>NC_134093.1:114581406-114894263 GCF_000715075.1 Nicotiana tabacum
TCTCCATAGTCTAACTAGAACAAACAAGGAGGAGAAGAAGAGAAGCAATGAAACTAAGTCGAAAAGAGAAGAATAAATCGCCATTATTGTGATCAAACTTAGGAAAGAATAAAATGGAGTTTATTATATTGGTTCAAGGTACATTTAGCTGCTTTTATAAATGGTAAGAGGTGGAGCATGCGCGGAGCCAGAATTTTCATCGAGGTGTCAAAATATAAATAATTAGATACATCACTGCCTGCAGTATTTCAATTTTGAAGGTTCGGCATTATAATTCTTTTAAGTTACTGAATTCTAAAACAACAAAGTTTATATTTTTAATGAATTTTTAATACAATTATTGTTTACCGAAAAAATCGGATAACGTTAGATTTGTGGATGGTTCTAAGGATATGCGATACAATTTGATATAAATCGCATAGAGAAATGGAAATATGTATATTGTTGACTGTAAGAACGAAAATAATAAGCAAAAAAGAATGAATAAGTAAAACAAGCACAAGGGGATTACTATCAATATAAGAAGTGATCTTTTTTATGTTCAGCCCTCTCTAGCTTACACGGATTCCCCCTTTTATAGAAGAGGGTCATTACCAAAAAACAATAAAATAAAATATATAGTAGAAGACCCATGATGACTTGTCTCTTCCTTGATTCCCGCCAAGATTCTCTTCTTGGTATGGTTGCAACGGCTCTTGTCTGTGAGCTCGATACTAGCTTGAACTCGTTACTGGGTCGGGCCCTTCGGTCTTGGATCGAGTTCGACCTTCGAAATGGGCGTCGCACATTTCCGACCTCGAAGCAGTGCCTTGCGGATCGATTCGGTCACGGGTTCGATAGGATTATCGAGCCGCCTCCTCGAGCGACCTTCGGGCTCGAGGTTCGTTAGTACCGACCTCAGAGCTCACTCCCAAAATCTTATTCCGACTTCTTAACACTCGAACTCGATCGAACATAAGAAGACCGACATCTATTTCGACCGTATACAATTATAAAGTTTAAATCAAAGCGGATACGGTTCTCCACTAATAATGGTCCAATACCCAAATGACCGAATTAATAAAGGAAGTTAGGTTCTCTATATGCATGCATGGGACGATCACATTATTTAAAAGGTACTTGCTTGCGACTTTGCTTAATACTCCCATTTTTCTTGTTTATATGAACATTTTCACTTTATGGTTTACTGTGTGAGGATTAAATTTTCTAAAACGCAACCAAACGGCCCCTTAGATATATGTGGAATTTTTTCTTCCACACATATATGTGGATTCGATCTACCGACAAAGTCTCAACTTCATAAATCATATTGACAAGATTAATAAATAATGGATTCCTATTTTAAGGGTAGAATTATATATATTTTTTTTATGTAAATCAGAAATGATAAATAATCATTCATCCTTAATCAAAAATTTTAAATTCGAGTCTTGGATATAAAACTACCTTTGTTAGAATACTTTACCGCCAATATAGGATTTTTCGACATTAATTCAAATTTATTCGATAAAAAAATCGAATGGAAACCAAAAAAATGTCAATTGCTTTGAGATGCTCAACTATTACTTCCAAGAATATATTGTATTTTTCCATGTCTGTCGGAAGTTAGTGTACTATATCTACCATCTTTTTACTGTATTTTATTGTATTGTGATAAGAATCTAGCAGTTGATGTGACTATTATAATACGTCATTTCCTACTATGGTCCAATTCTTATCGATCCAAGGGCGCCATATGCAGAATTTTGTTTTTATAAAATTATTAATATTACAACTTCATGGAAATCATGAGTCGTGTAGTATTTACTTTTAATAATTAATGAAATATGTGTACGGGTAAAATCAGAAGTAATATCTATCCCGATTTTTCAATGAGAGAACGAAGGGAAAGCACAGATTTACGAGATTGTAATTGAGGTCAGAGACCCTTCGTATCGAGATTCATGAAGAGTGAACGGTATATCCAACATCGAACATGATAAAGCGACGCGCCCGGGCCGAGTATAAGTTCTAGACCTCGGAAGACACGGTGAACGGTTATGCATGACGGATAGAGGGCCGTAATACTCGCCCTCAACCGGATATCACGGCACGAATCTCGCTCGATGTCGATTATGGATTAACAATTACCGGAAAAAGAAGATTTTTATCTTTTTTAAACTTATACTAGGACTCAAACTCTCATACTATATAAAGGGGAAGTTTCTCTTTAGTCTCACACATTGTATTACATAATTCAAAGCAATAAAGATTTACTTTTGTCTTCAAGTTATTGTTAAAGGCATTATTCACTTGTCATGTCTTTTATTCGCGACTAGGCTTGAATCGAGGATCCAACCGAGGACGAGCTCGTTATTCAATCTAAGATCAGTCTTGGTCTTAACATTGCGATTGGTTTGATCCTTTATATCATTATTAATTCATTTATTTATTATTCTTAATTATTTATATTGAATTAAACCACATATCTTAAACCACGTATAAATTTAATTGTTATCTAATTGGGATAAACAGTTTGGCGCTCGCCGTTGGACTAAGGATAATAGTGGCGATTTGACACGAATCTCCATAACACACCCCTATTTTACGGTTGTTCTTTGAAATCTTAATTCCAGGTCAACCTAAAAATGTCAAACTGTTAGTCGGCTCACTTGAACGTTGACGCTGAATCAGGCCACCGCAACGAAAATTATAATGTGGTGCCCAGCAATGATGTGCTTCCTGCCAATCTCAACAGTGTCCCAGCCGCCGATCCGGTCGATGCTAACTCGCATGTGGCCATCAACATAATTTGCCAACTGATCCCGAAAACAGTGTTCATGGAGTATCCCGACCAACATCCCGAGAAGCACTCGAAGGTGAAGGTGATGGGGCGAGACAACGACTGATTTTCGAAATGCTACAGGTTCAACAAGCGGCAATAACATATCTGCAAAATCAAAGCCACGCCCCTAACAGGGTTGAGCCCGAAGAATCCCGGGAAGGCACTCGAAGAGACGAACAAATTACCGAAAAACAGGGTGAAGCCGAGCCCAGGGTAAACTCCGAGGTAATGAAGATGCTCGAAGCATTGACAAAACGGGTAGAGTCAGGCGAGAAAAAGATTGAGGCTAATGACAAAAAGGTGAAAACATACAACTCCAGGGTCGATTAGATCCCGGGAGCACCTCCGATATTGAAGGGATCGAGCTCTAAAAAATTTATCCAGAAGCTCTTTCCTCCGAGCGCGACACCAAAGCCGATCCTAAAGAAGCCACGTATGCCCGAAATCCTCAAATATAACGGGACCATGAATCCGAATGAGCATGTGACCTCTTATACATGCGCAATCAAGAGGAACAATCTGGAAGACGATGAGATCGAGTCAGTGTTACTGAAAAGGTTTGGGGAGACTTTGTCCAAGGGACAACTTGCCCCCAAATTCCATTGACTCGTTTTCTATGCTTGTAGATGCTTTCGTAAAGGCCCGTGCTTTCATAAAGGGATAATGATATGCTCAGGGAGTTCGTGTCGATATTCTAGATGAAACAGATAGACCTACCACCGGCTGCAGATGATTGGGTCGTTCAAGCATTCACTCAGGGGCTCAACCCCCAAATTTCCCTGGCCTCTTAGCAGCTCAAACAAAATTTGGTGGAGTACTAGGCGGTAACCTGGGCGAACGTCCACAACCAGTACCAGTCGAAGATCAGGGTCGAGGACGACCAACTCGGGGCCTCTTTTGGATCTTTTTACCCCATCAGGGCCGATGATAGATTTAAGAGAGCCATTGGTCAAGAGCCAAGACCGGCCTGAGATCGGTGTCAACTATACAGCGCAGACTGAAGGGGAAATGGATTCGGGCATCACCCTACAAGGAACGAGAATAGAAGAAATCGAGGTCCTAGTGGCTGAGGTCTGACGAGCAAGAATTGATTCGATAGGTCACTCGGGAGTAGGGAGGCACCGAGGTTATCGGAATATAACTTCCACTTAGACGCTGCAAGCATCATGTCATCCATAGGGCACATCAAAGAGATCAAGTGGCCACGACCGTTGCAGTCCGATCCAGCCCAGAGAGATCCTAACTTGATGTGTAAATATCATGACACTCACAGTCATAGGACCGAGGATTTCCGACAGCTAAGAGAAGAGGTTGCTCGACTATTCAACAATGGGCACCTCCGAGACTTCCTAAGTGAACGAACCAAAAATCACTTCAGAAATAGAGACACCAACAAATAGGTCGAACAAGAGGAGCCTCAACATGTGATCAACATGATCATAGGGGGAGTCGAAGTCCCCCAAGGGCCAATGATAAAACGCACTAAGGTGTCTATTACGAGGGAAAAACGCACCTGGGATTACGTTCCTGAGGGAGGCATTTCATTCAGCGACAAAAATGCCGAGGGCATCATACAACCTCACAAGGATGTACTAGTAATATCTGTACTTATCAATAAATATCGAGTTAAACGTGTGTTGGTTGATCCAGGTACCTCGACCAACATCATCAGATCAAAGGTCGTAGAACAATTGGGGTTACAGGATCAAATCGTACTGTCAGTCTTGGTATTGAATGGATTCAACATGGCATATGAAACCACAAAAGGAGAGATAACTTTGTAGGTAAACACCGCCAGGACAACCCAAGAAACAAAATTTTACGTGATCGAAGGGGACATGAGGTACAACGCCCTATTTGGAAGGCCATGGTTCCACAACATAAGGGCGGTACACTCGACCTTGCACCAGGCGCTAAAACTTCCCACACTGGGGGGGAGTCAAAACGGTGTACGGATAACAGTCGACTGCAAGGGAAATGTTTGTCGTCGACGAAGTGATCCCGGTGCACGTGGTTTCAACATCAAGGAACATGGAACCGACCAAAAGGGGAGAGATTAAATAGCAATTACTGATACCTGCCTTAGTCGAACCAGAGAAATAGAATGAAAGTGGAATATACGACGAGGATAATTACGACGTCTCGAGATCATTCAAAGGCCCCGATGATACCAACGCCACCAAATCAACGGTTGAAAGTTGGAGCAAGTCATATTAATCGAGCATTTACCGGATCGAAAGGTATACCTGGGCACGGGGTTAACCCTCGAGCTTAGAAAAAACCTTATTGATTTTCTTAAAGCTAACACTGATTATTTTGCTTGGTCCCATCTTGACATGACAAGGATCCTACTGGAGGTAACCACTCACATGCTGAGTTTGGACCCGAAGTTTCATCTGGTTAAGTAGAAGAGGAGTTCGCAGTGCGAGATCAAACATGCGTTCATCAAGGATGAGATATCCAAACTTCTAAAAATAGGATCCATCCGGGAGGTTAAATGCACGGATTGGTTAGCTAACGTAGTGGTAGTACCTAAAAAAGAAAATAAACTAAGGATGTGTGTGGATTATAAAGACTTAAACAAAGCATGCCCAAACGATTATTTCCCTTTACCTAACATCAATCGAATGATCGACGTGATGACCGGGAACGAGATACTCAGTTTTCTCGATGCTTACTCTAGGTACAACCAAGTTCGGTTGGACCTGGACAATCAAGAAAAAACTTCTTTCATAACTAAATTCGACACCTACTGCTATAACGTAATGGTGTTTGGATTAAAGAACGTCGATGCCACCTACCAACGCCTAGTAAACCTGATATTTGAAGAACAAATAGGGAAATCAATGGAAGCTTATATTAACGATATGTTGTTCAAGTCCTTGCGAGCAAAGGACCATTTGAAATATTTGTAGGAAACCTTTGACATACTAAGGAAATACAACATGAAGCTAAACCCGGAGAAGTGTGCATTTGGGGTCGATTCTGGCAAATTCCTCGGGTTCATGGTATCTAATCGGGTGATATAGATCAACCCCGACAAAATAAAGGCCATAGAGGACATCACCGTAGTGTACAATGTCAAAGAGGTTCAAAGACTGACCGGGCGTATAACTGCATTGGCTGGTTCATCTCGAGGTCTTCGGACAAGGGCCATCGGTTATTCTCACTATTGAAAAAGAAGAGTAATTTTTCTTAGACTCTAGAATGCCAGCAAGATTTGGAAGAACTCGAACGATACCTATCGAGCCCCCTCTACTGTACACTCCGAAGCTAGGCGAACAGTTGTACCTGTATGCAATTTCCTATTTACTGTGTTAGTAGAACACTAGGCGATGCCGAATAAAGGTATCATCACCTAGAAAAGTTAGCGCTCGTCTTGCTAAGCGCTTCCAGGAAGCTAAAACCATACTTTCAATGCTACCCCATATGTGTTGTAACATCCTACCCGCTGAGGAGTATCATGCACTAGCCCGAGCTCTCGGGCCAGTTAGCCAAATGGGTCGTGGAGATTAGCGGGTACGATATCAAGTACCGACCCCAAACGACCATAAAATCTCAAATTTTGGCAGATTTCATGACCGACTTTACGCTGGGCTTAATACCTGAAGTCAAAAAAGAATTAATGGTCACCTAGGGGCCTAACTTGGGAATTTGGACCCTATTCACGGAAGGTGCCTCCAACGCGAAGGGGTCCAGGCTCGGTATCGTGTTAAAACCATATGTAGGAAGTTTAATTAGGCAGTCTATTAGAACTGTAAAATTGACTAACAATGAAGCCGAGTATGAGGGCATGATTGCAGGTCTAGAACTAGCTAAGAACCTTAGGGCCGAAGTAATCGAAGCCAAATACGACTCCCTCCTTGTAGTAAATCAAGTCAACGGAATATTCGAAGTAAAAGAACAACGGATGCGGAGGTACTTGGACAAATTACAGTTGAGCCTACATCAATTCAAGGAATGGAATCTGCAGCATGTACCCTAGGATCAAAATAGTTAGGCTGATGCACTAGTCAACAAGGGATCGTCCTTAGACTCCGATGAATTCAGCTCGGGGGCAGTGGTACAACTGATGAACTTAGTGGTAGAAGAAGGTCACGCCAAAGTAAACTCGACAAGTTTGACTTGTGATTGGAGAAACAAATACATAGACTACCTGAAGACAGGAAAATTGCCTTCGGATCCCAAGGAATCGAGAGCCCTACGCACCAAGGATGCTAGATTTTGCTTAGTCGAAGGGCATTGTTCAGGAGATCCTTCTTCGGTCCACTAGTCAGATGCTTAGGGTCGGGAGAGACCGAATATTCCATGAGAGAAGTTCACAAGGGCACTTGCGAGAACCATTCGGGGAGAGAATCCTTAGTTCGGAAGATGATCAGAGCCGACTACTACTAGAATGAAATGGAGAAGGATGCGAAAGACTTCGTGTGAAAATGCGCCGAGTTCCACTGACACGCCTCGATGATTCATCAGCCGGGAGCAATGCTCCACCCGGTCCTGTCACTATGGCTGTTTATAAAGGTGGGAATGGACATCGTCGGTCCCCTGCCATGGGCACCCGTTAAGATTCAATTCATATTATTCATGACCGATTATATTTCCAAATGGGTCGAGGCTCAGGAGTTCGAGAAGGTCCGAGAGAAAGAAGTCATCGACTTCATCTGGGATCACATAATATGTCGATTTGGTATACCAGCCGAGATCATTTGCGATAACGGAAAATAATTCGTCGAGAGCAAGGTAAGCAATGCTCCACCCGGTCCTGTCACTATGGCTGTTTATAAAGGTGGGAATGGACATCGTCGGTCCCCTGCCATGGGCACCCTTTAAGATTCAATTCATATTATTCATGACCGATTATATTTCCAAATGGGTCGAGGCTCAGGAGTTCGAGAAGGTCCGAGAGAAAGAAGTCATCGACTTCATCTGGGATCACATAATATGTCGATTTGGTATACCAGCCGAGATCATTTGCGATAACGAAAAATAATTCGTCGAGAGCAAGGTAAGTAAGTTATTATCAAGTCCTTACCACCATAGTGGGAACGGGCAAGCGGAGTCGACGAACAAAATTATATTCCGAAACCTGAAAAAGAGGTTGACCGGTTCTAAAAGAAAGTGGAAGGAAATCTTGTCCGAAGTCTTGTGGGCATACCGTACGACTTCGAAGTAAAGTACCGGGGCGACCCCATTCTCTATAGTCTACGAAGCTGAAACAGCGAGGCCATGACCTCGAGCATGGAATTATTGGACGAAGGGTGGGAAGCCGCCCTGGTCCGGTTGGACGCCCAAAAGCAACGAGTGGGGAGGTACTATAACCGAAGTGCCAACCTCCAATATTTTCAAGTAGGGGACTTGGTATTGAGAAAGGTAATACTACACACCAAGAGCTAAAACAAAAGAAAACTGGGCCCGAATTGGGAAGGACCGTATCGAGTCGTCGGAATAGCCGACAAAGGCTCGTATCAACTCGAATCGGGAAATAGTGTACAACTACCGAACAACTGAACATGGCACACTTAAAGCGGTACTACTGCTAAGGTACAAACTTAATTCTCTTTTTATTTAGTTACATTACGGACTAACGTATGTAAATAGTCGGCTAGGGACGAATATGACTATTAGGTCTGAAAGCACGTGTTGTACTCTTTTTTCCTTGAATCGATTTTGTCCGAAGTGGGTTTTTCAGCAAGATTTTTAACGAGAAAATAGTAAAACATGCTACCTTAGTTTTAAAGATCGGCCTTGACAGGGCCAATATGTATTGAAATTTTCTGCTCGTACTCTATCAAATTCTAGTATAGTTTAAGATATTGTCCCATATAGACTGGATAATCTATGCTACAGACTTGTAATATTTAGCTACTATTTGAGAGAATCAAATTGATGAAAAGTGAGTGAGGTTTAAAACTTGTTAATTACTTAAACAAAACAAATAACTTTTGAATGACTTATAATTTTAAAAAAGAGTTGGGAATCTTTGAATTCACTTGATAATACTACTATAATAAAATCTCAATTTATATATTTATTTCTTTAAATAATAAATACTTATTTCTAATACAATTATATTTTGCTCACTAAGAAATAACCAATTAATAACACTCTATGAGAATTATGTTAATTAATCAACTTAAGACTAGTGACGTTTAAATAGAAATATTTTTCTTGCTTGAATTATGCTAAAAGAAAGTAAAAACTTCGTGAGGATATTTTTACTGAGGATCAATAATCTTGCCTACAACAATTCCTTTATGAGAATTAAAACCTAGGCAAGCAAGATTACTGACTTGAAATAATAGTTTACTAAAAAATTACTTTCACTCTACTATTTTATTCATTAGTTATTTTATTTTAATTTTGCCCCGCGAGAATTACAAAATTAATATATGAGTAACTTAGAGATAAAATATATATTGACGTGATAATAAAGTAATTAAAAACTATCATTTCAACACAGTATGAAATATAAATAAAACGTTTCAAGCCAAGAATATATAAAAACTGAGATAGTATTATAAAATATGTCAAGCTTCATCAACTATCCGAACGAAAAGAGACTACTCCGTTATGGAGTAAGAAAAGCTAAAAAAGATATTTAGAAGATTAGAAATATTTAAAAGACTAAGGAAATATTTTTACTACAAGAAAAGAAGACCAAGACTAGTTCTTGTCTTACAAAGATTGGATGTCCTTATACAAAGAGAGCTTGCTATTTATAGGAAAAGATGAGTAGATTTTATCATGTTCCACTTTTACGAATGTGAAATCCATGTATGCGAAGTAACCTTTGTGTACGTAGATTCCATATATGCAACTATGTCACTTGTACTTCACTCTTAACTTCATGAGTTAGTCTTGCAAATGTAGGTTCCATGTATGCGAATGTGACCTTTGCAAATATAGATTCCACACGTGCATCTATAATTCTTTTGCTTCCATTCTTGACTTCATGAGTTAGACTTGCAAATGTAGGTTCTATGTATTTATTCTCTTGTCTTTTATCCTCTTTCCTTCTTTTCATAATTTTTTCTTCCTACAAGATTTGTTAGAAAATATGCGAGGATAGGATATCATTATTCATATTTTATTTTAAAAACTTATTTTTTACTGTGATAACCCGATAGGTCATCTAGAGCTTTAACCCTTAATTCTGTATTTCAAAATCTCAAATAGCTCCTTTTAGTATTTTTCGATTTGCGTGCGTAGTCAGTGTCTTTTTCCGGAAGGCTCTTATGTGAAAAATTGATTAAAATGTGAATTCGTGCCTTAAAAATTTATTTGAGTCGACTTTGGTCAATATTATGAGCAATCAAACCCGGATCCATATTTTGACGGTCCCGGTGGGTCCGTATCGTGATTTGGGAGTTGGGTGTATGTCCGTAATCGAATTCGGAGGTCCCTAGCTTGAGTTATCGCAATTTATTAAAAATTTGAAGTTTAAAGAATTTTTAAATTTGACTGATGTTTGACTTTATTGCTATCGGGTCCAGATTTTGATTGCAAAACTCGGTATATATTCATTACTGTATTTATGACTTATTTGCAAAATTGAGTGCAAAACGTAGTTGAATTGATGTGATTCTGATATCCGGTTGTTAAAATATAAGTTCTTAAGCTTTATTGAAAGTTTCATACGATTTGGTATCCGATTCGTAGTTCTAGGTATTATTTTGGTATTTTGATCGCGCGAACGAGTTCGTATGATATTTTTGAACTTGTGTGCATATTTGGTTTGGAGCCCCGAGGGCTCGGGTGAGTTTAAGATATGCTTCAGAATGGTTTGGACTTAAGAAAATAGCTGGTGAGGATCTGGTTCTGGTGCAGCCTCTGAGCTCGCATTTGCGAGGTTCATGTTTGCATTTGTGAACTGTTAAAATTCCCGCCAGGTTCGCATTTGCGAACCACTTCCTCACATTTGCGAAGAATATCTGGGCAGCAAGGGATCACATCTGCGCCTGGTCAAAAGTTGAGTTAGACGGGATTTTAGCCCAGTCTTTCAAATTCTCAACCCTAAACACCTTAGAGGCGATTTTTCCAAGAGCTCTTCTTCTTAAATTATTTGGTAAGTGACCTTAATCTACTTTCTTTCAATTGCCCATTACATTTCCTAAGTTTTCATCATTAAATCTAGGATTTCCAAAGTAGAAATTGAGGATTTGGGTAGAATTAGGGATTTTTGTAAAATTGGAATTTAGACCTCAAATTGAGGTCGAATTTCAAAATAAATTATATAACCGGGCTCGGGGGTGAATGGGTAATCAAGTTTTGGTCCGAATTTTGGGGATTTGACCAAGCGGGCCCGCGAGATTGACTTTTGTTGACTTTTTCAATAATCACCTAAATTGAATCTTTTTCATTTGTGAATAGTTTCTAAAGCTTATTTTGAATCGTTTGGTTAGCAATTTATTAGATTTGGTTGGTTTGGAGGCTTGTTCGAAAGAAAAGGCCGTGGTTGAATTTTGAATTGATTGCAGAGTGAGATAAGTGTTGGGTTTAATCTTTATTTGAGGGAATTAGGAACCCTCGGTCTATGTGATATGTAAAATTCATGTGTTGCGGCGTATATTCGAGGTGATGAGTGCTTATACGCCGCCGAATTGCTTGTTTCTCTGATTTTTCACATTTCCTTATTTATTTCCTTCCATGCCTTAACTATTATGTGCTTTAAATGCCTCCCATACCTTTATTTGCTACTTGTTAATCATTATTCTCGTGTTAAAAATGTTAGACCTTTAGTTGACTTACTTGCACCATTTAATTGCTATTTACTGGACTTGTCTTACCGTTTAATAGTAAATATGGTGAATCCTCAATTTGGTACGGGTTTTCCTTTCTGATTTAGCTTCATATTCGTTAATCGTAGAGGTTCTTGTAATTCGAGTTGTTAATTTAATTGTACTCATTGATTTATTGATAATGATATGGTGGGATCGGGTTGCACACCGCAACAGGTGAAATAAGGGTAGATTGATATGGTGAAATAAGGGTGAATTTGCACTGATATGGTGGGATCGGGTTGCACGCCACAACATGTGAAATAAGGGTGGATTGATACGGTGAAATAAGGGTGAATTTTGATATTGATTCTTATTATATGGTGGGATCGGGTTGCGCGCCGCAATACATACACAGACACACACAGACACACACACATAATATATATATATATGGTGGAATAAGATCTTGATTTGGGACTTGGGCGTATGTCCGAAATTTAATTTGGAGGTCCCTAGTTCGAGTTATAGCCAATTATTGAAAATTAGAAGTTTGAAAGGTTAAAGATTTCAAAGTTTGACCACAAATTGACTTTTATCGATATTGGACTCGGAATGAGATTCTGAGAGTTGGAATAGCTCCGTTATGTCATTTATGACTTGTGCGCCAAATTTGAATTCATTCTGGATTCATTTAATACGTTTCGGCACGGGTTTTGTAAAGTGAAAAGTTTGAAACTCATAAGTCTGAATCGAGGTATGAATTTTAATTTCGACGTTATTTGACATGATTTGAGACCCCGATTAAGTCCGTATTATGTTACGGGACTTGTTGAAATATTTGAACGAGGTCCCGAGTAGCTTGGGTGAGTTTCGGACGTGTTTCAAACTATTTTGGTTACAACTTATAGGTTTAGTTCTAGTGTTTTGCACCTGCATGATCGCTTCTGTAGAGGCAGTGTCGCTTCTGTGACTTTGAGTCTAGGGGAGATGCGAAGCTTGGGATGCAGGTGCGCGCCTGCTTTTGCGTTGCCATGATCGCAGATGCGATCGTCCTCGCTTCTGCGGCTTCCTTTGCGCTTCTACACAGTCGCTTCTGCGACGTGAAGGTCCGCAGATGCGGTCCTCTTCTTGGATGCCTTGTTCCGCAAGTGCGAGACAATTCGAGTCCGCAAATGTGGAAATTTGTCCGCAGATGCAAAAATGCTGAACAGAATGCTTAAAAATTGGGTGTTAGCCATATTTATTCATTTTTGAGTTTTGAGTCTCGAATTTGGGCGATTCCAAAGGGGGTTTTCACGAGTTCGACTTGGGTAAGTGTTCTATACCCGAAAGTGATTATATTTCATAAATCCATATTTATATTCATCGTTTATTTCGGATTTAGATGGAAGAAATTATAATTTTTGTAAAACTTTCCAAAAATAAAAATTTATGATTTCCATTTGACATCGGAATTTGATTATTTTTGTATGCTTGGATTCGCCTCGGAACGGGTGTTCGAATTTTGTGAGTTTTTCCGAGATTCGAAACGTGGGATCCACTGTTGATTTTTTAGATGAATTTTGGATTTTAATTCGAAAAATTTATAATTTCATATGAAATTAATTCCTACGATTCATGTTGAGTATATTGGATTGTTTGTGACTAGATTTAAAGTTTTCGGACACCAATTCGTTAAGCAAATATTTATTGGAATCTTGAATTTGGTTGCGAAGCAAGGTAAGTGTCGTGGTTAACCTTGACTTGAGGGAATAGAACCCTTGAGTTATTTGTTAAGTGAATTTCATGTGTAATGACGTATAGGCGAGGTGACAAGTACCCATACGTCGTCAAATTGATTGTTTGCATATTTATCTGAAAATCATAAATTATTTTAAATCATGAATTAATTATTATATTAATTATTTTTATCATATTCCTCGTCTAATATTATGTCTTGGATTCATGATATAATTGCTACATGTTTATTTGAATTATGTATCTTAACTGTTATTTGACATTTAACATATTAAATATTAAATTGCCTATTTTCTCCTTGATTTCCGCAATTAATTGCTACTTGTCATTACTTGTTTCCTAAATAAATCATAATTATTGTATGCTTTGTTGCCTAATAATTTCTTATTAAATGTGGTATTTATTGGAGTATTTTTATATTTAAGAGTTGTTTAATTATATTGGTGGAACGGGTTGCACACCGCAATGGATTTATTTTAAGTTTATATAGTTGGATTGGGTTGCACGCCGCAACAGAATTTATTAAAAGTTTATATTGTTCGAGCGGGTTGCACGCCGCAACGGAATTAAATTGAAAGATTTTATTGTTGGAACGGGTTGTACGCCGCAACAAATTTTATTCTAAGTTTATATTGTTGGAGCGGGTTGCACGCCGCAACGAAAATTAATTGAAGGTTTATGACTGCTGAATTGACTTCAATCATTGATATTATTTACTTGTCTTACTTCTATTATTATTATTATTATTATTATTATTATTATTATTATTATTATTATTATTATTATTATTATTATTATTATTATTATTATTATTATTATTATTATTATTATTATTATTATTATTATTATTGTTATTATTATTATTATTATTATTGTAAGCGACCTGCCTTAGCCTCGTCATTACTTCGTCGATGTTAGGCTCGGCACTTACAGAGTACATGGGATCGGTTGTACTCATACTACACTCTACACTTCTTGTGCAGATACCGGAGTTGGTCCCATCGACGTACTGTAGATTTGCTCGGATTCAGCTATCAAAGGATACTTGAGGTATAGCTGCACATCGTTCGTAGCTCTAAAGTCCCCTTCTACTTTATCCTAGCTGCGTGCTTTTTTCAAACTACTTTATTTTTATTCAAACCCTTGTTTGTATTATTCTAAAAACTCGTGCACTTGTGACTCTAGTTATGGGATGATATTTAGACATCGTATTTATTTTGGTTTGTTCACCTAAATTCGGATATTATTCCAGTTATTGATTTCATTATTATTTAATTAAGATGAATTGTTAAAAATGGTTAAATTATTCTAATATTGGCTTGCCTAGCAAGTGAAATATTAGGCGCCATCACGGTCCCGAAGGTGAGAATTTAGGGTCATGACACTTCTACTATAATTTGAAACATGCCCCAGAACAATTGGGAAGGTCAAAATATATCTTTGAATAATTAAAAGGGTCCAAATATATTCTACATAGATTAATTTTTTTGATGGTGTAAAATCGTTAGTGGGAGCTCCTACGAGCCGGAGGTAAATGAAGTGCATATATAAAACAAATTTAAAACGTTAGGAATATATTTGAACCTTTTCCCATAAAATATAATAAATATTACATGATCAGAAATAAGATAGAAAAATCTGCATTATTTGTTGCAGATGAAAGATTTGCCCATTCAAAATTTCAGATCTTATTGATAAAGCAATTAGCATCAAGGAATAGAATATTAGTAAGTGGTTAAGTGACATTAATTGAAAATATTATTTTGAATTTTCATTCTTTTTAAAATAAAATTAAGGAAATCTTTCGCAACAAATTTAAAAGAAGAAGATTAAGGTAATCTACAATACTAGTTAGTTACAAACTTTTCCTTACTTGTTGTTTCACTCTAACTTTATGCAATTACACTTACCTCCTCACTATTTTTTAAAATATATTTACCTCCCCTTTCTTTTAAGTTTTTCTTTTTCCTGTTTTGTTGGTTTCAAATATCACCAATTCCATGCAATAATTGTTTCTTTCTAATTTTTTTCATTGGTAACTGCTATTTTACTATTTCTTCTTTATAATAAATTAAAAATACATAAAAATAAAAGGTAAGTTTCATTAAATTTATAACAAAGTAGAAAATAAATAAGATTAAAGTTCCTGTTTTTAATCATTTGGAACATACTAGAGGGATAAAAATTGGACACTCTTAGGGGTTGTTTGGTTTGAATACGGTTTATGCCGGGATAAGTTATGTTGGGATAAGTTATGCTAGGATTAGTTATGCTGGGATTAGTTATCCTGGTATTATTTTTTATCCACTGTTTGGTATGTTATATTAAAAATGACAATTGCATAATTTCTAAGAAGAAGGTATAAGTTATCTCAGTACTAATTTTAATTCCGGAATAACTTATGCCAGGTTTGCTAACCAAACAAAGTATTAAGGTGGTATTAAATTTTTATACCAGCATTATACCTTCTTATACCTCATACCAAACGACTCCTAACTTTATTACTACTTGTGATGACCCAAAAGGTCATCTTATATTTTTGAACTCGATACTGCACTCTTAAAAATCTCATTTTCTTTCCTCGATTTACATGCACAGTCCGGGTATTGGCCCAGAAGGTTTATATGTTAAAAACTGATAAAAATAAGAATTTTTGCCTTAAAACATCAGTTGAGTTGACTTCGGTCAACATTTTTGGTAAACGGGCCCGGTTTCAGTGCCGAGTCGAGCTCCGGTGAAGATCAGGCATAGATGCTTTAGTTCTTTTTTATTTCCCTTTTGTACATTTTCTTTCTTGTTGATTTTGAGACTATTTTATCATGCCTATGTAAATATTTTTTGAGATATGTATATAAAAGTTTCCCTTTGGCAACATCGTGTTTTTACTTTTCAATATTCGTTTGCCATTTTTTGTTTTATTTGCATATCATCCCTAATTCCTTAGCATAGAATCGAACGTAATCTTGAGCATCCGTTCTTTGGAGATCCCAATGGGGCCCGATTTCGATGGCAACTCTGGATTACTCGTGGCTTTAAAATTTCGATAAAATCGAAGGCCTTTAAGATGCTTAAGTGTTTTAGTCATATATGACGATATTTTTGCCGAGGGTAACCCTTTAATAGGTTTTGATTATACGTAAGGGTCTTACTTTCTGAGTACGGATTTCGGATGTCTCCGAGTCATTTTAGGGTGGTCGTAGCCTTTCATATTCGGGCACTGCCTAATGGGCTTGGTGCCTCCGAGATTCGATAGTCTGGCCCGTCTAATTGTTTTATCAGACGAAAGTCCCCGAGTCGGGGTAGCTTGTGAGCTTTAGGATCTGGGATCCATTAAGAAGCATCGACAAAGCGAAATGTGTAGTAATAAAGTATGAAGAAAGCAAAGAAAACAAAGTTACAGGATCAAATCGTACTGTCAGTCTTGGTATTGAATGGATTCAACATGGCATATGAAACCACAAAAGGAGAGATAACTTTGTAGGTAAACACCGCCAGGACAACCCAAGAAACAAAATTTTACGTGATCGAAGGGGACATGAGGTACAACGCCCTATTTGGAAGGCCATGGTTCCACAACATAAGGGCGGTACACTCGACCTTGCACCAGGCGCTAAAACTTCCCACACTGGGGGGGAGTCAAAACGGTGTACGGATAACAGTCGACTGCAAGGGAAATGTTTGTCGTCGACGAAGTGATCCCGGTGCACGTGGTTTCAACATCAAGGAACATGGAACCGACCAAAAGGGGAGAGATTAAATAGCAATTACTGATACCTGCCTTAGTCGAACCAGAGAAATAGAATGAAAGTGGAATATACGACGAGGATAATTACGACGTCTCGAGATCATTCAAAGGCCCCGATGATACCAACGCCACCAAATCAACGGTTGAAAGTTGGAGCAAGTCATATTAATCGAGCATTTACCGGATCGAAAGGTATACCTGGGCACGGGGTTAACCCTCGAGCTTAGAAAAAACCTTATTGATTTTCTTAAAGCTAACACTGATTATTTTGCTTGGTCCCATCTTGACATGACAAGGATCCTACTGGAGGTAACCACTCACATGCTGAGTTTGGACCCGAAGTTTCATCTGGTTAAGTAGAAGAGGAGTTCGCAGTGCGAGATCAAACATGCGTTCATCAAGGATGAGATATCCAAACTTCTAAAAATAGGATCCATCCGGGAGGTTAAATGCACGGATTGGTTAGCTAACGTAGTGGTAGTACCTAAAAAAGAAAATAAACTAAGGATGTGTGTGGATTATAAAGACTTAAACAAAGCATGCCCAAACGATTATTTCCCTTTACCTAACATCAATCGAATGATCGACGTGATGACCGGGAACGAGATACTCAGTTTTCTCGATGCTTACTCTAGGTACAACCAAGTTCGGTTGGACCTGGACAATCAAGAAAAAACTTCTTTCATAACTAAATTCGACACCTACTGCTATAACGTAATGGTGTTTGGATTAAAGAACGTCGATGCCACCTACCAACGCCTAGTAAACCTGATATTTGAAGAACAAATAGGGAAATCAATGGAAGCTTATATTAACGATATGTTGTTCAAGTCCTTGCGAGCAAAGGACCATTTGAAATATTTGTAGGAAACCTTTGACATACTAAGGAAATACAACATGAAGCTAAACCCGGAGAAGTGTGCATTTGGGGTCGATTCTGGCAAATTCCTCGGGTTCATGGTATCTAATCGGGTGATATAGATCAACCCCGACAAAATAAAGGCCATAGAGGACATCACCGTAGTGTACAATGTCAAAGAGGTTCAAAGACTGACCGGGCGTATAACTGCATTGGCTGGTTCATCTCGAGGTCTTCGGACAAGGGCCATCGGTTATTCTCACTATTGAAAAAGAAGAGTAATTTTTCTTAGACTCTAGAATGCCAGCAAGATTTGGAAGAACTCGAACGATACCTATCGAGCCCCCTCTACTGTACACTCCGAAGCTAGGCGAACAGTTGTACCTGTATGCAATTTCCTATTTACTGTGTTAGTAGAACACTAGGCGATGCCGAATAAAGGTATCATCACCTAGAAAAGTTAGCGCTCGTCTTGCTAAGCGCTTCCAGGAAGCTAAAACCATACTTTCAATGCTACCCCATATGTGTTGTAACATCCTACCCGCTGAGGAGTATCATGCACTAGCCCGAGCTCTCGGGCCAGTTAGCCAAATGGGTCGTGGAGATTAGCGGGTACGATATCAAGTACCGACCCCAAACGACCATAAAATCTCAAATTTTGGCAGATTTCATGACCGACTTTACGCTGGGCTTAATACCTGAAGTCAAAAAAGAATTAATGGTCACCTAGGGGCCTAACTTGGGAATTTGGACCCTATTCACGGAAGGTGCCTCCAACGCGAAGGGGTCCAGGCTCGGTATCGTGTTAAAACCATATGTAGGAAGTTTAATTAGGCAGTCTATTAGAACTGTAAAATTGACTAACAATGAAGCCGAGTATGAGGGCATGATTGCAGGTCTAGAACTAGCTAAGAACCTTAGGGCCGAAGTAATCGAAGCCAAATACGACTCCCTCCTTGTAGTAAATCAAGTCAACGGAATATTCGAAGTAAAAGAACAACGGATGCGGAGGTACTTGGACAAATTACAGTTGAGCCTACATCAATTCAAGGAATGGAATCTGCAGCATGTACCCTAGGATCAAAATAGTTAGGCTGATGCACTAGTCAACAAGGGATCGTCCTTAGACTCCGATGAATTCAGCTCGGGGGCAGTGGTACAACTGATGAACTTAGTGGTAGAAGAAGGTCACGCCAAAGTAAACTCGACAAGTTTGACTTGTGATTGGAGAAACAAATACATAGACTACCTGAAGACAGGAAAATTGCCTTCGGATCCCAAGGAATCGAGAGCCCTACGCACCAAGGATGCTAGATTTTGCTTAGTCGAAGGGCATTGTTCAGGAGATCCTTCTTCGGTCCACTAGTCAGATGCTTAGGGTCGGGAGAGACCGAATATTCCATGAGAGAAGTTCACAAGGGCACTTGCGAGAACCATTCGGGGAGAGAATCCTTAGTTCGGAAGATGATCAGAGCCGACTACTACTAGAATGAAATGGAGAAGGATGCGAAAGACTTCGTGTGAAAATGCGCCGAGTTCCACTGACACGCCTCGATGATTCATCAGCCGGGAGAAATGCTCCACCCGGTCCTGTCACTATGGCTGTTTATAAAGGTGGGAATGGACATCGTCGGTCCCCTGCCATGGGCACCCGTTAAGATTCAATTCATATTATTCATGACCGATTATATTTCCAAATGGGTCGAGGCTCAGGAGTTCGAGAAGGTCCGAGAGAAAGAAGTCATCGACTTCATCTGGGATCACATAATATGTCGATTTGGTATACCAGCCGAGATCATTTGCGATAACGGAAAATAATTCGTCGAGAGCAAGGTAAGCAATGCTCCACCCGGTCCTGTCACTATGGCTGTTTATAAAGGTGGGAATGGACATCGTCGGTCCCCTGCCATGGGCACCCTTTAAGATTCAATTCATATTATTCATGACCGATTATATTTCCAAATGGGTCGAGGCTCAGGAGTTCGAGAAGGTCCGAGAGAAAGAAGTCATCGACTTCATCTGGGATCACATAATATGTCGATTTGGTATACCAGCCGAGATCATTTGCGATAACGAAAAATAATTCGTCGAGAGCAAGGTAAGTAAGTTATTATCAAGTCCTTACCACCATAGTGGGAACGGGCAAGCGGAGTCGACGAACAAAATTATATTCCGAAACCTGAAAAAGAGGTTGACCGGTTCTAAAAGAAAGTGGAAGGAAATCTTGTCCGAAGTCTTGTGGGCATACCGTACGACTTCGAAGTAAAGTACCGGGGCGACCCCATTCTCTATAGTCTACGAAGCTGAAACAGCGAGGCCATGACCTCGAGCATGGAATTATTGGACGAAGGGTGGGAAGCCGCCCTGGTCCGGTTGGACGCCCAAAAGCAACGAGTGGGGAGGTACTATAACCGAAGTGCCAACCTCCAATATTTTCAAGTAGGGGACTTGGTATTGAGAAAGGTAATACTACACACCAAGAGCTAAAACAAAAGAAAACTGGGCCCGAATTGGGAAGGACCGTATCGAGTCGTCGGAATAGCCGACAAAGGCTCGTATCAACTCGAATCGGGAAATAGTGTACAACTACCGAACAACTGAACATGGCACACTTAAAGCGGTACTACTGCTAAGGTACAAACTTAATTCTCTTTTTATTTAGTTACATTACGGACTAACGTATGTAAGTAGTCGGCTAGGGACGAATATGACTATTAGGTCTGAAAGCACGTGTTGTACTCTTTTTTCCTTGAATCGATTTTGTCCGAAGTGGGTTTTTCAGCAAGATTTTTAACGAGAAAATAGTAAAACATGCTACCTTAGTTTTAAAGATCGGCCTTGACAGGGCCAATGTGTATTGAAATTTTCTGCTCGTACTCTATCAAATTCTAGTATAGTTTAAGATATTGTCCCATATAGACTGGATAATCTATGCTACAGACTTGTAATATTTAGCTACTATTTGAGAGAATCAAATTGATGAAAAGTGAGTGAGGTTTAAAACTTGTTAATTACTTAAACAAAACAAATAACTTTTGAATGACTTATAATTTTAAAAAAGAGTTGGGAATCTTTGAATTCACTTGATAATGCTACTATAATAAAATCTCAATTTATATATTTATTTCTTTAAATAATAAATACTTATTTCTAATACAATTATATTTTGCTCACTAAGAAATAACCAATTAATAACACTCTATGAGAATTATGTTAATTAATCAACTTAAGACTAGTGACGTTTAAATAGAAATATTTTTCTTGCTTGAATTATGCTAAAAGAAAGTAAAAACTTCGTGAGGATATTTTTACTGAGGATCAATAATCTTGCCTACAACAATTCCTTTATGAGAATTAAAACCTAGGCAAGCAAGATTACTGACTTGAAATAATAGTTTACTAAAAAATTACTTTCACTCTACTATTTTATTCATTAGTTATTTTATTTTAATTTTGCCCCGCGAGAATTACAAAATTAATATATGAGTAACTTAGAGATAAAATATATATTGACGTGATAATAAAGTAATTAAAAACTATCATTTCAACACAGTATGAAATATAAATAAAACGTTTCAAGCCAAGAATATATAAAAACTGAGATAGTATTATAAAATATGTCAAGCTTCATCAACTATCCGAACGAAAAGAGACTACTCCGTTATGGAGTAAGAAAAGCTAAAAAAGATATTTAGAAGATTAGAAATATTTAAAAGACTAAGGAAATATTTTTACTACAAGAAAAGAAGACCAAGACTAGTTCTTGTCTTACAAAGATTGGATGTCCTTATACAAAGAGAGCTTGCTATTTATAGGAAAAGATGAGTAGATTTTATCATGTTCCACTTTTACGAATGTGAAATCCATGTATGCGAAGTAACCTTTGTGTACGTAGATTCCATATATGCAACTATGTCACTTGTACTTCACTCTTAACTTCATGAGTTAGTCTTGCAAATGTAGGTTCCATGTATGCGAATGTGACCTTTGCAAATATAGATTCCACACGTGCATCTATAATTCTTTTGCTTCCATTCTTGACTTCATGAGTTAGACTTGCAAATGTAGGTTCTATGTATTTATTCTCTTGTCTTTTATCCTCTTTCCTTCTTTTCATAATTTTTTCTTCCTACAAGATTTGTTAGAAAATATGCGAGGATAGGATATCATTATTCATATTTTATTTTAAAAACTTATTTTTTACTGTGATAACCCGATAGGTCATCTAGAGCTTTAACCCTTAATTCTGTATTTCAAAATCTCAAATAGCTCCTTTTAGTATTTTTCGATTTGCGTGCGTAGTCAGTGTCTTTTTCCGGAAGGCTCTTATGTGAAAAATTGATTAAAATGTGAATTCGTGCCTTAAAAATTTATTTGAGTCGACTTTGGTCAATATTATGAGCAATCAAACCCGGATCCATATTTTGACGGTCCCGGTGGGTCCGTATCGTGATTTGGGAGTTGGGTGTATGTCCGTAATCGAATTCGGAGGTCCCTAGCTTGAGTTATCGCAATTTATTAAAAATTTGAAGTTTAAAGAATTTTTAAATTTGACTGATGTTTGACTTTATTGCTATCGGGTCCAGATTTTGATTGCAAAACTCGGTATATATTCATTACTGTATTTATGACTTATTTGCAAAATTGAGTGCAAAACGTAGTTGAATTGATGTGATTCTGATATCCGGTTGTTAAAATATAAGTTCTTAAGCTTTATTGAAAGTTTCATACGATTTGGTATCCGATTCGTAGTTCTAGGTATTATTTTGGTATTTTGATCGCGCGAACGAGTTCGTATGATATTTTTGAACTTGTGTGCATATTTGGTTTGGAGCCCCGAGGGCTCGGGTGAGTTTAAGATATGCTTCAGAATGGTTTGGACTTAAGAAAATAGCTGGTGAGGATCTGGTTCTGGTGCAGCCTCTGAGCTCGCATTTGCGAGGTTCATGTTTGCATTTGTGAACTGTTAAAATTCCCGCCAGGTTCGCATTTGCGAACCACTTCCTCACATTTGCGAAGAATATCTGGGCAGCAAGGGATCACATCTGCGCCTGGTCAAAAGTTGAGTTAGACGGGATTTTAGCCCAGTCTTTCAAATTCTCAACCCTAAACACCTTAGAGGCGATTTTTCCAAGAGCTCTTCTTCTTAAATTATTTGGTAAGTGACCTTAATCTACTTTCTTTCAATTGCCCATTACATTTCCTAAGTTTTCATCATTAAATCTAGGATTTCCAAAGTAGAAATTGAGGATTTGGGTAGAATTAGGGATTTTTGTAAAATTGGAATTTAGACCTCAAATTGAGGTCGAATTTCAAAATAAATTATATAACCGGGCTCGGGGGTGAATGGGTAATCAAGTTTTGGTCCGAATTTTGGGGATTTGACCAAGCGGGCCCGCGAGATTGACTTTTGTTGACTTTTTCAATAATCACCTAAATTGAATCTTTTTCATTTGTGAATAGTTTCTAAAGCTTATTTTGAATCGTTTGGTTAGCAATTTATTAGATTTGGTTGGTTTGGAGGCTTGTTCGAAAGAAAAGGCCGTGGTTGAATTTTGAATTGATTGCAGAGTGAGATAAGTGTTGGGTTTAATCTTTATTTGAGGGAATTAGGAACCCTCGGTCTATGTGATATGTAAAATTCATGTGTTGCGGCGTATATTCGAGGTGATGAGTGCTTATACGCCGCCGAATTGCTTGTTTCTCTGATTTTTCACATTTCCTTATTTATTTCCTTCCATGCCTTAACTATTATGTGCTTTAAATGCCTCCCATACCTTTATTTGCTACTTGTTAATCATTATTCTCGTGTTAAAAATGTTAGACCTTTAGTTGACTTACTTGCACCATTTAATTGCTATTTACTGGACTTGTCTTACCGTTTAATAGTAAATATGGTGAATCCTCAATTTGGTACGGGTTTTCCTTTCTGATTTAGCTTCATATTCGTTAATCGTAGAGGTTCTTGTAATTCGAGTTGTTAATTTAATTGTACTCATTGATTTATTGATAATGATATGGTGGGATCGGGTTGCACACCGCAACAGGTGAAATAAGGGTAGATTGATATGGTGAAATAAGGGTGAATTTGCACTGATATGGTGGGATCGGGTTGCACGCCACAACATGTGAAATAAGGGTGGATTGATACGGTGAAATAAGGGTGAATTTTGATATTGATTCTTATTATATGGTGGGATCGGGTTGCGCGCCGCAATACATACACAGACACACACAGACACACACACATAATATATATATATATGGTGGAATAAGATCTTGATTTGGGACTTGGGCGTATGTCCGAAATTTAATTTGGAGGTCCCTAGTTCGAGTTATAGCCAATTATTGAAAATTAGAAGTTTGAAAGGTTAAAGATTTCAAAGTTTGACCACAAATTGACTTTTATCGATATTGGACTCGGAATGAGATTCTGAGAGTTGGAATAGCTCCGTTATGTCATTTATGACTTGTGCGCCAAATTTGAATTCATTCTGGATTCATTTAATACGTTTCGGCACGGGTTTTGTAAAGTGAAAAGTTTGAAACTCATAAGTCTGAATCGAGGTATGAATTTTAATTTCGACGTTATTTGACATGATTTGAGACCCCGATTAAGTCCGTATTATGTTACGGGACTTGTTGAAATATTTGAACGAGGTCCCGAGTAGCTTGGGTGAGTTTCGGACGTGTTTCAAACTATTTTGGTTACAACTTATAGGTTTAGTTCTGGTGTTTTGCACCTGCATGATCGCTTCTGTAGAGGCAGTGTCGCTTCTGTGACTTTGAGTCTAGGGGAGATGCGAAGCTTGGGATGCAGGTGCGCGCCTGCTTTTGCGATGCCATGATCGCAGATGCGATCGTCCTCGCTTCTGCGGCTTCCTTTGCGCTTCTACACAGTCGCTTCTGCGACGTGAAGGTCCGCAGATGCGGTCCTCTTCTTGGATGCCTTGTTCCGCAAGTGCGAGACAATTCGAGTCCGCAAATGTGGAAATTTGTCCGCAGATGCAAAAATGCTGAACAGAATGCTTAAAAATTGGGTGTTAGCCATATTTATTCATTTTTGAGTTTTGAGTCTCGAATTTGGGCGATTCCAAAGGGGGTTTTCACGAGTTCGACTTGGGTAAGTGTTCTATACCCGAAAGTGATTATATTTCATAAATCCATATTTATATTCATCGTTTATTTCGGATTTAGATGGAAGAAATTATAATTTTTGTAAAACTTTCCAAAAATAAAAATTTATGATTTCCATTTGACATCGGAATTTGATTATTTTTGTATGCTTGGATTCGCCTCGGAACGGGTGTTCGAATTTTGTGAGTTTTTCCGAGATTCGAAACGTGGGATCCACTGTTGATTTTTTAGATGAATTTTGGATTTTAATTCGAAAAATTTATAATTTCATATGAAATTAATTCCTACGATTCATGTTGAGTATATTGGATTGTTTGTGACTAGATTTAAAGTTTTCGGACACCAATTCGTTAAGCAAATATTTATTGGAATCTTGAATTTGGTTGCGAAGCAAGGTAAGTGTCGTGGTTAACCTTGACTTGAGGGAATAGAACCCTTGAGTTATTTGTTAAGTGAATTTCATGTGTAATGACGTATAGGCGAGGTGACAAGTACCCATACGTCGTCAAATTGATTGTTTGCATATTTATCTGAAAATCATAAATTATTTTAAATCATGAATTAATTATTATATTAATTATTTTTATCATATTCCTCGTCTAATATTATGTCTTGGATTCATGATATAATTGCTACATGTTTATTTGAATTATGTATCTTAACTGTTATTTGACATTTAACATATTAAATATTAAATTGCCTATTTTCTCCTTGATTTCCGCAATTAATTGCTACTTGTCATTACTTGTTTCCTAAATAAATCATAATTATTGTATGCTTTGTTGCCTAATAATTTCTTATTAAATGTGGTATTTATTGGAGTATTTTTATATTTAAGAGTTGTTTAATTATATTGGTGGAACGGGTTGCACACCGCAATGGATTTATTTTAAGTTTATATAGTTGGATTGGGTTGCACGCCGCAACAGAATTTATTAAAAGTTTATATTGTTCGAGCGGGTTGCACGCCGCAACGGAATTAAATTGAAAGATTTTATTGTTGGAACGGGTTGTACGCCGCAACAAATTTTATTCTAAGTTTATATTGTTGGAGCGGGTTGCACGCCGCAACGAAAATTAATTGAAGGTTTATGACTGCTGAATTGACTTCAATCATTGATATTATTTACTTGTCTTACTTCTATTATTATTATTATTATTATTATTATTATTATTATTATTATTATTATTATTATTATTATTATTATTATTATTATTATTATTATTATTATTATTATTATTATTATTATTATTATTATTATTATTATTATTATTATTATTGTTATTATTATTATTATTATTATTGTAAGCGACCTGCCTTAGCCTCGTCATTACTTCGTCGATGTTAGGCTCGGCACTTACAGAGTACATGGGATCGGTTGTACTCATACTACACTCTACACTTCTTGTGCAGATACCGGAGTTGGTCCCATCGACGTACTGTAGATTTGCTCGGATTCAGCTATCAAAGGATACTTGAGGTATAGCTGCACATCGTTCGTAGCTCTAAAGTCCCCTTCTACTTTATCCTAGCTGCGTGCTTTTTTCAAACTACTTTATTTTTATTCAAACCCTTGTTTGTATTATTCTAAAAACTCGTGCACTTGTGACTCTAGTTATGGGATGATATTTAGACATCGTATTTATTTTGGTTTGTTCACCTAAATTCGGATATTATTCCAGTTATTGATTTCATTATTATTTAATTAAGATGAATTGTTAAAAATGGTTAAATTATTCTAATATTGGCTTGCCTAGCAAGTGAAATATTAGGCGCCATCACGGTCCCGAAGGTGAGAATTTAGGGTCATGACACTTCTACTATAATTTGAAACATGCCCCAGAACAATTGGGAAGGTCAAAATATATCTTTGAATAATTAAAAGGGTCCAAATATATTCTACATAGATTAATTTTTTTGATGGTGTAAAATCGTTAGTGGGAGCTCCTACGAGCCGGAGGTAAATGAAGTGCATATATAAAACAAATTTAAAACGTTAGGAATATATTTGAACCTTTTCCCATAAAATATAATAAATATTACATGATCAGAAATAAGATAGAAAAATCTGCATTATTTGTTGCAGATGAAAGATTTGCCCATTCAAAATTTCAGATCTTATTGATAAAGCAATTAGCATCAAGGAATAGAATATTAGTAAGTGGTTAAGTGACATTAATTGAAAATATTATTTTGAATTTTCATTCTTTTTAAAATAAAATTAAGGAAATCTTTCGCAACAAATTTAAAAGAAGAAGATTAAGGTAATCTACAATACTAGTTAGTTACAAACTTTTCCTTACTTGTTGTTTCACTCTAACTTTATGCAATTACACTTACCTCCTCACTATTTTTTAAAATATATTTACCTCCCCTTTCTTTTAAGTTTTTCTTTTTCCTGTTTTGTTGGTTTCAAATATCACCAATTCCATGCAATAATTGTTTCTTTCTAATTTTTTTCATTGGTAACTGCTATTTTACTATTTCTTCTTTATAATAAATTAAAAATACATAAAAATAAAAGGTAAGTTTCATTAAATTTATAACAAAGTAGAAAATAAATAAGATTAAAGTTCCTGTTTTTAATCATTTGGAACATACTAGAGGGATAAAAATTGGACACTCTTAGGGGTTGTTTGGTTTGAATACGGTTTATGCCGGGATAAGTTATGTTGGGATAAGTTATGCTAGGATTAGTTATGCTGGGATTAGTTATCCTGGTATTATTTTTTATCCACTGTTTGGTATGTTATATTAAAAATGACAATTGCATAATTTCTAAGAAGAAGGTATAAGTTATCTCAGTACTAATTTTAATTCCGGAATAACTTATGCCAGGTTTGCTAACCAAACAAAGTATTAAGGTGGTATTAAATTTTTATACCAGCATTATACCTTCTTATACCTCATACCAAACGACTCCTAACTTTATTACTACTTGTGATGACCCAAAAGGTCATCTTATATTTTTGAACTCGATACTGCACTCTTAAAAATCTCATTTTCTTTCCTCGATTTACATGCACAGTCCGGGTATTGGCCCAGAAGGTTTATATGTTAAAAACTGATAAAAATAAGAATTTTTGCCTTAAAACATCAGTTGAGTTGACTTCGGTCAACATTTTTGGTAAACGGGCCCGGATCCATATTTTGACGATCCCGCTGAGTTCGTATCGAATTATGGGACCTGGGTATATGCCCGAAATCGAATTCGGAGGTCCCTAGCTCGAGTTATGAATTTTTGATGAAAATTAAAAGTCTGAAAAACTAATATTTTTAAGAATTGATTGATGTTTGGCATTGTTAGTACCGGGTCCGTATTTTGGTTTTGCAGTCCGGTACATATTTATTATAATATTTAAGACTTGTCTTTGAAATTTGGTGAGAAACGGAGTTGGTTTGACGTGATTCGGACGTCCAGTTGAGAAAATAGAAATTTTAAAGTGTTTTTGAGAATTTCATTTGGTTTGGTGCTAAATTCGTCTTTCTAGGTGTTATTGTGGCGATTTGATCGCGCGAGCGAGCTCGTATGATATTTTTAGACTTGTGTGCACCTTTGGTTTAGAGCCCCGAGGGCTCAGGTGAGTTTCAGATAGGCTACGGAGTGAGATTTGGCTTGGAAAACACTACAGGTGCATCTGATATTATTGCAGGCCTCTGATCTCGCATTTGCGAGATCAGGCATCGCAATTTCGACCTTTGAGAGGTTCGCATTTGCGAGTTTCTCATCGCAAATACGAAGAGAAGCTGGGCCATCAGTTTTCGCATTTGCGAGTTTTCTTTTGCATTTGCGAAGGTAGTCGAGGAAGGGCAGTGATCGCAAATGCGATTATTTAGTCGCATTTGCGAAGATTCAAGGTCGCATTTGCAAACTTATCTTCGCATTTGCGAAGGCAGCAGAAGTGTGAAGGGCTTCGCATTTGCGAGTTTTGCATTTGCGAAGCTCAGGTCGCAAATGCGATATCTGCAGCTGATCAAAATGACTTTTGGACGGGAATTTTTATTCATTTTCCAAATTTTCAAGACCTAAAGCATAAGAGGCAATTTTCCAAAGACCATTTCTTCCCCAAATCATAGGTAAGTGATTCTAAACTGGTTTCTTTCAATCTTTCACTACATTTTATAAGATTTCAACCTAAAATCTAAGGTGTTCATGGTAGAATTAGGGGTTTGGGTCGAAACTAGGAATTTCGAAAATTTGGGGATTTAGACCTCAATTTGAGGTCGGATTCCAAAACCAATTATATATCTAGGCTCGGGGGTGATTGGGTAAATAGATTTTGGTCCGAACCTCGGGCTTTGACCAAGCGGGCCCGGGGTCGATTTTTGACTTTTTGGAGGAAAATTTGGGAAATTTAATTTATGCAATGTAATAGATTCCTTTAGCAATGTTTGATATTATTGAGTCATTTTTGAATAGATACGAGTGGTTTGGAGATGAATTCCAGAGGAAAAGCTGTGATTGAGAATTAAGTGGCCTTCGGAACAAGGTAAGTGTTGTGTCTAACTTTGACTTGAGGGAATTAGAAACCTCAGACTATTTGTTATGTAAAATTCATGTGAGCGGCGTATATGTAAGGTGACGAGTACTTATGCGCCGCCAATTTACCTATTTTCCTTGTTTCTCCCATTTTTCTTATATTGTCTCTCTCTTATTCCTAATAACTACGTGTTTATATTCGTGTTGTTAAATTGATCGTTCTTATCATGTTTACGAATTTTATGGTGATAATTGAGAATTTATTTAAAAGTTGAGATTGATATGTTGGAACCAAATGTTGAAGTAAGGCTTGTACTTGTTATTCTATCTTCCTGTTGTTATTTATGCATTGCATTATGGTCGGGGAGAGTATTAATACACGAAGGGTGATGTCGTGCCATATTGTGAGTGTTAATGTACGAAGGGGGTGATGCTGTGCCATATTGTGAGTGTTAATGCACGAAGGGTGATGCCGTACCATATTGTGAGTGTAAAAGCACGAAGGGTGATGCCGTGCCGTATTGTGAGTGTTAATGCACAAAGAGTGATGCCGTGCCATGATATGAGAGTTAATGCATGAAGGGTGATGCCGTGTCGTTTATATTATTTTTATGGTGAGATTGAGAGTAAAAGTACGAAGTTTCTTATCTTTCACTGTATTCGTTGTATCTGTTGATTCATAGTATATTAGTTGTTCCGGTTATTATTCTGCTGTAGTTTCTTATCTCGTATTTGCCCCAGCATGTTTCCCCTCCCGATGTTTCCTGTTTAGCTCTTCATTACTGTTATTTGTATATATACTGTTAAATTGTACAGGTTGATTTGTAGGTGCCTTGCCTTAGCCTCGTCACTGCTTCATCGAGGGTAGGCTCGATACTTACTAGTACATGGGGTCGGTTGTACTGATACTGCACTATGCACTTTCTATGCAGATTTTGGTACCGGCTCGGGTTGATCGAGATTTTGCTATTGGACCGCTATCCGGAGACTCAAGGTAGATCTGTCGGCGTTCACAGACCTTGAAGTCCCTATCTATCTCTTCTGTTCTACTATTTTCTTTCATTCAGACAGTTGTATTTCTTTCAGACTATTACTTGTAGTGAATTCTATAATGCTTGTGAATTGTGACTCCAGATCCGGGTGGTAGAAATTAATGCAGTTTTTAAATTATTTCGTACTCACTATATTTTATCTTAGCTAATTGTTGTTATTTACTTAATGGAATAAGGATTAGTTTAATGATTCTCTAACGTTGGCTTGCCTAGCAAGTGAAATGTAAGGCGCCATCATGGTCCCGGCGGTGGAAATTTCGGGTCATGATAAGTTGGTATCAGAGCACTAGGTTGCCTATATCTCACGATTCATGAGCAAGCTTAGTAGGGTCTGAAGGATCGATACGGAGACGTCTGTGCTTATCTTCCAGAGGCTATGAAGTTTAGGAACAAATTTCACCTATGTTTTTCTCTATCGTGCGATTGTGTTTGCTCGATACTGATTGAACTCTCCTACTCTTATTCTCTCGCAGATGGCGAGAACATGTACCGCTTCCTCAGCTGAGCAGCAGCAAGAGCTCCTAGTGGCAGCGCCTACGCGGGGTAGAGGTCGAGGCCGTGTGAGAGGCCGAGGCAGGGGCACGGCTCAGCCCAGAGCCCGAGCAGCAGCCTTAGCAGTGGAGCCTTAGATAGAGTTGGGCGAGGAGGTTCTAGCCCAAACTGTTCCTGCCAGCCCAGCTCAGGTTACGAAGGGGTTCATTGCCACCCCAGTATTTCAGGACGCTTTGGTACGTTTGGTGGGCCTTATGGAGAGTGTGGCCCAGACTGGTGCATTTCCCATGGAACCAGCCGTCTCTCAGGCTGGAGGAGGTGCCCAGACTCCCACTACTCCTGCTCCGGAGCAGATAGCTCCCCAGTATCAGGTTCCAGTAGCTCATCCAGTCAGAGTAGTTCAGCCGGTTGTTGCGTCACACACTAGTGATGGGTTAGCTATGTCTTCTGAGGCTTTGTGAAGATTGGACAGGTTTACCAAGCTCTTCCCCGTTCACTTCAGTGGTGCTCCTTCAGAGGATCCCCAGGAGTATCTCGATAGTTGTCACGAGGTTCTACGGAACATGGGTATAGTGGAGACCAATGGGGTCGATTTTGCTTCATTTTCAGATGACTGATTCCGCCAAGAAATGGTGGAGAGATTATTTGTTGACCAGACCAGCTGGGTCACCTGCTCTTACATGGGACTAGTTCTCTCAGCTCTTCCTAGAGAAGTTTCTGCCTGTCACATTGAGATAAGAGCGTCGCCGTCAGTTTGAGCATCTCCAGCAGGGCAGTATGACTATTACTCAATATGAGACCCGTTTTGTGGATTTGGCCCATCATGCTATTATGCTGCTTCCCACCGAGAGAGAGAGAGAGAGAGGGTGAGGAGGTTTATTAATAGACTTGCTCAGCCTATCAAATTGCAGACGGCTAAGGAGACTGGGAGTGAGATTTCTTTTCAGGAGGCTGCTAATGTCGCCAGACGAGTCGAGATGGTTCTTGCTTAGGGAGCTCAGGGGTCTGACAAGAGTCCTCATCACTCCGGTGGGTTCAGTGGAGCCTCATCTGGAAGCCTGGGTACTTATGGCAGAGGCCATCCTCACAGGTCGTTTCATCTATCACTCCAGGCATCCCACGGTGCCTCAGGTGGTCGTAGTCCCCACATGCCTTATTCTGACCAGCTAGCTTACAGTGCACCACCAACTCTTATTAGTGCACCTCCACTCCAGAGTTATCAGGGTGGTTACTCAGGTCGATAAGGTCAGTTTCAGGGTCAACAGTCATAACAACCGAGGTTATGTTATATTTGTGGTGATTCGAGGCACATTGCTAGATTTTGCCCTTGGGTAGCGGGAAACTCACAGTATTAGAGTTCTCATGCCATGGTTCTGGCACCAGTTGCTGTACCATCTGCTTAGCCAGCGAGAGGCAGGGATCAGGCAGCCAGAGGTAGAGGCCAGACTATTAGAGGTGGAGGTGAGGCCGTTAGAGGTAGAGACCAACCAGTTAGAGGTCGTCCTAGGGATGTAGTTCAGAGTGGTGGGGCCCAGCCCCGGTGTTATGCTTTCCTAGCTAGGACTGAGGCTAATTCATCTGACATTGTTATCACATGTACTGTTTCAGTTTGCAGTAGAGATGCTTCAGTTCTATTTGATCCGTGGTCTACTTACTCCTATGTGTCATCCTATTTTGCTTCATATTTGGTTGTGCACTGTGATTATTTGAGTGCTCCTATGTGTGTGTCCATACCAGTGGGAGATGCTATTGTTGTAAATCGTGTTTATCATTCATGTGTGGTTACCATTGGGAGGCTTGAGACTCGTGTAGACCTTCTACTTCTCGATATGGTTGATTTTGATGTCATACTGGGTATGGATTGGCTGTCACCTTATCTTGCTATATTAGATTGTCACACCAAGACGGTGACATTAGCCTTGCAGGGGTTGCCTCGATTAGAGTGGAGAGGGACTCTTGGACATTCCACCAGCAGGGTTATCTCTTATGTGAAGGCTCAACATATGGTCGAGAAGTGGTGTCTAGCATATTTGGCTTATGTCCCCGATTCTGGTGCAGAGGTTCCTTCCATGGATTTAGTGCCGGTTGTTCGTGAGTTTCCAGAGGTGTTTTATGCAGACCTGTCGGGGATTCCACCCGATAGGGATATTGATTTCTGCATTGATTTGGCTCCGGGCACTCAGCCCATTTCCATTCCGCCATACTGCATGGCCCCGTCAGAGCTGAAAGAATTGAAGGAATATTTGCAATATTTGCTTGATAAGGGCTTCATTAGGCCTAGTGTCTCACCCTGGGGTGCACCTGTGTTGTTTATGAAGAATAAATATGGATCGACGAGGATGTGTATAGATTACCGGCATTTGAACAAAGTCACTATCAAGAACAAGTATCCATTGCCGAGGATTGATGATTTATTTGATCAGCTTCAGGGTGCCCACGTGTTTTCGAAGATTGATCTGAGATCTGGCTACCATCAGTTGAGGATTAGGGCATCCGATGTCCCTAAGATAGCTTTTCGGACTCAGTATGAGCATTATGAGTTTCTAGTGTTGTCATTTGGGCTGACAAATCCCCCACCAACATTCATAGATTTGATGAACCGGGTGTTCAAGCCCTACTTGTATTCCTTTGTGATTGTGTTTATTGATGATATCTTGATCTACTCCCACAGCCGAGAGGAGCATCAGCAGCACCTTCGGATCGTTCTTCAGGCTTTGAGAGACAGCCAGTTATATGCTAAGTTCTCAAAATGCGAGTTTTGGTTGAGTTCAGTTGCTTTCTTGGGTCACGTTGTGTCAACAGAAGGTATTCAGGTGGATCCTAGGAAGATTTAGGCAGTTCAGAACTAGCCTAGACCCACATCAACTACAGAGATTCATACTTTCTTGGGATTGACAGGTTATTACCGTCGGTTTGTGGAGGGGTTTTCATCCATAGCAACCCCATTGACCAGGTTGACATAGAAGGGTGCCCCGTTCAGGTGGTTAGACGAGTGTGAGGCGAGCTTCCAGAAGCTCAAGACAGCTTTGACTACGGCACCGATATTGGTATTACCCTCAGGTTCAGGATCTTATACTGTATATTGTGATGCATCCCGTATTGTTCTGGGTGTGGTATTGATGCAGGTGGCAAGGTTATTGCATATGCTTCGCGGCAGCTGAAGGTTCACAAGAAGAATTACCATGTTCATGACCTAGAGCTAGCAGCCATTTCTCACGCGCTGAAGATTTGGAGGCACTATCTTTACGGCGAGCCATGTGAGGTATTCACGGATTATCGGAGCTTGCAGTATTTGTTCAAAAAGAAGGAGCTCAATTTGAGGCAGATGAGGTGGTTAGAGCTATTGAAATACTATGATATCACCATATTGTATCATCCCGGGAAGGCCAATGTGGTGGCCGATGCTTTGAGTAGAAAGTCAGCTAGTATAGGTAGCCTTGCATATATTCCAATTGGTGAGAAACCGCTTGCATTGGATATTCAGGCCTTGGCCAATCAGTTCGTGAGGTTGGATGTTTCTGAGCCCAGCCATGTTCTAGCTTGTACAGTTGTTCGGTCTTCTTTGTTTGAGCGTATCAGAGATCGGCAGTATGATGATCCTTATTTGCTTGTCCTTAGAGACACAGTGCGGCACGGTGGTGCCAAGCAGGTTACTGTTGGAGATGACGGAGTTTTGAGGATGCATGGTCGTGGTTGTATGCCTAATATGGATGGACTTCGTGAGTTGATTCTTGAGGAGGCCCACAGTTCCCGGTACTCTATTCATCCGGACGCCGCCAAGATGTATCAGGACTTGAGGCAACATTATTGGTGGAGGTGAATGAAGAAAAACATAATTACATATGTAGCTTGGTGTCTAAATTGCCAGCAGGCAAAGTGTGAGCATTAGAGACCTAGTGGTTTGCTTCAGAAGATAGAGATTCCTGAGTGAAAGTGGGAGCATATCACTATGGATTTTGTTGCTGGACTCCCACGGACTCAGAGGAAGTTCGATACAGTTTGGGTCATTGTGGACAGGCTGACCAAGTCAGCACACTTCGTTCCTATGGCAGTTACCTATTCTTCGGAGCGGTTGGCAGAGATTTATATTTATAAGATAGACTGTCTTCATGATGTGCCCGTGTCTATCATTTCTGATCGAGGTACGCAGTTCACCTCTCACTTCTGGAGGGCAGTACAATGTGAGTTGGGTACGCGGGGTGAGTTGAGCACAACATTTCATCCTCAGACAGACGGCCAGTCCGAGCGCACTATTCAGATCTTGGAGGATATGCTCCGCGCATGTGTTATTGACTTCGAAGGATCGTGGGATCAGTTGTTGCCCCCTTGCAGAGTTCGCCTACAACAACAGCTATCAGGCGATCATTCAGATGGCTCCTTATGAGGAATTATATGGTAGGCGGTACCGGTCGCCAGTTGGGTGGTTCGAGTCGAGAGAGGCTCGGTTATTAGGCACAAACTTAGTACAGGATGCCTTGGATAAGGTCAAGATTATTCAGGATCGACTTCGCACAGCTCAGTCTAGGCAGAAGAGTTATACCGACCGCAGAGTTCGTGATGTTGTATTCATGGTCGGAGTGAGAGTGTTGCTTCGGGTATCACCCATGAAGGGTGTAATGAGATTCGGAAAGAAGGGCAAGTTGAGCCCTAGATATACCGAGCCTTTTGAGATTCTAGAGAGGGTAGGAGAGATGGCTTACAGGCTTGCATTGCCACTGGGGTTATCATCAATCCATCCGGTGTTCCACGTGTCCATGCTTCGAATGTATCACGGCAATCCGCCCCATGTGTTAGATTTCAGCTCTGTCTAGTTGGACAAGGATTTGACTTACGAGGAGGAGCCGGTGGCTATCCTAGCCCGACAAGTTCGCCAGTTGAGATCAAAGAGTTACCCTTCAGTTCGAGTGCAGTGGAGAGGTCAGCCCATTGAGGCAGCTACTTGGGAGTCCGAGTCTGATATGCGGAGCAGATATCCCCACCTTTTTACCAGCTCAGGTACTTTTCTATGTCCGTTCGAGGACGAACGGTTGTTTTAGAGGTGGAGAATGTGATGACCTAAAAGGTCATTTTATATTTTTGAACTCGATACTGCACTCTTAAGCCTTACAAATCTCATTTTTCCCCTCCTCGATTTACGTGCGCAGTCCGGGTATTGGCACGGAAGGTTTATATGTTAAAAACTGATAAAAATAAGAATTTTTGCCTTAAGACTTCAGTTGAGTAAACTTCGGTCAAAAATTTTGGTAAACATGACCGAATCCATATTTTTACGGTCCCTGTGGGTCCGTATTGAATTATGGGACCTGGGCGTATGCCCGAAATCGAATTCGGAGGTCCCTAGTTCGAGTTTTGAATTTTTGATAAAAATAAAAAGTCTGAAAAATCTAATATTTTTAAGCATTGATTGATATTTGGCATTGTTAGTACCGGGTCCGTATTTTGATTTCGGAGCCCGATACATGTTAATTATAATATTTTAGACTTGTCTGTGAAATTTGGTGAGAAACGGAGTTGGTTTGACGTGATTCAGACGTCCAGTTAAGAAAATAGAAATTTTAAAGTGTTCTTGAGAATTTTATTTGGTTTGGTATTAAATTCGTCGTTCTAGGTGTTATTGCCGCGATTTGATCGCGCGAGCGAGTTCGTATGATGTTTTTAGACTTGTGTGAGCCTTTGATATAGAGCGCCTAGGGCTCGGGTGAGTTTCGGATAGGCTACGGAGTGAGATTTGGTTTGGAAAACACTACTGGTGCATCTGATATTATTGCAGGCCTCTGATCTCGCATTTGCGAGATCGTGCATCACAATTGCAACCTCTGAGAGGTTTGCATTTGCGAGTTTCTCATTGCAAATGTGAAGAGAAGCTGGGCCAACAGTTTTCGCATTTACGAGTTTTCTTTCGCATTTGCGAAGGGAGTCGGGGAAGGGCAGTGATCGCAAATGTGATCATTTAGTCGCATTTGCGAACTTATCTTCGCATTTGCAAAGGCAGAAGAAGTGTGAATGGCTTCACATTTGCGATGACTCCTTCGCATTTGCGAAGCTCAGGTCACAAATGCGACATCTGCAGCTGATCAAAATGACTTTTGGACGGGAATTTTCATTCATTTCCCAAATTTTCAAGACCTAATATACAAGAGGCGATTTTTCAAAGACCATTTCCTCCCCAAATCATAGGTAAGTGATTCTAAACTGGTTTTTTTTAATCATTCACTATATTTTATAAGGTTTCAACCTAAAATCTAAGGTTTTCATGGTAGAATTAGGGGTTTGGGTAGAAACTAGGGATTTCGAAAATTTGGGGATTTAGACCTCAATTTGAGGTCGGATTCCAAAACCAATTATATATCCGGGCTTGGGGATGATTGGGTAAATAGATTTTGGTCCGAATCTCGGATTTTGACCAAGTGGGCCTGGGGTCGATTTTTAACTTTTTGGAGAAAAATTTGGGAAATTTAATTTATGCAATGTAATTGATTCCTTATGCAATGTAATTGATTCCTTTAACAATGTTTGATATTATTTAGTCATTTTTGAATAGATACGAGTGGTTTGAAGGTGAATTCTAGAGGAAAAGCTGTAATTGGGAATTAAGTGGCCTTCGGAACAAGGTAAGTGTTGTGTCTAACTTTGAATATACACTGTTAAATTGTACATGTTAATTTGTAGGTGCCTTACCTTAGCCTCGTCACTACTTCGTCGAGGTTAGGCTCGACACTTACCAGTACATGGGGTCGGTTATACTGATACTACACTATGTACTTTCTGTGCAGATTTTGGTACCGACTCGGGTTGATCGAGATTTTGCTATTGGACCTCTATCCGGAGACTCAAGGTAGACTTGTCGGCGTTCACAGACCTTGAAGTCCCCATCTATCTCTTATGTTCTACTGTTTTCTTTCATTCAGACAGTTGTATTTCTTTCAGACTATTACTTGTAGTGAATTCTAGAATGCTCGTGAATTGTTACTCCACATCCGGGTGGTAAAAATTAATGCAGTTTTTATATTATTCCGTACCCACTATATTTCATCTTAGCTAATTGTTGTTATTTACTTAATGGAATAAGGATTAGTTTAATGATTCTCTAACATTATCTTGCTTAGCAAGTAAAATATTAGGCACCATCACGGCCCCGACGATGGAAATTTTGAGTCGTGACTCTACCCTTTAATACTCCTTACAGATTTGAGTAAATAATATATCGAACGTCTTTTTCTATTTTTAACATGAAAAATAATCTCTTTGTGGAATTAGTTTCTATTTTTTGTTTATTAATATCAATATTCTTAATAGTGTCATAATCACATATACTATCTTCCAAAAGTTAGGCATTTTAGTTAAATTAATTAAGTAGAGGAGAGAAATTAATCTTATTAAATTACCGGGTAGGTCTTTGTAATTAACAAAACTTGAAAACTGTGGCTGCACTATAAATTTAAAGGTTTCTCCTAAAGTATTGAGACTTGTATCTTATCATATCTTGTTGCGTAATCATGGCAAGAATGACATCTCAAATGAAAACCAAATTCGAGAAGAAATTTTTCAAAGATAAGCGTGCTGCGAAGAGCGATGGATCTTTCCACCTTATGTGAAATTGATATAGCAATTATAATTTTTTCAATTACTGCTGAACCATTTCTATTTGCTAATTCAAATGTAGAATCGGTTGTCAAACGATTTTCGCAAGCAAAGCAATCGTTTTACTGCATGTCAAGCCGTAAGACGACACATGAAAAGACTGGAGGTGGTGAAGAAAATGATACAATTAACAAGAAGAAAAAGAAGGCAATAAATGAGGAGGAAAAAGGAGAATCTACATTGGAAATTTTCGAGCCAACTAATTTGGAAAGACTTGAGAAACTGAAGCAAGAGATTGAGGAACTTGAAACAGATTTGGTTGAGAAAATTGATGAGTTACAATTAGATACATGTGTAAAAGATCCAAAATTTGTACTCGAAATGAATGCAACAAAGTCTTCATCCATGCCATCCAGTTGGTTGAATCTTTAAATAGAAATTTCAATATAATGAATCTAAATAAATTTTTTTATATATGTTTCTTTTTAATGATGATGTGGCGTAAGAAACAAATTTATTATTGTTCATTGTTTACATTTTGTTTCCTTCAATATATATGGCTTTCCTTCTTCTTTACACAATTTTTATATCCCCACACACAAAGGAATAATCCTGTACACAAAGCATTTTGCATTTACGTAGTAGGCAACCTCTCTCGGCACAAGCATCAATGACTGATTCAAGGTTCAACCTCTCAATTTATAGATCACACTGAGACAACTTTCACATTCCCACACGTGTCTGTTATAAATCAAATGTAACTAATGGAGTTATTATACATTATCAAATTTAGGTGATGGTATTAGTGTTTCACAAGAGTGTGATAAATTTAGGTTATTTTTTGAGATATTATTATTTTGTGTCAACATTTTATATAATTTAATAATATTTACAGAAGATTGTACTATGAACCTTAATTTTATGAGCTGTTTAGTAGAGGTCTATATGTTAAATCTAAATTTAGTGGTTTATATGTGATTCACAAAATAGAGAGATTCATACCTAGTGCTCTAACTTGGAAATGGCTAGCACCACAAAGTCTATACTTAACACTTTTTGAATATTGGGTTGAGGTGAGAAAATCCAAAATTGGCAAAAAGACAACAATAGATTTGAGTAAATAATATATCGAACGTCTTTCTCCATTTTCAGCATGAAAAATAATCTCTTTGTGGAACTATTTTCTATTTTTTGTTTTTTAATATCAATATTCTTAATAATGTCATAATCACATATACTATCTTCCAAAAGTTAGGCATTTTAGTTAAATTAATAAAGTAGAGGAGAGAAGTTAATCTTATTAAATTACCGAGTAGGTCTTTGTAACTAACAAAACTTAGAAGTTGAAATTGCGCTATAAATTTGATGGTTTCTCCTCGAGTCTGTACTGAAACTTGTATCTTGTCATATCTTGTTGCGTAATCATGGCAAGAATGGCCTCTCAAATGAAAAATAAATCCGAAAAGAAATTTCTCAAAGATAAGCATGCTGAGAAGGTAGCGCTTTCCAATAAGCAAAAAGCTCTCAGTAAAAGAGCGATGGATCTTTCCATCTTATGTGGAATTGATATAGCAATAATAATTTTTTCAATTACTGCTGAACCGTTTATGTTTGGCAATCCAAACGTAGAATCGGTTGTCGAGCGATTTTCCCAAGCAAAACAACTATTTTACTGCATGTTAATCCGTAAGACAACACATGAAAAGGCTGGATGTGGTGACGAAAATGATACAATGAAAAAGAAGAAAAAGAAGGCAATAAATGAGAAGGAAAAAAGGAGAATCTACATTGGAAATTTTCAAGCCAACTAATTTGGAAAGACTTGAGAAACTGAAGCAAGAGATTGATGAACTTGAATGAGATTTGACTGAGAAAATTGATGAGATACGATCAAAGATAGGTGTAACTGATCCAAAATTTGTACCTGAAATGAATGCAACAATGTCTTCAGCCATGCCATCCAATTAATTGCGTCTTTAAATAGAAATTTCGATATAATGAATCTAAATAAAGTTTACTATGTTTCTTTTTAATGATGATGTGTCGTAAGAAATGAATTTATTATTGTTCATTGTTCACATTTTATTTCCTTATAATATATATGGCTTTCCTATATTCTTCTTCTTTACACATTTTTCTTATCCCCTCACAAAAGGACAGTTCGGTGCACGAAGTATTCTGCGTTCACATATGGTTCAGGGAAGGATGGCACACCCAAGGGGTGTGATATAGGTAATCTCTCTCGGCACAAGCATCGGTGGGTTGATTCACGACTCGAACTCGTAATTTATAGGTCACTCGGAGACAACTTTTACATCTCTACATACATCTACTATAAATCAGATGTAACTAACGGAGTTATTATACATTTCAAATTTAGGTGATGGTATTAGACCTCATTTGTTTTCACTTAATAGAGGTCTAAATCTTAATAATTCAGATCTCAGTCCTTAAGTGCATTTATTTTTAGATCTAAATCTTAATAATTCATATCTTAACCATGTAGGGAACCTAATTTTTTTTTGTAGGAAGTCTTGACAGCACCTAGTCTCTAAGACTAGGTAAGCCTAACAAGTATGCAGAATAACTGAAATATTAAGCTAAAACTCAAGACATCAACAACTGTAATGATTAAAATCTGCAACTCAAAATATAAACAACTTCCAAAACTCGGTAGATATAAGTCACAAGCTCTAAAGAGAAATACTAAATATCCCTATACTACAGAATCTAATGAGGATAAAGAAACAACATAATAAAGATAAAGGGGGACTCCGAGGTCTACGGACGCTGGCAGATGTACCTTGTAGTCTCCATGTACGGACTAGCTCACTGATACCTGGTCTGGTAGGCAGTACCTGGATCTACATAAAAGCTGTACAGAAGCGTAGTATGAGTACACCACAACGATCCTAATAAGTGCCAGGCCTAACCTTGGTAGAGTAGTGACGAAGTTAGGTCAGGGGCCTACTGAAAATAATAAGAAACAAGGCAGAAGATAAAATAATATAATAAAATGACAGAGAAGTGAAACAATGAGAATTTACGGAAGGTAATAACACAAAATCAAAGAAATACAAATACAGTATGAAAGAAAGGCAAGAACCTTACAAGTTAAGGAAAGACAATAACAACCAATACAACAAATAAAGAAAATCAATAGGGCACTCCCGAGATGCCGCCTCGTAGTCCCAAAAGTAAATAAATCACAATCTTTCCTTATATCACCGCGGGAGCCTTTATATTTTGTTATGAAAATCATATTTCCGAAATATCATCCCGCGTTTTAACCAACCTTATTACACCGCATGACTTCTAGTAGTTTTCCTACTAGCCACGCGTATTATCTCACAGCATGCGTTTCAACACCCAGACCTTATACCACTGCATGCGTATCAATAATCATAATGGCACGGAAGAAACCTCGTGCAAACAATAACAATCGTACGGTAGAAACCTCATACAACAATAAGAACCGCGCCAAAGAAACCTCGTGCAATAATAACAACCGCGCCGAAGAAACCTCGTGCAACAACCAAACAATCATCTCAACAATAATTACGAAAACCAAAACATAACAATTGAAATAACGATATTTCAAGGATATCAATTTCAAGTAATGAATACCATAGTTAAATAAGGAATATAGAATCAAGAAAGTAGGTAATTCAACTAAGAATGTAGTACAAGCTGCAAATAAGAGATAAGACAAGTAGACAGGTGAAATTAGGCTAAACATGATGACTATACATGCTAAAGTAACTCAGTTAAGGCATAAAAAGGAAACTACTTAGATAAAATCGGAATTTCAATATTTATCCGGTGTACGCACTCATCACCTCGCGTACACGTCCCTCACATATCACAAATTATCACAACAATACCAAATCCTATTGGGGGATTTCCCATACACAAGGTTAGACAAGTCACTTACCTCAAACCACGCTCAATCAATCAATTAGAAGGCCTTTCCCTCGACTTTCCGACTCTGAACGGCTAAAATATAGCCAAAACAATTACATACTATAAATATAACTATAGAAAACTAATCTAAATAATGAAATTATGATTTTAGCAAGAATCGGAAAAATCGCCCCAAAAGTCGATCCGGGCCCACGTCTCGGAACCCGACCAAAATTATAAAAGTCGAACACCCATTCGATATCAAGTCCAACCATACAAGAATTTCTACCCCAATGATTTCCTTGAAAATCTCTCAAAAAATCGCCACAAACCGAGCTCTCTAGGTCCAAAAATTAAAGTGAGATCAAACCCTTGAAATTAGGCCTTTTCTGCCTAGTGAATTCGCATTTGCGAACCCACAGCCGCATCTGCGGCTCTGCACTTGCAGAATTTCCATCGCAGGTGCGGTTCTCACTTAGCCCAGCAACCTTCGCTTCTATGGACCAAAATGAGCATATGCGCTCTCGCTTCTACGGAAGGGGCTCTGCTTCTGCAACACCGGGCTTAGCTAGCCTTTTCGCTTCTCCGCTTTTTTAATCACCCCTGCGAGTCTGCCTCTGCGGAACTCTGACCACATCTGTGGTCCTAGCTGGGCAGGCCACAATTTGCTTCTACAATCAAACCCCGCATTTGCGAGTCCGCACCTACGGCCAATTCCTCCGCATTTGCGATGACACAAGAAGGCTGGAACTTCAGCAATTGCATAAGTCCAAAAATGATCTGATATCGATCCGAATCGCCCCCGAGGCCCCCGTGACCTCCACCAATTATACCAACAAGTCCTAAAACACAATACGAACTTGGTCAAGGCATCAAATCACATCAAACAACATCAAAACCACGAATTGCGCATCGATTCAAGCTTAATGAACTTTTGAACTTTTAACTTCCACATCCGATGTCGAAACCTATCAAATCAAGTCCGATTGACCTCAAATTTTGTACACAAGTCATAATTAACATTACGGGCCTACTCCAACTTCCAAAATCAGAATCCGACCCCGATATCAAAAAGTCTACTCCCGGTCAAACCTTCCAAAATCTTTCAATTTTCCAACTTTTTCCAATTAACGTCGAAATGACCTACGGACCTCCAAATCAACATCCGGACACGCTCCGAAGACCAAAATCACCATACGGAGCTATTGGAACTTTCAAAACTCCATTCCGGAGTCGTCTTCACATAATTTGAACTACGGTCGACTCCTTTGACTTTAACTTTCAATTTAGGGACTATGTGTCCCATTCCACTCTGAAACTCTCCCGAACTCGACACCAAGAACCCCGACAAGTCAAGTAACCACAAAATGAGATAGATGGAGCAATAAATTAGGGATCAGAGCTAGCACTCTCAATACGACCTGCCGAGACATTACAACATCTCCCTCTTAAAACAAACGTTCATCCTCGAACGAGTATAGAGGCATACTTGAAGTGGTGAAAAGATAAGGATAACGGGTTCACATATCATGCTCGGTATCCCAAGTTGCCTCCTCGACTGGATGACCTCTCCATTGAACCTTCACTGAAGCGATGTTCTTCGACCTCAACTTTCGAACCTGCCTGTCCAAAATGGTCATCGGCTCCTCAACATATGATAGATCCTTGTCCAGCTGGACTGAGCTGAAGTCTAACACATGAGACGGATCACCGCGACACTTTTGGAGCATGGAAAGATGGAACACTGGATGAACTGCAGAGAGACTAGGTGGTAGTGCCAATCTGTAAGCCACCTCTCCAACCCTCTAAAAAATCTCAAAAGGCCTGATATACCTAGGGCTTAACTTGTCCTTCCTCCCGAACCTCATAACATTCTTCATGGGTGACACATGGAGCAAGAACAGCTCCCCAACCATGAATGCGACATCACGAACCTTCCGATCCGCATAACTCTTCTACCTGGACTGGGTTGTACGAAATTGATTCTGAATCAATTTAACCTTTTCCAAGGTATCCTGAACCAAGTCTGTACCCAATAGTTTTTCCTAACCCATCTCGAACCAACCCACCAGAGACCAGTACCGCCTACCATGCAAAGCCTCATACAGGGCCATCTGAATGCCCGACTGATAACTGTTGTTGTAGGAAAACTCTGCAAGTGGCAAGAACTGATCCTAAGCACCCCCAAAATACATCATGCATGCACGGAGCATATCTTTCAATATCTAAATAGTGCGCTCGGACTGTCAGTCCGTCTGTCTGAGGGTGAAATATTGTACTCAACTCCACCCGAGTACCCAACTCATGCTGTACAGCTCTCCAAAACCACGATGTAAACTGCGTACACCGGTCAGAGATGATAGATACCGGCATGCCATGAAGCCTGATAATCTCGCGAATGTAAACCTGAGCCAGCTGCTCCGAAGAGTAAGTAGTAACCACATGAATGAAATGAGCTGACTTGGTCAATCTATCCACAATCACCCAAACTACATCGAACTTCCTCTGATTCTGTGGGAGCCCAACAACAAAATCCATAGTGATCCGCTCCAATTTCCACTACGGAATTTCTAGCTTCTGAAGCAATCCACCTGGCCGCTGATGCTCATACTTCACCTGTTGACAATTTAGGCACCAAACTATATATTCCACTATGTCCTTCTTTATTCTCCTCCACCAATAATGTTGCCTCAGGTCCTGATACATCTTTGTGGCTCCTCGGTAAATAGAGTACCGCGCACTGTGAGCCTCTTGGAGAATCAATTCACGTAAACCATCTTCATTAGGCACACATAGCCTGCCCTGCATCTGCAATACACCGTCCTCTCCAATAGTGACCTCCTTGGCATCGCCGTGCTGAACGGTGTCCTTAAGTACAAGGAGATAGGGGTCATCACATTGACGCTCTCTAATACGATCATAAAGAGAATACTGAGAAATCACACAAGCCAAAACTCGGCTCGGCTCGGCTCGAAAATATCCAATCTAACAAACTGGTTGGCTAGGGCCTGAACATCCAAGGCTAAAGGCCTCTCTGCTACTGGTAGATATGCTAAGTTACCCAAACTCTCCACCTTGCGACTCAAGACATCAGCCACCACATTGGCCTTCCAGGGATGATATAGAATGGTGATATCATAGTCCTTAAGCAACTCCAACCACCTCCGCTGCCGCAAGTTAAGATCCTTCTATTTAAACAAATGTTGTAGACTCCGGTGAACAATGTGGACCTCACAAGGGACACCGTACAAATAGTGCCACCAGATCTTCAAGGCATAAATAATAGCTATAAGGAAAGATTATGATTTATTCTTATGATTGAGACTACGAGGCGGTACCTCGATATTGACTCTTGTTGGCTTTTCTCCATTATTAATTTTTTAGAAGGCAATAAATTGATAGAATATCCTAATGTTTGAAAAATATGACTATTATCAATAAATTATTTGAAATTTATAAAAATGCACAAAAATGGTAGTATTTAACCAATTGCAATAAAATGATAAAAATTCCTATTTTTTTGTAAAATGAGAATAATTATCAATAAATTGCATTGCACTTAAAAATGTGAAAATTACTATATTTTTATCATTTGACAAAGAGGCACACAGAATTATTTTTTAAATACGGAGGGTCAAAATTGACAATCAAGAGAGACGTCAAATGGTGAGGCCATGGCCACGAGCTTGGACTTATCGGACAAAAGGCGAGAAGCCGCCCTGGTCCGGTTAGCTGCCCAAAAGCAGCAAATGGGGAGGTACTACAACCGAAGGGCTAACCTTTGATATTTTCAAGTCGGGGACTTGGTATTAAAGAAAATTACGCTACACACCAAGAACCCAAAGTACGGGAAACTAGAACCGAACTGGGAAGGTCTGTATAGAGTTGTCGGTATAACTGGGAAAGGTTCATATAAGCTCAAGTCAGGGAACAAAGTACAATTACCGAACAACTGGAATGTGGCACACTTAAAGCGATACTACTGCTAAGGTAAGATACAATTTCCTTTGAAATTTTTTATGCTTTGGACTAACTCATATAGGTAATCGGTCGAGGATAAATCTGACAATTAGGTCTGAAAACATGTGTTGTACTCTTTTTCCCTTGGACATGTTTTTCCGGAAGTGGGTTTTACGGAAAGGTTTTTAACGAGGCAACGATAAAACGTGCTACCTTAGTTTTGAAGACCGGCCTGAAGCTAGAATTGCTGACCACCCGTACTGGACCGATATTATTCGTGCCCTCACGAGCTCAATCTCAAATTCTGGGGGAGCCATTACGCCCTAAGTTAGGGTCCTTATAAGGCATTATTATTTGATATTAAAAGCTAAGGCTTGAGTATTAGAATTCATTGTAAGGGTCAAACGAACAGTACCAGAGTAGCTCATTCTTGCCATAGCAAAAAACATCTGCACCTTCGATCATGTACTCTATATGCAAACTAATGAAAGGAATTTTCCCTCTATTTTTCATCATTTCACATTTGCGCCATCGATATATTCGTTGAGTTATTTAGAACAAATAATGAATACAAAATCCTAGAGCCCACGGGCCTCCCCGAGTCGGGGACTGTTGTCCGATAAAAAGGTCGGACAGATCGGGCTATCGAATCACGGAGGCACCGAGCCTATTAGGAAGGTCCCGAACATGAAAGGTTGCAGCCAACATAAAATGGCTTGGAGATGTCCAAGCCTGAACAAAGAACCCTTTCGGGTCAGCCTGGTCATAGGTGCTACAATAGACGAGAAACCCTCTATAAATTGACGGTAATGCCCCGCCAAGCCAAGAAAACTCCGACTCTCCATAGCTGAGTACGGTCTGGGCCAACTCTGCACTGCTACAATCTTCTTCGGATCTACCTTGATCCCCTCAATCGATACCGCATGACCCAAAATTGCAACTGAATCTAGCCAGAATTCATACTTCGAAAATTTTACATATAACTTCTTTTTTCTCAAGGTCTAAAGCACAGTCCTCAGGTGCTGCTCATGGTCCTCCCGGATCCGGGAGTATACTAGAATGTCGTCAATAAACACAATGACAAGCGAGTCAAGATAGGGCTAAAATACACTGTTCATTAAGTTCATGAATGTTGTTGGAGCGTTGATCAGCCCAAAAGACATCACAAGGAACTCGTAATGACCATACCGAGTCCTGAATCTTAAACTGATGATAGCCTGAACGCAAGTCGATCTTAGAGAACACTCTGGCACCCCGAAGCTGATCAAATAGGTCATCAATACGGGGCAATAGATACATGTTCTTCACTGTAACCTTGTTCAACTATCAATAATCAATACACATTCGCATAGAACCATCTTTCTTTTAAACAAATAAGACTGGAGCACCCTAAGGTGACACACTGAGCCGAATGAAGCCCTTATCGAGCAAATCTTGCAACTGTTCATTTAACTCTTTCAACTATGTTGGGGCCATACGATAGGGTGGAATAGAAATGAGTTGAGTGCCCGGTAATAAGTCAATACCAAAGTCGATATCCCTGTCGGGCGGCATGCCCAGAAGATCCATCGGGAATACATCTGGATAATCCCTCACTACCGGAACTGACTCGACAGTAGGAGTATTAACACTAACATCCCTCACATATACCAGATAAGCATCATACCCCTTCTCAACCATCCGCCGAGCTTTTATAATTGAGACAACCCTACTAGGGACATAATCTAAAGTACATCTCCACTCTAGTCGTGGTAGACCTGGAATAGCCAACGTCACCATCTTGGCGTGACAATCAAGAATAGCATGATAGGGTAACAACCAGTCCATGCCCAAGATAACATCAAAATCCACCATACCGAGCATTAATAAATCGACTTTGGTCTCAAAACCACTAAGAACAACCAAACACAACCGATACTCATGGTCAACAATAATAAAATGTCCCACGAGTTTAGACACATAGACAGAAGAACTCAAAAAATAATGGGATACACCCAAATACGGAGCAAAATAAGATGACACATAGGAATAAATGGAACTTGGATCAAATAAGACTGATGCATCTCTATGACAGACCGGAACAATACCTGTGATGACAGAGTTGGATGCAACTGCCTCCGTCTTAGCAGGAAAGGCATAATATTTGGCCTGGCCTCCCCCTCTAGGGTGACCTCTACCTGCTCGACCTCCACCTCTAGCTGGTTGTGTAGGTAGGGTGGCAACTGGTGCGGCGACCATGGGCTGAGAAGCCTGAAGACCTAGTGGAATACGCGGAGCCTGAGTAATCTGTGGAGGTACACCCCTCCTGAGTCTGGGGCAATCCCTTACTACATGACGAGTGTCACCACACTTAAAACAAGCTCTCAGAGACTGTGGCTGGCTCAGGCCTAATCGACTGGACTGGCCATTGAAATCACCCCGTGTAGGAGGTGCACTAGACAATGGTGGTGCATAATAGGGATCCTGAGGCTTAGGAGTGGCCGGAATACCGCTGAAAGCTGGAAGTGCTGAATGAACAGGGCGACTCACATAGCCCCTACCATGATGAGCTGAATTAGGGCTCGGGTACCACTAAATAATGTCTTGACTCTCGAGACCTCTTGGACTCTCTCTCCTCTCTATCCCGAGCATGCATACCCTCTACTCTCCTACCAATGCCCATTACCTGCTGGTATGCGATGTCCATCTCCAACTCTGGGGCCATGCTAAATCTGATACTGGGGTTGAGCCTCTCGATAAATCGATAAGCCCGCTCTCGAACAATAGCAACCAAGGCTGGTGCATGCCTAGCCAAATCACTGAATTGTACTACATACTCCGAAATTGTCATAGAACCCTAGCGCAACTGCTCAAACTCTGCGCGCGATGCATCTCTAAGACTTTGAGGGACATTCTCCCTTAAGAACATATCTAAGAACTGAGTCCAAGTGAGTGAAGATGCCTCGGCCTGACTACCTAAATCATATGCTCGCCACCACTGATATGCCACTCCTCTAAGCTGGAACGTAGTGAAAGAAACCCCACTAGACACCGCAACACCTATAGTACATAGGATACAGTGGCACTCCTCTAGAAAACCCTAGGCATCCTCTGACACTAAACCACTGAAAGTAGGAGGGTGGTACTTCTTGTACCTCTTGAACATGAGGTGCTCCTCCTCAGAAACTGCTGCCTTAACCTCGGGCTGAACGGGGGCTACTGGCTGCATTGGTATGACCTCTGGAACCTGGTCGACCTAGACCTGCTTCTCTGGGGTACGGGCGGCCAGAGTCTGTGCTCCTTCTCCGGCCTGAGATGTGGAAGGAGCAAGTGGTATAAACCTTGCCTGAGCCAAAGTGCTAAACATGCTTAGAAACTGGGCGAGAGTCTCCTGTAGGGCTGGTATAGTTACAGGCGTCCTAGGTGTCTGTCCTCCAATTGGAGCTATTGGTGGCTCCTCTGTAGCAGCTCGTGCGGGTGCTCTGGCTTCACCACGTGGATGTCCTTATCCTCTACCCCGGCCCCGACCCCGGCCTCTCGTGGCTCTAGCAGGGCACGCGGGTGTCTAGTCATCTGATCTAGTTATACGTGTCCTCACCATCTGTGAGAGAATAGAAAGACAGAAATTTAGAATCCGAAGTCAAAATTTTCGCACGATAAAAAATCAAGGAAGTGAAGCTTTTCCTAACATTTCCATAGCCTCCCGAAGATAAGTACAGACGCCTCCGTACCAATCCGTAAGACTCTACTAAACCTGCTTGTGACTCATAACACCTATGAACCTAGAGCTCTGATACCAACTTGTCACGTCCCCAATTTTCCTTCGTAGAAAGTAGTTACGGCACCTAGTCTCTAAGACTAGGTAAGCCTAACAAGTATGCAGAATAACTGAAATATTAAGCTAAAACTAAATACATCAACAACTGTAATGAATAAAATCTGCAACTTCAAATATATACAACTCCCAAAAACCCGATAAATATAAGTCATAAGTTCTAAAGAGAAATGTGATGACCCAAAATATCATGTTTAAATTTAATAATTAATTCTATGGTCTAAGACCTTGAAAAGCACTATTTATCATTCCTCGACTTGCGTGCACAGTTCGTAAAATTTTCTGAAAAGTTTTTATGTGAAAACAATGGAGTAAAATGTGAATTAGAGCTTTAAAACTCAATTGAGTTGACTTTGGTCAATATTTTTAGCAAACAGACTCGGATTTGTGTTTTGACAGTTCCGATAAGTCCGTATCGTGATTTGGGACTTGGGCGTATGCCTGGAATCAAATTTCGAGTTCCCTAGCCTGAGATATGAAATTTTGATGAAAAATTAAAAGTTTAAGTTCAAATAGTGACCGGATGTCGAATTCTATGCAAATGACCCCGGAATAGAATTTTGATGATTCCAATAGCTCTATATGGTGATTTTGGACTTAGGAGCATGATCGGAATTTTATTTGGAAGTCCGTAGTGAAATTAGGCTTGAAATGGCTAAAACAAGAAGTTAAGTTTGGAAGTTTGATCGGGGAGTTGACTTTTTGATACCGGAGTCGTAATACAGTTCCAAAAATTTTCATAGCTCCGTTATGTCATTTATGACTTTTGTGCAAAATTTGAGGTCAATCGGACTTGATTTGACAGGTTTCGACATCGAAAGTAGAAGTTGAAAATTTTAAATTTTATTAATCTTGAATTAGAGCATAATTCGTGGTTTTAGCATTGTTTTATGTGATTTGAGGTTTAAAATAAGTTCGTATGATGTTTTAGAACTTTTTGGTATATTGGGTTGAGGTTCCGAGGGCCTCGGGTGAGTTTCGGATGGTTAACAGATCAAAAAAGTTGCTGCAATTTTTTTCTCTTCTGCTGGAAATTTCTGGGCTGTGATCGAGCCCAGATATCGAGCCTAGGGTCAACGGCCAGGGTCGAAGCCAGGGACGAGGCTCAAGATCGAGCCCAGCTCAAGGGCTATGATCGATGCCAGGCTCGAGGGCCATGATTGAAGGCCTAGGCTCAATGCCATGATCGATGGCATGATCGAAGGCCCAGGCTCGATGCCATGATCGATGGCATGATCGAAGGCCCAGGCTCGATGCCATGATTGAAGGCCCAGGCTCGAGGGCCATGATCGAGGCCCAGGCTTGAGGTCCATGATCGAGGCCCAGGCTTGAGGGCCATGATCGAAGCCACGATCGAGGCCCAGTTTTGAAGGTTGCCTGGGCAGATCTATAAAGGAGGGAATTTCGTCTCATTTGCCATTTTTGACAAACTTGAGCTTGAGCTTGAGCAGAGGCGACTTTTGACAGATTTTCAAGGAAAAACATTAGGGTAAGTGATTCCAACTCGGATTTGGTCTATATACACAAATATATCATTATTTTCACCATTTAATTAGTGTTTTGAGATTGAAATTTGGGACCTTTTTAGAAATCTCATAAAAATGAATTTTTGAGATTTCGGTATCGATTCGGAGTCGGATTGAAACTGGCATGGTTAGACTCGTAATTGAATGGGTTGTCGGATTTCGTACCTTTCGCCAGATTCCGAGACATGAGCCCCACTGACGAAATTTTAATTAATTTCGGAATTTTTATTGAAAATGTAGTATTTTCTCATAGAATTGATTCCTATAAATTTTAGTGATTGTATCGAATTACTTTTGGTTAGATTAGAGCCAATCAAAGTTGGATAATCGAGGAAAGGGCCTTCTAGTGGATTAAATTGGAGCAAATTGAGGTAAGTCTCTTGTCTAATCTTATGAGGGGGAAATTACCCAATAGGTAATTAAAGTAATAATTATTGTTAATTGTGGGGACTATGTACGCACGATGTGACGAGAGTCCCTGCATAGCTACTATTAATACTAAAGTCCGGTATTATATATATATATATATATATATATATATGTATATATATGTATATATATATATATATATATATATATATATATATATATATATATATATATTGTGAATTGTTAGATAAAAATATTAAAGGATGGAAATCTCATATGCTTGATTTTCTGTTTAAATTAATTAATTGTTAAGAGAAATTATTTTTCCTCTCAAATTGATCTTATAATAAATATACTCTCTTTTCGGAGGTACATAAGAAAATGTCCTCCTTTCTTGTGGAGCGGGCCGAACGCCTCGGCATGATAGATGCATCTGTGGATCGTGTCGCATGTCCTTCGGCAGTGTACATGACACTCTGGATCGGGCCGTACGACCTCGGCAGAAATCATGCTTAATAATAATAATTACATGATACTTTGATAGCTTATTGCAACTTGCGAAACTAATTGATAAATTGAAAATCTTTGAAATTTAAAGAATTATTATTCCTGCTTGTTAAGGAATTATTGTTATTCCTGTAAATGAGACTAATTGATAAATTGGATATTTTATTGGAATTAAAGGAATTTAATTAATATATTGAGAATTGTTGCATTTGAAGAAATTTAATTATTTCTACTGGTTAAATAAATTATTGTAAATTCTGTGAACCATGCTGATTTAAATATTCTAGTTTTATTTCAATTATTATTGTTGACCCATTGTGAGTGTCAAAGTCGGCCATCTCCTCTCTACCACTTCGAGATTAGGCTTGATACTTACTGGGTGCACATTATTTACGTACTCATACTATACTTGCTGCACTTTTGGTGCAGGACCTAAGCCAAGTACTAGTGGGGGATCTATCGTCTTACACCCAAGTTATCCAGGGGCATAGTGGTGAGCTGCCTTCCTGAGCCGTTATGCAGCTACCAATGTCTCTCCTTGTATTTTTCATTCTGTCTATTTTTATTTCAGACAATATTTGAGGTTTTGTATAATCTACTAGATGCTCATACACTTGTGACACCAGGTCTTGGCACATACATTGGTAGAATTTGGAATTGTATTATTTTTTTCTTGGATTTAAGTTAATCAGTATCTTTTCTAATTTCTTAATATTGCTAGTAAAATAATAAAATTTCTTAGAAAATTATTATGAAAATAATTGATATATGTTTAATTTATTTGTTGGCTTGCCTAGCTGTAGTGTTGGGAGTCATCACGACCTATAGGTTAAATTGGGCCGTGACAAGAAATACTAAATATCCCTATGCATCGGAGTCTAATGAGGATAAAGAAACAACATAATAAGATAGAGAGGGACTCCGAGGTCTGCGGACGTTGGAAGATGTACCTTGAAGTCTCCACGTACGGACAAGCTCACTGATACCTGGTCTGGTAGGTGGTACCTGAATCTGCATAAAAGATGTGCAAAAGCTTAGTATGAGTACACCACAACAGTACCCAATAAGTGTCACGCCTAACCTCGGTAGAGCAGTGACTAGGTCAGGTCAGGGCCCTACTGAAAATAATAAGAAACAAGGCAGAAGATAAAATAATATAATGAAATGAGAGAGAAGTAAAACAATGAGAATTTACGGAAGGTAATAACACGGAATCAAAGAAAGACAAATACAAAATGAAATAAAAGCAAAAATCTTACAAGAAATAGAAAGACAACAACAACCAATACAGCAAATAGAGGAAATCAACAGGGGCACTCCCGAGGTACCGCCTCGTAGTCCCAAAAGTAAATATCTCATAATCTTTCCTTATATCACCGCGGGGGTCTTTATATTTTGTTTTGAAAATTATTTTCCCGAAATAGCATCCCGCATTTTAGCCAACCTTATCACACCGCATGACTTCTAGCAGTTCCCTTACTAGCCACGCGTATCAAGCCCACCTTATCTCACTGCATGCGTTTCAACACCCAGACCTTATACCACCGCATACGTATCAATAATCACAATGGCACGGAAGAAACCTAGTGCAAACAATAACAACTGCACGGCAGAAACCTTGTGCAAACAATAAAACCGCACGACAGAAACCTCGTGCAACAACCAAACAATCATCTCAACAATAATCATGGAAACCAAAATATAACAATTGAAATAATGATATTTCAAGGATAGTAATTTCAAGTAAATAATCCCACAGTTAAATAAGGAATATAGAATCAAGAAAGCAGGTAATTTGACTAAGCATGTAGTACAAGCTGCAAATTCCTCCGCATGTATGATGACACCAGAAGGCTGGAACTTTAGCAATTGTATAAGTCCAAAAATGATCCGATATCGATCTGAATCACCCCCGAGGCCCCCGAGACCTCTACCAATTATACCAACAAGTCCTAAAACACGATACGAACTTAGTTGAGGCCTCAAATCACATCAAACAACATCTAAAATATGAATTGTACAACGATTCAAGCCTAATGAACATTTGAACTTCTAACTTCCACATCCGGTACCGAAACCTATGAAATCAAGTCCGATTGGCCTCAAATTTTGCACACAAGTCAAAATTTACATTACGGACCTACTCCAACTTCCAGAATCAAAATCTGACCCCGATATCAAAAATTTCACTCCCGGTCAAACCTTCCAAAATCTTCCAATTTTCCAACTTTCGCCAATTAACGCCGAAATGACTTACGGACCTTCAAATAAACATCCAGACACGCTCCTAAGACCAAAATTACCATATGGAGCTATTGAAACTTTCAAAACTCCATTCCGGAGTCGTCTTCATACAATTAGAACTACAATCGACTCTTATGACTTTAACTTTCAATTTAGGGACTATGTGTGTCATTCCACTCCGAAACTCTCCTGAACCCAACACCAAGCACCCCGGAAAGTCAAGTAACCACAAAATGAGATAGAGGGAGAAATAAATAGGGGATCAGGGCTAGCACTCTCAATATGACCGGCCAGGTCTTTACAAACCATTGAGTCTATTTGTTTTTAAATTTTACAACAACTTAATGAGTTTGAATAGATCTTAATGACTAAGATCTATAACATTGTCTTAATATCATTAAGATGTTATACATTCAATAATTTATGTAAAAAATGACATTTCACCATAACTCCTATAATTTCACCACTAACAACCAGCATCACTGCTATCGATGTTCCCCACCATTATAAACTACCACCACCACTAGCCACCACCCATTACTACCATTCCTCAGCCACAACCACCATCGTTGTCAAGCACGAATATTAGTTGTCACCACCACTAGCCATTGTTTACAACCATCACCACCGATCACTATTACTACAACAACCATCGATCACCACTATCAGCCACCACTATATATCACCCATTGCAATTATCAGTCACCACCACCATCAATCACAACCAATTAACTACTACTATTATCTACCATCTACTACTGATAATTACCACCATCAACCAACACCACCACCATCTACTACCCAGTCAGCACTCACAACCACAACCTTTAGCCATCACCACCACCAACCACCATATAAACTTTAATAATATTTTACTAATATTATATTAAATTAATTAGTATTATTTGATTGAATTTATATTTAATAATATTTAAATAAAGAAAAATATTATACATTCAGATGTAGAGAAAACAAATAATTTTAATTATTAGTATTTAGATCTTAATATAACATCTTAATATTCAGATGTGAATTCAGACTCATGCGTTTTAATTTTAATACACATATTAATATTCAGATGTATATTCAGATTCAGGCGTCTTAATCTTAATAAAAACAAATGATGTGTTTCACAAGAGTGTGATAGCTTATTTTTGAGATATTATTATTCCGTGCCAACATTTTATATAATTTAGTAATGTTTACAGAAGACTGTATTATGACCTTAATTTGATGAGTTGTTTAGTAAAGGTCTATATGTTAAATCCAAATCTAGTGGTTTAAATGTGATTCACAAAAAAGAGAGAATCATACCTAGTGCTCAACTTGGAAATGGCTAGCACCACAAAGTCTATACTTAACACTTTTTGGATATTGAGTTGAGGTGAAAAAATCTAAAATTGGAAAAAAGTGTAACGACCTGACCGGTCATTTTGAGCTCCAGCGTATCGTTAGGCTGTTTGGGGCCTTGAGTAGTTTCACTTAAGGTATTATGACTTGTGCGCGTGGTCGGAATTGAATTTCGGGAAGTTCGGAGTTGATTTGGAAAGAAAATTCTAATTTCGGAAGCTTTAAGTTGGAAGAATTGACTAAGGTTTGATTTTTGAGTAAACGACCTCGGAATCGGGATTGGAAGGTTCCAACAGGTTCGCATGATGATTTTGGACTGAGGCGTATGTAACGATCCAACCGGTAATTTTGAGCATTTGCACTTCGCTCGGTAGTTTATGGGTGTGAGTAGCTCTGTATGATATATTTTGACTTGTGCGAATCGTCGGTTTTGGTTTTCAGATATTTCGGAATCGAATTGGAAGAATGGATTTCATTGTTTAAGCTTTAAAATGGGAGAGTTGACCAAGTTTGGCTTTTTAGCATTTGAACTCGGATTGGAATTTTGATGGTTCCGTTAGCTCCGTTGGGTGATTTTGAACTTAGCAACGCATCCGGATTGTGATTTGGAGGTCCGTGGTTGAATTTGGCTCGAAATGGCAAAAGTTGAAATTTTGAAAAGTTTGATCGAGAGTGGACTTTTTGATATCGGGGTCGGATTCCGATTCCAAAAATTGGAGCAGGTCCGTAATGTTGAATATGACTTGTGTGCAAAATTTGAGGTCAATCAGACATGATTTGATAGGTTTGGGCATCGGTTGTGGAAGTTAAAGTTTCAAAGTTCATTGAATCTGAATTGAGGTTTGATTCGTCGTTCCGATGTTGTTTTGTGTGTTTTGAGGCCTCGAGTAGGTCTCTGTTATATTGTTGGACTTGTTGGTATATTCGGATGGGGTCCCGAGTGGCTCGGGCGTGTTTCGGATTATTTTCGGACTATTTTCCTCCATTTTGGCCTTGCTGGTGTGTTGTGGTTTTCTGGTGCGTGGATTGTTCTTCGCATTCGCGGATCCGTAGATGCGATCGTGTAAAGGGAAAATGGAGCTGGGCTATTTCTTGTTCGCGGTCGCGATTGGCCAGAAGAGATCGCGTAGCTTTGTGTTGAAGACTGTCCGCGTTCGCGTATGAGGAACTACGGTCGCGAAGTGTTGAGGTTTGGCAGCTGGAGCTGGAGGGCTTCTTCATCGCGTTCGCGTAGTTGGAGATGCGTTCGTGAAGGTCTGAGCCAGCTGTGAGTCGCATTCACGAGGTGTTTACTGCGAATGCGAAGTGTATTATGGTGGAAGATTATTTTATTCATCGCGAACACGATGGTTTTCCCGCGTTCGCATAAGAGAAATGTCTGGGCAGATTATAAAGTACTCTATTTCAAGGGTTTTGGCCATTTTTACATTTTGGGAGCTATGGAGCTCGGATTGAAATGATTATTGAAGCAATTTTTACCATATGAATTGGGGTAAGTGTTCTCTACTCGGTTTTGGTTATATTTCATGAATCTACCTTCGTTTTTGGAAATTGGATTGTGAATTTTAAAGATGAAATTGGGGGTTTTGGCCTAAAGTTTCATAATATGAATTTTTAAGTTTTGAACATTGAATTGGAGTCAGATTTAGTATGGTTGAACTCGTAATTGAATGGGTTGTTGGATTTTATAAATTTTTTTCAGGTTTCGAGGTGCGGGCCCGGGTTGGACTTTTGTCCGATTTTGGGCTTTTGATTCAAGATTTGATCTTTTTCTATCGGGATTGGTTCCTTTAGCATTGTTTGATGTATTTGAGTTATTTTTGGTTAGTTTCGAGCCGTTTAGAGGTCGGAACGCACGAGATGGAATTTTGTAGCATCTCTTGGCTTGCTCGGTGTTGGAATTGACTTGTTCGAGGTACTCTTATAATCTTAGTGCTAAGGGTATGAAACCCGGAAATACGTGTTAGGCAATTGGTATTGAGGTGACGCACATGCTAGGTGAAGGGCGTGTGGGCGTGCACCATGTGAATTGAGACTCTGTTGTTTCCATGGCACTGTATAGTGGTCCTACTTTGTTGATATCCGTGTTTTCACCTTGTGATAAAGTAGTTAAGTTGTCAATCATGCTAGATATCATGTTTAGGCATTATGCCGATACTGTTTGGACCCATAGTGGCGTCTCTTACTGTCATCTTACTGATTTCATTGATATTTCATACTCAGTCATATCCATGCATTCATACCATATCCCAGTCTCAGATATTATTTATCGATACATCATATCATTGTTGTCGGGCTAGTATCATGACATTGTGAGCCCGTGAGTGAGACTGGAGAGATTGATGACTGAGTGAGACCGAGATCCTGAGTGAGAGTGACATTTTGGGATCGGGATGCACGCCGCAGCATATTATATTGATTATATTTTATATGGATCGGGTTGCACGCTGCAACGAGCCATCGGGATATATATATATATATAGAGAGAGAGATAGAGATCGGGTTGCATGCCGCAACAATATTAGATCGGGTTGCACGCCACAACAATATAGTGCTTGGGCTGAAGGAGCCCCTCCGGAGTCTGTACACCCCCAGTAAGAGCAGCCGACTATATATATGTGGATCGGGTTGCACGCCACAACGGGCCTTATGGTCATATATGGATCGGACTGCATGCCGCAACAAGTATTGCACAGCACTGAGTGATTGAGTGTGCTGAGCATTGAGCATAGTGAGAGAGAATCCGAGACAGTGAGATTAAATACTCTGAGAGTGTGAGTACATAGATCATCATCGAGATTCATTGCATCTGACATGCGAACTTGTGATACATACATAGAGGTGCATTTCCTTCTGCTACCCAGTTGTGGGGACATTTATGATTTTACCTGTATCTTGACATGTAGGCATAGAGAAGTACTTTCATCATGCTATCTGAAAATGAGACATCTTACTTATTATTGAAAGAAGTTTTGGGAAAAATCACAGTTTTCAAACTTACTCATATTTTGGCTTTTTCGGTAAAAGATTTGGGTTTTCAGTGAGATACTTGAAAAGAAATGCCTACTTTTCTGGAAATGTATAAACTGAGTCTTTTATTTCTAAGATACTCTTTTATTACTTGTACTATGTTGTTATGTTGAGTTGTGGAATATTCGTGTTGGACCCGACCTTCGTGTTAGCTTGTCACTACTTTCAACCTAAGGTTAGGTTTGTTACTTATTGAGTACATGGGGTTAGTTGTACTCATACTACACTTCTGCACATTGCGTGCAGATGCTGGCTGCTAATGTTGTTGTGTTCGATGGGAGATGGATTGAAGATGTACCTGCGTCATGGCTGTAGCTGCCTCTTGTTCGTGGTAGCTTTAGCTCTGTAAAAAACTCTGTTTATGTACTATTCAAATAGACTATTTATTTATTTCATTTCTGCTTTGTAAACTCCATTCTTAGAAGCTCATGATTTGTATACCAGTTCTTGGAGAATGTATTAGATTCAGATATTTCTTTACTTAATTGCTTTATTAATTGTTATTGGATTTGATTAGTGGTTAATTGGCTTACCTAGCAGGTTGGGTTAGGTGCCATCACGACTAGTCGGAATTTGGGTTGTGACAAGGTGGTATCAGAGCTCTAGGTTCATAGGTTCTACGAGTCATGAGCAAGTGTCTAGTAGAGTCACATTGATCGGTATGATGATGTCCATACCTATCTTCGAGAGGCTACAAGACATTTAGCATATACTTTCCATCTTTTATTCCTTATCGTGCGGCATTGATTCAGCTTGAAGCGTAACTCTTTGAATTCCTTCCACGCATTCATATGCACATGTGAGCGCTCGGTATTGGTTGTGCACCGGCGGCTTGTGATTCTATGAATGAGGTTCGAGATGTGTATTCGATGTTTTGGTGATGGGCCAGTCTGGAGGGCTTGAGGTCATGGTTAGGCCGCAGCTTAAGCTTGGTAGCTTCAGTGGTAACTTGTACATTTGGACTCATATGTCCGGTAATGTCCCTATGAGTGGAATTTATGGATCGATGAGCATTGAAATGGCTATGTGGTTAGTATGATGTGACTGCGAGATGTGTTCGGATTGTTGAATGTGACGAGAAGAGTTTACTTGAGAGGTAGCAAGGACTATTTTGATTTCTGTCTTGATATGGCGTATGGTCTCGAGTTATGGGTGTGTTGAGGGATCTCTCATGTTGTTTAGTTGTGGAGTGAAGTAGATTCTCATGTCTTGTTGATGAGTTCAGAATCAAGAAGATTAAGTGATTGCGTAGTAGTCGTGACTGTGGAAGGGTATAGAGAGATGTCAGTTTGAGGCAGAGCAGGTGGAATATCTCCTGCAAGGTGTCCTGAGGTTGTGTGGTCCTTATGATGTTTTGTAGAGAGTTCTCTTTTTACCGGTAAATGATATATGTTACAATTTGAGTTTGGATTGCTTGTGGAAGTTGGCTTGACTATTATAAGGGTGAATGCAAGATTTGCTGATAATGTGAAGTATTAGATGGTTTGCGTTACAGGAGCTCAGGAAGGATTTGGTTGAATCTCACTGCGGTATTATGGCAGTAATAGAGTATGGGAATTGTGAGTTGTGTGTTTTGATCTATGGCTTTGAGCCAAGTGGGGGATTCTTCTATCGACAAGCTGATTGCACGATTATGTGCTGTATTAGTTTTGATTTGGGGTATACTGGTGAATCAGCTATGACTGCAGGGGTTAAGATTGAGGATGACTCGAGTAAAGAAATTTATGGATACGGGTTGTATTACACTCTATGGGTATATGGGTATTATGGAATGATTGAGCGGTTAGTCGTGGAAGATGTAGTGTGCATGGTGGGGTTACTACTTTGGGTGTCGTCGTGCCAATAGGGCACCAGTCGTTTGGCCTGTTTGGGGCGGTGCAATTGTGATTTGAGAAGAGTGGATGACTCTCGAGAATGGTTCTAATGGATTCAAGAATTATATGTAGCGATTTGGAATTTTCAAGATTGGTATATGGCTAGAAACGGAGAGTTACAGTGGACGGTGTCGAGACTGGTGGCATTTTTATATCATTGTGGATTATGCATTTCAGTAACAAGAAGGTGAAGGAAAAAGTTTTAGGTTCACATGAGGTCTATTTAGAGTGGGAGCCTCGGTTGTGGTGCTTTGGGGTGCTTAAGAGGGAAGTCAGCGGCTTATGGGCCTTAGGGCATGGTGGTTTTATACTAGGGCCTCTTGTGTGGTGAATTTTGGTTAAGGATCGTAGTGCTCCAGCAAGGAGAAGCATCAACTTGAAGGCAATTTGGAAGGGACTTGGAGAAGTAGGACAACATGTTAGTAGGTTGGGTTAGCACAGTAATAGGTATGGTCAGTTCTTTGGGTACTTATGACGTGGCTTGTCTCTACGGGTGTTTCGTGTCAATGCTATTGGGGTTTAGCAACCTACGTGGTTGGGTTGAGTTAGAGAGATTCGGTTCAGATAGCTTGGTTATGTGCAAATGGGTTTCGAAGAGTTCTCAATGGTCTTTACCAAGGTTCGAGGGGTATATTTCCTGCTAGCGTGAGGAGCATGTGGTGTATAGTAAATTTCTCCTGGATGAAATCAAATGGAAGGTCCTTAGTTAATTGAGCATGTAGTTGCTTGTGACTCGGAGTGGACTATGAAGTTCTCGTTTTTATTTTCATATGATGGCATGGTATATGCGGTTTGTTGTGTGGAATTGAGATTTGCCTGAGCGAGGTCACAGTTCAGTTTTGAAGGGAAGGTCGTAAAATTCTTAGGCAGGATGGACTGTTTCAGATGACTAGGTAAATGATATTACTATTTTGTATGGCTTGATGAGAGTATACATTTCAGAAGGGGCAATGTGTTTTGATTTATGGATACTTCCCTGGTATTGCGGCACTCTCGTGGTTGATTGTGGGCGGCGGGAGTCTGGGTTCCTCCCCCGGTCTGTGAAGTAGCTGGTGCAACCGGAATCAACTCCGCCTGAGCCAATGTACCAAACATGCTCAAGAACTGTGCTAAGGTCTCCTGAAGTCCGGGGGTAACAACAGGCGCCTCCGATACCTGCTCCCCTACAGGAACTACTGGCGGCTCCTCAACTGCTGCTCTGGTAGGTGCTCTGGCTGCAGCACTTACTCCTCGTCGGCCTCTGCCTCTTCCTCTAGCGATACATGTTTCGGGAGCAGCGTCGTCGATAACTGCAGCTCGTATCCTCACTATTTATGAGAGAATGGAATGATAAAAGTTCAAACTCCGAGATCAATAATCTCGCACGATAGGAATGAAAGAAGTGAGATTGTCCTAATAGTTCCGCAGCCTCTCAAAGATAAGTACAGACGTCTCCATACCGATCCGCGAGACTCTACTAAACTCGCTTATGACTCGTAGCACCTATGAACCTTGAGCTCTGATACCAACTTTCGAAGGCGAACGCGAAAAGAAGAATGTGAACGCGAAGAAGGAAAAAGGCAGACCTTCATGAACGTGACGCGAACGCGAAGAGGAAATATTTGGCGGGACAGCAGAACACTACGCGAACGCGAAAGGCACTTCGCGATCGCGAAGAAGAACATCAGATGACAGAAAATAGCAGTTCAAAATAGGAGGAAATGACATGTGGCCCATCCGAAACACACCCGAGGCCCCCGGGACCCCGTCTAAACACATAAACAAGTTCCATAACCTAACACAGACTCGCTCGAGGTCTCAAATCACATCAAACAACGTCGAAACTATGAATCACACCATGAATCGAACTTATAAACTTTCAAATCTTCCAACTTCTAAAACCTATGCCGAAACCTATCAAATCAACCCGGAATGACGTCAAATTTTGCAGGCAAGTCCCAAATAACATAACGGAGTTGTTCCAACTCTCAGAATCACATTCCAACCCCGATATCAAAAGGTCCACTTCCGGTCCAAATCTAGAAAAATTTGACTTTCGCCATTTCAAGCCTAAATCAGCTACAGACCTCAGATTTACAGTTCGGGCACGCTCCTAAGTCCAAAATCACCCAATCGAGCTAACGAAACCGACGGAACTCCATTCTAGAGTCGTCTTCACATAGTTCCAACTAAGGTCAAAATCCTAAGACTTAAGCTTCCGTTTTAGAGACTAAGTGTCCCAAATCACTCTAAATTATTCGGTAATTGAAACCAACCATGCACACAAGTCAATACACAAAATACGAAGCTCCTTAGAGCTTTATGCCACCGGATGGGACTTACATTCATAAAACGACGGGCCGGGTTGTTACATCCTTCCCCTCTTAAACAAACGTTCGTCCTCGAACGTGCTAAGAATCGCCTCGAAGTCTTTAAAACACTGAAAGTACATATCCAACATACACTCGCGGGGGACGCCACGTCACCCCAATCCACATAAGCCTGACGACACCATCAAAACTGTAATTTATCCTTTCTATCAACACCGATAAGCCTTAGAGTCAAAATTCTCACCTTCCATTTATCTTCAAAAGACCCGATTCTAAATCCATAACCGGTATCAGTCTCAACCAACTGTAACAACTCATGCCTATACCCACAAGGTATGACCACACAACAAGACACACTACACATAGGCCCATAATAATATTTTTTATCACAATAGCTGCTCATAATCAAAACCAGCACCGGCAACTAGCCTCATATCCGTTAGAACCTTGTTCAAACCTCCACAACACCGACAACGATGCAAGAAACATGAAGACCTCTTAACTATACATCCTAAGGTCAAAATGACTGAATATGTATAGAGAAACACATAAGGGAAATATCAAACAATTTCAATAGGCACAACTCTCTAACAGTACCATACTACGAATCAATTCAAAAGGAAAAATCAAAGTACATGAACAAATCATAAGGATCTCATCCTGGTATAACCTTCCACCGCGGCACGCAGCCCGGCTCAAACATATCAAATCACATGGAATCGCGAGGGTCTCACCCTCAACTCTGAATCACAAGCCGAATACACATCATACCAATTGAAATCTCCCACTAACTAAATTCTGCCAATAAAATCACAAAACTTATTAAACACTCACCCCGATAGAGTATCAAATCACAAATTGTAACCAAATTACTCAGGAATCACATTAAACCTGCCATAATAGACAACATGAATTCACTTCTAGCCTTGAAACTCTCAATAATGAATAAAAACAAATGATAGACACAGGCTACCACTCATAGAGTCTCCCAACAGGGGCAAACACCTAAACATAATACTAAGTCATGAACTCACCCATAGGTGGAATAACAAATAGGGGAACTCGCCCCGATAAGTAGAACCAAATCAAAAGCGTACATGTATGACATCATCTGGCACAGCGGACTCCAGCCTACTATATAAGACACATCAACGGGATGGGCGTTTCCCTCTTGGGCAGCCTCTACTGGCCTGAATACCCCGTTATGATATATTTGTCCGAAGTCTAGGACAATCTATCACCCTATGGATGGTATCTCCACACTCGAAGCAACCTCTCTACCGATGTGGCTGTGGGAACTGTGCGGTACGGGTACTCTGAGACCCATGAGCACCTGAAACACTGTGCGAAGTCTGAAGTGCAAACTGAACTGGCTAACCCACAAAACCTCTACCATGTCGTACCATGCCTCCAAAATAAGGACCAGTAGATATCTCCGGTCTACGAGGCATCTTCACCTCCCTGTCCCCTCTCTCATCATCTCGCCTGTACTCTCTCTCATGGCCTCGCCTATCTTCTCTCTCCTGATCCCACATGCCCTCTACTCGACGAGTGATCCCTACCACCTGCTATAACGAAACATCTGACTCTAAATCCCGAGCCATGCTGAACTGAATATCATGCTTGAGTCCCTCAATAAATCTACGGGCACGCTCTCTAACTATGGCGACCAAAGCAGGTGCATGCCTGGCCAAATCACTGAATCACACAACATACTCTGACACTAACATAGTGCCCTGGCACAACTGCTCAAACTTCGCGCGCCATGCATTTCGAAGGGACTGAGGTACAAACTCTCTCAGGAACATCTTTGAAAACTGAACTCATGTAAGTGAAGCTAACTCGGTTGGGCTACCCAACTCATATTCCTGCCACCACTAATAAGCCGCTCCCCTGAGCTGGAACGTAGTAAAATCAACCCCACTCGTCTCCACAATACCCTTAGTACGGAGAATCCGGTGACACTCCTCTAGAAAACCATGTGCACTCTCTGAAGCCAAACTACTAAATGTTGGAGGGTCATATTTCTTGAACCTTGCAAGTCTAAGCTGCTCTTACTCAGATGTTTTTGCCCTGACCACGAGCTGAACTGGAACCACAGGTTGTGTCACCATGACACCTGGAACCTGACCAATATGAACTCGTTGCTCTGGGGTGTGGGCGGCAGGAGTCTGGGTTCCTCTCCCAGTTTGTGAAGTAGGTGGTGCAACCGGAATCAACCCTGCCTGAGCCAAAGTACCAAACATGCTCAAGAACTGTGCTAAGGTCTCCTGAAGTCCGGGGGTAACAACAGGCGCCTCTGGTACCTGCTCCCCAACTAGAACTACTGGCGGCTCCTCAACTGCTGCTCTGGTAGGTGCTCTGGCTGTGACACTTACTCCTCGTCGGCCTCTACCTCTGCCTCTAGCGATACCTGCTCCGGGAGCAGTGTCGTCGATAACTGCAGCTCGTGTCCTCACCATCTGTGAGAGAATTGAATGATAAAAGTTCAAACTCCGAGATCAATAAGCTCGTACGATAGGAATAAAAGAAGTGAGATTGTCCTAATAGTTTTGTAGCCTCTCAAAGATAAGTGCAAACGTCTCCGTACCGATCCGCAAGACTCTACTAAACTCGTTTATGACTCGTAGCACCTATGAGCCTAGAGCTCTGATACCAACTTGTCACGCCCCAATTTCCCCTCCGTTTGGGTATTGTGATGGCACCTAATATTAGGGACTAGGCAAGCCTAACATTAATTGAAACAACAACATTATTTAAATAGAATCTCTTACAATTCCCAAAACTGGTAGTACAAGTCATAAGCTCTACAGAGTGTTTGCTAGAGAACCTCTAAATACAACTGTCCATAAATAGGAATAAACAGTGCAAAATAAAAATTTGAAGGTGACTCCGAAGTCTGCGAACGCAGTAGCAGGTTTACCTTGAGTCTCCATAGCAAAGTTCACACAGGTAGCTAACGAACAAGTACCTGGATCTGCACAAAAATGTGCAGAAGTGCAGAATGAGCACACTACAACGGTGCCCAGTAAGTATCAAGACTAACTTCGGTGGAGTAGTGATGAGGAACAGTCAAGACACCCACTGGTCTAATAAACTGAACAGGTATAAGTATATGAACAACAGAAGTATGATGTCTACATAAAGACTATGCAATATGGCTCACAATACAGTAATGGCAATAAGGAAGGAAATAACAAGTATCAGTGAAATATCATGAATATGACACAAACAAAGTGAATGGAACACAATCTAAATTCGGAATCACAAATACTGCAAGGACAAGTAATAACTCAATAACTACAACCGCTTTTACATCAGGTTTTAGTCAACAACTCCACGAGGTACCGAACCTCGGACAAATCACAACTCACAGGTCTCAATACCTAAACCCTAACACTTGGTATCCTGTGCCCTCATAACACCTCATAACCGCACTAACGACTCACGTGCCAAATAGAGCCATTTTCACATACAAGGCAAGTAAACTAGGGCGAGCATCTATGCTCAACAATATCAAGAACACCTCTTATCCGATAAGAGTGCTTAACTACGTGTATGCTTGTGCAAGTGTCCTACCATAGTCCATATCAGCAAATAAGCATAAGGAAAAAGAACGGACATCACGTAGAATATTTTCTCATAGCTTTCACAAGCTAAAGCTCACACAGGTACGTATACCACTACACAAATATCAACAACAAGAATGCCCCCAGGCCACAAATCATAACAAATCAATCCCTGACACATCCTACCTTGTCTCGCCACGTGTGCAGTAATAAAGTAAGTGCCCGCCTTATCTCGCCACACGTGCATAACAATGTTCCCACCTTGTTTACCTATGACCAAATGACGTTATATACACGTATATATATATATATATATATATATATATATATATATATATATATATATATATATATATATATATACGTGTATATAACGCCATCTGGTCATGGGTCAATGTACATGTATAAATGTAATGTTCACACCTTGTCATGCCGCATGTGCAAATATCAATAGTAACAATAGCACGGCAGAAACCTCGTGCATCACAATAATAACAACCGCACAGCAGAAACCTCGTGCATCACCACAACAAGTACAACAACAATAATGGCAATAATACAAAGTACGGCAAGTAAATTGACTCAAGAACTTTAAATCATAAGAAATAACCACAGTAAAGAATGTTAGGCGTAAAGATAACAACTCAACAAGGGAAAAACTAATATGTAGCAACGATCCCACAATATATATTTCAACAATAGGAAAGCTAACACGAGTCAGATAATTCCAAATAAAACAAGTTGACTAAGATATAGGATATCTAAACTTCTTTTAAGGTTGAGAAATTACGAATGATATTCAACAATCAATTAAGGATAAGCAGCGTAAGGATAATCATAACCTCAATTAAGACTGAACAATTATAGAAAAAGATAATAATAATTCCAAATAAAGATAAGCAGATATGAAAAGATAGCATGACAATAGAAGAGGTAAAATCTTCAGTTAAGTCAAATAAAAGTGAATGCAAAAGCAATTAATTCTAATTAAAGCATGTAGAGGTGAAACTAATAAATAAAAACTTAATCATATCAAGAACAACTTCATACTCAGTGAATATAAGGACCTAAGAATCCTAAAAGGACAAGTTTTCACAAATATGTTCGAGCACGCACTCATCACCTCGCGTACATAGACTGCTATCAACATAGAAGACTCAAATCCTAAGGGAAATATTCCCCATTCTTTTCAAAATACGACATTCAAATGAAAACTTTTAAGATCCCATTATTTTTCCTCAATTCCAATTCCTTTTGAAACATTTAATAAGCACACTCCATTCCGCCCTTCTCAAGGCAAACAATATACATAAAGCAATAACAATATCAACAAGGCATCGTCTCAAGGCCTACTTCCCAATTCAAGAACGCGCTTAAACCTCCAAATTCGATGCCAAACGACTCGAAGCTAGTCAAACATTACATAAACTAATAATCTATGCTCAAAAGTTCATAATTCCACCATTTAAGTGATTACCCAACCTAAATTGCAAGATTCCTAAAATTCACCCCTAGGCCCGCGTGCCCGGATTCCAAAAATGTTTAAAGAAAGTTGTTACCCATAACCTTAGGAACATAAATATATGATTTTTACTAAATTTCATAACGAATTTCGTGGTTAAATCTCATTTTTTATCAAAAACCTATGTTTTGATCTAAACCCATAATTTCCACTAATTTACATGTTATAACCTACCCATAAACCATTTATTTAACTCACATTTGATAGGAATTATGTACCTCAACTAGTTCATGGAAATCCCCTCTCTAACCAGCTCCAAAATCTCCCCCAAGAAGAGTAAGAAGTGAGCAAAAGTGCTCAAACCCCGATTTAAAACATCACTGCCCTTCAGTGACTTCCGTACCTGTGGTTAAATTGGCGCACCTGTGATTCCGCTTCTGCGGACAACTCACGCAAGTGCGGACCAAATCTAGACTGCCTCATCTCGCTTCTACGCCTAGGTGATCGCACCTACGTCCACGCATCAACGACAAACTACGTGCATCTGCGATACTGCCCGCTCCCGCGATGCCTGCCTTCGCACCTGCGCTTTCGCAGGTGCGGTCGTTCTCCGCTTCTACGATGGCTGGGCAGCCTATGCTGGGATGCATCTGCGATCATGGGGCTTGAACCTGCGGCTGACCAAGCACAAGTGCGATTATGACAGCAGCTGGAGCTTCAGCTTTGGCTTCAAAATTCCAACTTGGTCCGAGCCTCGTCCGATTGACACTCGGGGCCTTGTCCGAACGTACCAACAAGTTTGAAATCAGAAAACGAACTCGCTCAAACTCTCGGAACGCCCGAAACAACATTAAAACTAAGAATCACACCCTAAAACCAATTGAATCAAACTTAAGAACTTCAAGTTCTTCAATCTACTTCAAATGCGCCGAAACATACTTATACTACTCGGAACGACACCAAATTTTGCGTGCAAGTCTTAAATGACACTACGGAACAATTCCTGATATCAAAATTCCATTTGTACCTCGATATTACCAAAACCCGCTCCAAACCAAATTTTAAAGAACTTCTAAAACCTTCAAGAACCAACTTTTACTCTTGGGCGCGAAAATGCTCCCAGGTCATCCAAAACCTGATCCGAACATATGCCCAAGTCCAAAATCATCATACAAACCTACTGGAACCGTCAAATCCTGATTCCGAGGTCGTTTACTCAAAATTTTGACCGAAGTCAAACTTGGCCTTTCAAGCCAAACTTAAGGAACCAAGTGTTCTGATTCCACCCCAAACTCTTCCAAATCCCGAACCAACCATCCCCGCAAGTCATAAATAAGTAAAAGCATGTACGGGAAGTCTTATTTATTGGAACAGGGTTCTAGAAAGCAAAACAATCGGTTGGGTCGTTACATTTTCCACCTCTTAAACAAACGTTCGTCCTCGAGCGGGTTTATATTCATACCTGAAGTGCTGAATAAGTGTGGATATCTGCTCCGCATGTCTACCTCGGACTCCCAGGTCACCTCCTCGACTAGTTGGCCCCTCCACTGAACCTTTACCGTGGAAATCCTCTTGGACCTCAACTGGCTCTCCTGCCTAGCAACAATAGCAACTGGCTCCTCCTCATAGCCCAAGCTCTCATCTAGCTAAATAGTGCTTAATTCTAATACATGCGATAGGTCGGCATGGTACCTCCAGAGCATAGACACGTGAAAAACTGGATGAACCCCGGATAGGCTGGGAGGTAAAGCAAGCTCATAAGCAACCTCCCCAACTCGCCTCAATGCCTCAAATGGCCCTATAAACCTTGGGCTCAACTTGCCCTTCTTTCCGAATCTCATAATACCCTTCATCGGCGAGACTTTCAAGAGAACCTTCTCGCCTACCATAAATGATACATCATGCGCCTTCTGATCTGCGTAACTCTTCTATCTGGATTGTGCTGTGTGAAGTCGCTCCTTAATCAACTTTACCTTTTCCAAGGAATCCTTCACCATATCAGTACCATATAACCTAGCCTCATGGGGCTCAAACCACCCGATGGGAGAACGACATCGCCAACCATATAAAGCCTCAAATGGGGCCATCTCGATGCTGGACTGATAACTGTTGTTGTAAGCAAACTCATCCAAAGGCAAAAACTAATCCCACTGTCCCCCAAAGTCAATCACACATGCTCTCAGCATGTCTTCTAATATCTGATCTATCCGCTCTGACTGCCGTCGTTCTGTGGATGAAATGCTGTACTGAGCTCTACACGGGTCCCCAACTCACTCTGTACGGCTCTCCAGAAATGTGAAGTGAACTAAGGGTCTCTATCTGATATGATGGAAACAGGCACACCGTGCAACCGAACTATCTCCCTAATATAAACCTGGGCCAATTTCTCTGATGTATATGTAGTCACAACTGGAATGAAGTGTGCCGACTTGGTCAATATGTCGACAATGACCCAAACTGCATCAAACTTCCGCAAGGTCCGTGGCAATATAACTACGTAGTCCATAGTGATGCGCTCCCATTTCCACTCAGGTATAGTCATCTGGTGAAGTAGGCCACTGGCCTTTGGTGCTCATACTTGACCTGCTGGCAATTTAGACACCTAGCTACATACTCCACTATGTCTTTCTTCATCCGCCACCACCAATAGTGTTGTCTCAGGTCACGATACATCTTTGTAGCACCTGGATGAATAGAATACCGAGAACTGTGTCCCTCCTCTAGAATCCTCTCCCTCAAGCCATCGATATTAGGAACACATAGATGGCCCTAGAGTCGCAGAACACCATCATCGCCAATAGAAACCTCCTTGGCACCACCCTGTAGTACCATCTCTCTAAGAACTGCCAAGTGCGGATCATCAAACTGTCGGGCATTGATCTGCCCCAATAATGAAGACTGAGCAATAACACATGCAAGAACTCGGTTGGGCTCTGAAATATCCAACCTCACAAGTCTGTTAGCCAAGGACTGAATATCCAAAGCTAGTGGCCTCTCCTCCGCTGAAATAAATGCCAAGCTACCTATACTCTCTGCCTTCTTGCTTAAGGAATCCGCGACCACATTTGCCTTGACCGGATGATAAAGAATGGTAATGTCATAATCCTTCAGTAACTCGAGCCATCTACACTGCCTCAAATTGAGATCCCTTTGCTTGAACAAATACTGTAAGCTGTGATGATCAGTATAAACCTCACATGACACCCGATATAGATAATGCCTCTATATCTTAAGAGCATGAACAATCGCGGCTAACTCCAAATCATGCACTGGATAATTCTTCTCATGGAACTTCAGTTGACGTGAAGCGTATGCAATAACTCACCCCTCCTGCATCAATACACAACCCAAGCCAACGCGTGAAGCGTCGCAATATACAGTATACATCCCCGAATCGAAAGGCAACACTAAAACTGGTATTATAGTCAAGGCTGTCTTGAGCTTCCGAAAGCTCACCTCACAATCATTGTACCGACAAAACGGGGAACCCTTCTGGGTCAATCTAGTCAAAGGTGCTGTAGTGGATGAAAAGCCCTCCATAAACCGGCGATAATAGCCTGCTAACCCCAAGAAACTCCTTATCTCAGTCGCTGAAGTGGGACGAGGCCAACTCTGAACTGCCTCAATCTTCTTGGGATCCACTTTAATACCCTCTCCTGATACAATATGCCCCAAGAATACCACAGACACTAGCCAAAACTCACATTTGGAGAACTTAACATATAGCTCTTGTTCTTGTAATGTCTGAAGTACCACTCTCAAATGCTGCTCGTGCTCCCCAGGCTACGTGAGTAAATCAAGATGTCATCAATAAAGAAAATAACAAAGGAATCAATATAATGCCCAAATACTCTGTTCATCAAATCCATGAACGCCGCTGGGGCATTAGTCAAGCCGAAGGACATCACTAGAAACTCATAATGACCATACCTTGTACGGAAGGCAGTTTTCCGAACATCTGAGTCCCGGATCTTCAACTGATGGTACCCCGATCTCAAGTCGATCTTAGAAAACACCCTAGCACCCTGCAACTGGTCAAACAAATCATCGATACGCGGCAGCGGGTACTTGTTCTTGATGGTAACCTTGTTCAACTGGTGGTAATCAATGCACATCCGCATAGTCCCATCTTTCTTCTTCACAAATAACACTTGGTGCACCCCAAGGTGATACACTTGGTCTCACAAACCCCTTTGCTAACAACTCCTCTAGTTGTTCCTTCAAATCCTTCAATTCTTTCGGAGCCATACGGTACTGTGGGATAGATATAGACTGGGTGCCTGGAGCCAAATCAATACAGAAATCAATATCACGATCTGACGGCATGCCTAGAAGGTCAGAAGGAAACACATCAGTAAACTCCCGGACTACTAGAACTGAACCAAATGTCGGAGACTCTGCAGTGGTGTCCCGAACATAAGCTAGATAATCCAAACAACCCTTCGCGACCATATGTCGAGCCTTCAAAAAAGAGACGACCCTACTAGCTATACTAACCGAGGAACCCTTCCACTCTAATCTCGGTAATTCCGGCATCGCTAAGGTAATAGTCTTGGCATGACAATCAAGGATGGCGTGGTATGGAGATAACCAGTCCATACCCAGGATAACCTCAAAGTCGGTCATATCAAGTAACAAAAGGTTTGCCCTAGTCTCGTAACTACAGAATGTGACCACACAAGACCGATAAATTAGATCCACAACCACAGAATCGCCCACAGGAGTGGACACATAAACATGAGTACCTAAGAACTCACGAGGAACATCCAGGAAATGAGCAAACAGAGATGATACATATTAATAGGTAGATCCTGGATAAAATAACACCGAAGCATCCTTACCGCAGACAGAAATAATACATGTGATCACGGCATCAGAGGCCACTGCATATGGTCTGGCCAAAAATGCATAGAATCTAGCTGGGGCGCTGCCTAACTGGCCCACGCCTGCCTGACCTCCACCTCTAGGATGGCCTCTACCCCCGCTTCTAGGTTGCTAGACGGTTGGTGCGGGCTGCAGGAGCTGAAATCATGGGCTGCTGACCCTGCTGTACTGCCTTGCCCCGAAGCCTGGAGCAGGATCTCTTCATGTGACCCGGCGCATGAACTCTCTGGCTTGGCGCTAAAATAAGCACTGAAAGAACCCTGATGAACTGGTGGGCGATAAGAACTCTCTGGCATAGCACTAAAATAGGGTCGTGCCGGAGCACCCCGAGGAGGTGGTGCTGAATATGTGGGCCTACTAGGCTGACCCCTCCCGATCTGACCTATGCCCCTAGCCGGGGCACCTCTAAACTCTCCAGAGAAATGGGCCCTCTTGTCCTGCTGCATCTGCTCTCTACCCCTCTGGCGGTAGCTATCAATCCTACAAGCAATCTCCACTACTAGCTGATAACTAGTACCCATCTCAACCTCTAAGGCCATACTAGCCCAAATATTGGGGTGCAACCCCGCAACAAATCTCTGCACTCTCTCTGCATCCGTAGGAAGTATCATAAATGCATGGTGAAACAACTCAGAAAACCTCGCCTCACAGTCGGTCACTGACATTTGACCCTGCTCAAGCTGCTCAAACTGATATCGCAACTCTTCCCTCTCAGAGGGTGGAATATACCTATCCAAGAATAGTTGTGTAAACTGGCCCCAAGTAATGGGAGGAGAACCCGCTGGTCTACCAAGAAGATAAGACTGCCACCATCTACGGGCCCTGCCCTCCAGCAGGAAAGTAGTGAACTCAACCCCATGAGACTCTAGTATCCTCATGTTTTGCAGTCCGTCCCTACACCCATTAATGAAATCCTGGGCATCCTCATGACGCTTGCCCCCGAAGATAGGAGGGAGTTACCTAGTCCATCTATCCAATAACTTCTGCGGATCAACGTCCACAGTCAGCCTAGGTTCAGGTGCAGCTGCCGTAACTGGCTGGGCTCCGCCCACGGGTAGTGCACTCGGAGTATGATAAACTGCAGCTGCATGCCCAGGAGCCTGAGCAGTAGGGGTCTGTGCTCCCCCTCCTGCCTGAGATATGGCTGGGTCCACTGGAAATAAACCAGCCTGAGTCATAGTGTCCATGAACCTCATCATACGGCCCATGACCTCCTGAAAGCCCGGTGTTATCATGAAATCTACCGTGGCTGGCTCTACGGCAGGCACCTCGCCATGCTCCTCAATAATGGGATCCTCCACCGGATCCGCTGGTGGTGCTACTGGGGCAGCTTGGGGCCACCCTCATCCCCTACCTCAGTCCGGTGCCCTCCCTTGGCCTCTACCTCAGCCTCTAGCAACTGGGGGAGCAGCTCCTCCCAGGTCTGGAACATCCGCAGTACATGTCCTCACCATCTGTGAGAGAATAGAAGAAAGAAACTTAGTATACCATCAGTTGCACGATAGGAGATGAATAAAGAGTAATTTCCTAACACCCTATAGCCTCTCGGAGATAGGTACGGACGTCTCCGCACCGATCTGTAAGACTCTACTAGACCTATCCATGACTTGTGAGACCTACGTGAACTTAGTGCTCCGATACCATGTTGTTATGACCCAACTCCATGTCAGGCCATGATGGCGTCCAGCACAGTTACTGGACAAGCCAACAGTAAACAACTTAGTGATTTCCCATTTAGCTTTATTTATTTTAAAACATTTGGTAAATAAAGAATTTTTAAGGCCAACAAACAGAAACATCTAAAAGCAGTTATAACTATTGAATTACAACCCAAAAATCAAAGGCTACTAATACGTGCCAAGATATGGTGTCACAAGTGTGTAGGCAACTAGTAGAATATACAAAAGATGACTATCCTACTGTCTGAAACAGAATAGACAGATAAAAACAAAAGAGAAACTCTGGCATGCTGCTGAACGGCTCGGAATCTCGGCCCAAGATCAAGAATGCGCGCCGGGCAGGTAACTAGATGCACCAGCCTCATATCCTGTACAATTAAGTACAGAAGTGTAGTATGAGTACATAAACAATATGTACCCAGTAAGTATCCCGCCTAACTAATAAGTAGGGATTTTAGCCTATTATTTGCTCTCTTTTACTTAAGTTTTGGGCCAAAAATGCGTGAAGGTATTTTCGGAAACTAACTTAATGTGCTTGCTTGCAGGGTTTTGTTCGAAATGAGCCAAAGAAGACATAACCAACTCATAAAGGAGTCAAACTTGAACATAAACAAATTCTGGACCAATACTGTGGAACACGGACCGCGATAGAAAAGGGCAGTCGCGAAATTATCATCGCTGAGGCGGCCATTATTCCGCGGACCGCGAAATAGAGATTTAGAAAGGCTATTTTGAGCACTAAAATTAATCGCTAAGAGTGGCAGAAAGATGCGACCGCGAAGTGACTGGCGCGGTCGCGGTTGGAATTTAACGGACATCGTTTGTCGAGGTTCAGAGACTTTCCAAGATGGGCATAAATAAAGAAGGCGGTCCGCGTCCAAATTATGCGGCCTCGAAGGAATCTCACGCCGACGCGGTGAACATTATGCGGTCCACGAAACGAAGATCTACCCAAGCCCATATATGAAGAAACGCGGACCGCGCTCACTATTACGCGACCGTTAAAGCCCAAGCGCGGACGCGGTCAGAATTACGTGTCCGCAAAACCTCTGCAGGGGCATGTTTGACCGAAATTTTCAGTCTAGTATAAATAGATCCTTTTATCAATCTTAGGTTAAGTTTTGTTGAGGAGAGCACGTGAACGACTAATTTTTCCCTTTTTGGGCAATTTTAGAGTAGATTTACCTTCAAACTTTAGATTTTCATCTTGTACTTTAATATTATGGCTTATATTTCATTTTTATCTTTGATTTCTGCAGTTATTATGAGTATCTAGACCCCATAGCTAGGGTTGTGACCCAAGCCTAGTGTGGGTATTTAATGGGTCTTGAATTTTAGGGCTTAATTATTTATGGGTTAGTGATATTTAGCCTAATTCATGCTAAAATTGTAGAATTAGTGGTTGCAAACACTGACTCGTGCCTTTATGACTTAGGCTCTTTTTGAGAAAGAGGGACTAAGTCTAAGAAAATTAGGCTAACAAGTAATTGGGGTGAACTCAAGAGATTGATAGCCCCAATTAAAGGGTTAAACCTAGAGATAGTAATACCCGACTTGAGTTCATTTCACTTATATTGTATGAACACCCATTTGGGCTTAAGAAAGCCAAATCGGGTAAAGTCACTCAAACTACCGAGAGGTATAGAGTGAGAACTTATGTGTGATGGTTATATCACGACCCCAATCATAACAAGCTTGTCCTAGATTCTTGATACCCATTAGATACTCACCTAGGTGGAAGTCACTTCCCTAGTGCCTTTTAACACTTGAAAACATTCACCAAAAATATTGTACTTAGCTTACACTTAGCATACAATAGTATAAAATTAGAATAGAATCAATCGCAACAATGTTTGGAAGTGCAATTAGGAACAACAAGCACATCTAGATAAGTTAGATACCCAACTCCAAGCAAAATTAACTCCCTGTGAAAATCGATCCCGACCTCGTTGGGTAAAACTGCATCGACCATCCTCGTTACTCTATAGTGGTGTAGGTTTGGCCTCGATCACTTTTTGATGCCGTTGTCGGGGAGTTAGACGGTGTTGGCTATCTATCTAACTATTTGTGTGTCTTGTTTTTCTTTCCTTCTATTTTTCTATCTTTTGTGAATCAATCGCTTTAGGTACCAAATGGCTCATAATGATACTATCGGACATGTTCTTCCAGGGGAGGAGGTAGATGACAATGGTGAAGATGAGGTTAATCTAGAACCTCAAGTCCAAAGAAGAGGCCGCCAAACTAATGACAACATTCCAAACCCTCCCCCACCTCCTCCACGGGCAGCACACCGGGTGCTACCCAATAAAGGTTACGCAAGTGCAATTATCCCGCCTCGGATTCGGGCAGGCAATTTTCAAATTACAAATGACATGCTGACCCTATTTGAGCAAAGGGGCTTCTTCACTGGAGCTCCTCATCAGAATACATACAAGCATCTAAAGGGTTTTGTAGACACATGATGGGGGAGCAAGCAGACGAACATGTCAGAGGACGCTATGAGATTGAGACTTTTCCCATTTTCACTTAGAGGGAAAGATTTGGACTGGCTCGAGAGGCTACCCAACCACTCCATACACATGTGGGATGAGTTCGCAGAAACGTTTACAGCCAAGTTTTTCTCACCGAGTCTTATGGCAGCATTGAGGGATGAGATCTTAGCCTTTAAACAAGAACCTAATGAACCCCTACATGAAATCTGGGAGCGATACCAGGCAGTGGCCAAGGAATGCCCAAACAATGATATGACTGAAGCAATGATTCAGCGGACATTTTATAGGGGCATCAACACGACCAACCAGTGTGTGGTGAATCAGCTAGCTGGGGGAAATTTTATGAAAATGCCTTATGCCGATGCTTGTGACATACTTGATGAGATGGCTGACACATCCTCAGCTTGACAGAGTTGGGCAAATATTCCTCAGGGCGACCCTAATGTCATCCATCTTCACAAGGAACTTCATGATCACGGACAAGCCATAGCCGAGTTAACAACTACTATGAATCAGTTAGCAAAGGCCCAGCTTCAGCAAGTTCAAGGGACAAAGCAAGTACATGCCATGGAAGGGGTAAATGTCATGGTTAACAAGAGGAGACACCGTGGTCAACAAGTGCAAAACAATCAAGATCAATATGAGCAAAGTGGTAGTGGTTACAATCAAGACGATTCTTATGATGATCAAAGTGAGGAAGTGTTATATGCCAATAACTACCAAGGTCAACAGAGCAATGCTCCAAATCAACAATGGAGATCGCAAGGGAACAATCAAAATTGGAGCAACCAAGGCCAAGGGAATTGGAACAATGGCAACAACAACAACTCGAACAATTGGGGAAACAACAATCAGAATTGGGGGAACAACAATAACAATTGGGGCGGCAATGGAAACCAAGGGGGTTGGAAAAATAATAATCAAAGAAACAGGGGGTCGGGCTTTCAAAGGCCCCCAATGTATCAACAACCCAACAATCCGCCTCCATATTCGTCTTAAGGGCAAAGTTCTTCAAACAATGAGATGGGGAGGATAGAGAGTATGTTCAAACAAATGATGGAAAGGAATGCTGACTCCGATGACCAAATAGCCTCCCATACTACCTCTATTCGCAACTTGGAAGTACAAATGGGTCAAGTTTCTCAAGCATTGAATACTCGCCCTAAGGGGGCACTACCAAGTGATACGGTAGTAAACCTGAAGGGTGGGAACAATACAGTCCATGCTATGGCGGTGACCACAAGAAGCAGTAGAGGTGGAGATGCAAGTACCTCTAGACCAAAGAAGATTGTGAGTGATGATGTTGTGTTGCACGAAGATGATGAGATTCAAGCCAATGATGAGAATGTGAATGATGAAGTGAGGATCGATATTTATGACAACATGGAGGAGACTCAAAATGATGTGAACCCGTCGAGGGAACACATGATAGACATACCGAAAACGGTAGTGCCTAAAGCCAAGGCCCCTTTTGCCAAGGTCTTCTCCACCGTATCCTCAAAGGTTTGCAAAGCAAATAATGAAAACCAATTCAAGAATTTTATTGAGATGATGAAAAGTTTGTCAATCAATGTGCCTTTGGTGGACGCTCTCGAACAAATGTCGGGATATGCCAAGTTCATGAAGGACTTAGTAACTAAGAAGAGATCTATGCATTGTAAGACCATCAAAATGACTCATCAAGCGAGTGCCATTGTGCACTCGATGGCTCCAAAGCTTGAAGATCCCGGTGCCTTTACAATTACATGCACCATTGGTAGAGCCGATTTTGCAAAAGCCTTGTATGATTTGGGAGCAAGTATTAATTTGATGCCATATTCTGTATTCAAGAAACTAGGTATTGGGAAACCAAGAGCTACTTCTATGAGATTATAAATGGTGGATCGAAAAATGAAAAGGCCGCTTGGTATTATTGATGATGTTCTAGTCCGGGTCAACAAGTTTATTTTGCCTGCTTATTTTGTGATTCTCGACTGCGAAGTCGACTATGAGGTGCCTATAATATTGGGGAGACCTTTCCTAGCAACAGGGAAGGCATTGGTTGAAGTGTAAGCATGGGAACTCACCTTCCGAGTGGGCAATGAAAAAGTTGTATTCCACGTGTGCAACCAAATAGCAATGAAGTTTGCTCTTTTGTGGATCTTGCGACGGAGGTGATAGTTGATGACACGAGTGCCATGATCAATGTGGAAGACCCTTTGGAAGCTATGTTGTTAAATCATGAGGATGATGAGAAGGAAGGCTTGGTTGAATGTGCAAATGCGTTGCAAGGAATGAGATCCTACTCATTTGGGCCCCGTAAACTTTCCTTGGACTTGGAAAATCGGAAAACTCCACCAACAAAGCCCTCAATCGAGGAGCCACCAACATTGGAGTTGAAGCCTTTGCCTTCACACCTCATGTATGAATTCTTATGCCCTTCTTCCACATTACCTGTTATTCTTTCTGCTTGCCTAACTAACGTGCAGGTAGACTCCACCCTTGTGGTGCTTCAAAGAAGGAAAAGGGCAATTGGATGGACTTTGGATGACATTCGGGGTATAAGCCCTGCCTTTTGCATGCACAAAATTATACTAGAGGATGATGCCAAACCCTCCGTGGAACATCAAAGGAGGTTGAACGAGGCTATGCAAGAGGTCGTCAAGAAGGAAATTATCAAGTGGCTTGATGCAGGGGTTCTGTACCCTATTTCGGATAGTTCATGGACTTCACCGGTACAATGTGTGCCGAAGAAGGGGGTATGACTGTGGTCACAAATGAGAAAAATGAGTTGATTCCCACTCGTACTGTCACCGGATGGAGGGTATGTATGGACTACAAAAAGCTGAACAAAGTAACCTGCAAAGACCACTTTCCATTGCCCTTTCTTGATCAAATGTTGGACAGACTTGCCGGGCGTGCATAATATTGCTTTTTGGATGGGTACTCAGGGTACAAACAGATTCTCATTTCACCAGAAGACCAAGAGAAAACCACATTCACATGTCTGTATGGCACATTTGCATTCTCACAGATGCCTTTTGGTTTGTGTAATGCACCGGCTACCTTTCAGCGGTGTATGATGGCAATATTTACGGATATGGTGGAGGACTTCCTCGAAGTATTCGTGGATGATTTTAGTATTGTAGGGAACTCATTTGAAGAATGCTTGGATAATCTTGACAAAGTGTTGGCCCGATGTGAAGTGACCAGCCTAGTGCTTAAGTGGGAAACATGCCACTTTATGGTCGAGGAGGGCATTGTCCCCGGCCATAAGATCTCAAAGAACGGTATTGAAGTGGACAAAGCGAAGATTGAAGTTATTTCAAAACTCCCTCCTCCTACTTCCGTCAAGGGAGTTAGGAGCTTTCTTGGGCACGCGGGGTTCTACCGAAGGTTCATCAAGGATTTCTTAAAAGTGGTGAACCCCTTGTGTAAGGTGCTACAAAAGGATGCAAAGTTTGTGTTCAATGAAGATACATGAAAGCTTTTGAGCTTCTCAACTATAAATTGACAACCACTCCCATCATTACCGCACCTAATTGGAGCTTACCATTTGAGCTCATGTGCGATGCTAGTGACGTTGCGGTAGGAGCGATTTTGGGGCAAAGGGTCAACAAGATATTTCATCCGGTCTATTATGCAAGCAAAATGATAAATGATGCCCAAGTCAATTATACGGTGACCGAGAAAGAGTAATTAGCCATTGTCTTCACCATGGAAAATTTCAGGCCATATCTCATGGGTGCCAAAGTGATTGTGCACACCGATCACGCGACACTCCGTTACTTGATGACTAAAAAGGACTCGAAGTTTAGGTTGATGAGATGGCTTCTTCTTCTTCAAGAGTTTGACCTTGAAATCATTGATAGAAAAGGAAGTGATAATCAAGTGGCGGACCACGTTTCCCGCTTAGAAGAGGAGGGGAGGCCCACGATGGCCTCGAAATTAATGATTCGTTCCCGGATAAACAACTCTTCTCCGTGTCTTTGAATGGTTCGCTGATGTGGCTAACTTTCTTATGACCAGCATTGTCCCGAGTGAGCTCTCTTCTAACCAAAGGAAGAAACTCAAACGGGACAGCTTAGATTATTATTGGGACGAACCCTATCTTTTTAAGATTTGCAATGATGGTGTGATCCGGAGATGTGTCCCGGAAGAGGAGCAAATGAATATTCTTGATGCTTGCCATTCCTTGCCCTACGGTGGTCATCATGGTGGGGCGAGAACTGCTTCAAACGTTCTTAGCTGTGGATTTTATTGGCCTACCCTGTATAAAGATACAAGTGAGCTTGTTAAGAGGTGTGATGAATGCCAAAGAGCTGGTGGAATTTCCAAGAAGGATGAAATGCCTCTCACCACTATTCTTGAGATCGATATTTTTGACGTGTGGGGCATAGACTTCATGGGGCCATTTGTGAGTTCCTGTGGTAACACTTACATTCTGGTTGCTGTTGATTATGTTTCCAAGTGGGTTGAAGCTGTAGCTTTCCCAACAATGAGGCATGAAGTGTGGTGGCGTTCTTAAAGAAAAATATCTCCACAAGGTTTGGCACTCCTAAGGCGATCATCAGTGATGGGGGTTCTCATTTGTGCAACAAGGCCTTCGACACTTTACTTTCCAAGTATGGTGTCAATCATAAGGTGTCAACCCCTTATCATCCCCAGGCTAGTGGACAAGTTGAGGTCTCCAACAGGGAGATAAAGAGCATATTATCAAAAACTGTCAATGCAAACCGGACGGATTGGTCAAGGAAACTTGACGTTGCTTTGTGGGCTTATAGAACTGCGTACAAGACTCCAATTGGTATGTATCTGTACCGGTTGCTATTTGGGAAAGCATTCCATCTTCCGGTTGAGTTAGAGCACAAGGCCATGTAGGCGCTCAAGATGTTAAACCTTGAATGGGATGTAGCAGCCAATCTCCGGGTAGAGCAACTCAATCAACTTGATGAATTCCGGTTTCATGCCTATTCCAACTCGTCCTTGTATAAGGACAAGATGAAGTACTTACATGACAAATATGCCCGTAACAAAGAATTCAAGAAGGGTGACTTGGTTCTTCTATTCAACTCTCGGTTACGACTATTTTCGGGGAAGCTCAAGTCAAAATGGAGTGGCCCTTTTGTAGTGGTGCATGTAACTTCGTTTGGTGCTCTTGATTTCAAAAACAAAAATGGTGAAATCTTCAGAGTTAATGGTCACCGAGTGAAGCACTACCTCGGTAAGTTTGATAACAGCCACGTGGTGGCCTTGATCAATTTCACATGATAAAGGTAATATGCGTCGTGCCGCGACGTTAAATCAGGTGCTTCTTGGGAGGCAACCCATATGATGTTTTCTTTTTCATTTCTTTCTTTTTGATTTTCTTCTTAGATTAGGCATTGTTTTGGACTAACTAGTTGTGAAGTTTGTGTAGGAATTGGTCGTGCAGTGCAGGACTTTGACTGGGAAAGATCTGACCAAGTGTGGGCATTTCGCAAACCGCGCTTAAATTTTTGCGGTCTGTGTTAGCATTTCGCGGTGGCACATTTTATCCTCGAAAGCATACTTGAAGAACCCAAAATATCAACTCTCTGAAGTTGAGTTCGCGTCCGCGTTCATAATTTGGCGAACCGCGGTGAAATTCGCGGCCACGCCCAATTTTCTGCGGACCGCGCCTAGGATTTTGCAGCAGCTCTTCGAAAGGTAAAAAGTGCGGAATGCAGAAGAATTCTGCGGACCGTGCTAAGGTAAGTCGGTGGGTTCCCATCGGTTTGGTATAAATAGAAAGTCCTTAGGACTTTTACACTTTTCGAACCTCAAACTTTCACCAGATTAAAGCACTGATCATCTTCCTCTTCTTTGACTGTCAATCTCATTTCATATCAATCAAGAAACCATTTTCCTTTACAATTTCTCAACTGGTATGCTCAAATCTTTGCATTGATTTTATCTATTTCTTTTCTTTTCTTCTAGTTTTAATTTTTCTTTTTAGTTACGGTTTAATACATGCCACAATCTCAAAATCATTCTTAATTGATGCTTAAATTCATGTGGGTAATTGTTTTACTTGCCTAATGGGGGATAGGGTTATTAACTATGCATGTTAATTGCATTAATTTTTGTACTTAGTTAATACCCTAGGTTTCAAATGTGCCAGTGCCCGTTTTGTTTGAACTCCGCGGACCGCGGTCCATTTTATGCGGTCGGCGTTCTTTAATTTGTGAGAGCTGAGTATGGTTGCATGTTCGCGAAGGCAGTGATTTTTCCGCGATCCACGTTTGAACTTACGTGGCCGCGTCCAAAATTCGCGGTCCGCGCTCATCAGTTTCAGAGAGTTTGGCAATTGCTTCCGCCACCGCGGCCATTTTTATGCAGTCCGCGTTTGATCTTTCACGGCCGCGTCCCAAATTTTGCGGTCCGTGGAAGACCATGATCAGAGAGTTGGTAGTCTGAGTCCAACCTCCTCGCAGCCGCGCCCATTTTTACACGGTCTGCGATAGCCCTTCCGCGGCCGTAAAAATTTTTCCACGATCCGCGGTGCACTGTTTTGGGAAGCACTATTTCATTTCATCTGCATTTCTTTAAGGATTCAATGAACCACAATAATAATGATCTTTCACTAATTGTGTGTGAAGATAATGGTGAGATCTCATGGTGGTCCCGACAAATCAAAAGGAAGGCGAGAATCCTCCCGAGGCCTAGGCAAAGGGAAGCAGACTGTACCCTTAGCACCTCAGAGGATTATTAGCAAAAAGGCCCCACCTGTGAGACCTCAGGCTGACTCCTCGGACACTAGTGAACACCTCCCTTCCCGGGAGATTTTTGAGGGAGAATCTGCATAACAACCCGAGGCTCAATCTCAACCTTTCCGTCTCGTCAATCAACCCACCTCCTCATCTGAGTTGTCTGATGGCTCAGAAGGAGGTAGTGAGACTTCAGCACCATCTCCCCCACCTGTTACAACTCCGGTCTCAACAGGTGCTCCTATTGATATTGATGATGAAGAAGAGGTTCCGAATGACGGGAGAGGAGGTGATACCCATGGGGGGGTTGATTAGATCAAGGAAGCCGGTAGTTTGGAAAGATAGGTTCGTGAGTGAGAAGGCCTACCACAAATTCCGGGAATGGTGGCCACAAAGGAAGCTGACCCTTGAGAGAATTTCATAGAATGAGACCTTCTCCCTCACAACCCAAATGTGAAGAGACAATTTGATGAAAGAGTGGGGTGGAAATTCTTCACTAGCAAGTTGCCGGAAGCAAATGAGTACCTAGTCAAGGAATTCTACGCCAATGTTGCCCACATCAAAAAGGGTACCTATGTGACTAAGGTACGAAGTAAGAAGATCCGGTTCGATGGCAAAACTTTGAATACATATGCTGGGTTTGATGATGTAGATGTTGCTCTATACATACAGAAGTTGGCATTAGATGAAGCAGCCTGTCCATGGTTAGCAGAGGTGATAGCCATACCAGAGAAAACACCGGCCTGGCTTACACCGGGAGTCTCAATTGCTAGAAATACCCTTAGCTTTGAAGCCAAAGGGTGGTGCACCTTCGTCTGCAGCCGCCTTGATCTGCGGCAGCATGACAATGACATTCCACTCTCCGGGGCGATCCTCATAGTGTCCATCATGGCGGGGTACCCAATACATGTGGGGAACCTCATGGCCCAGAACATATCTAAGGCAACCGAGAAGGAAGAAAGTTCCTATCCTTACCCCAATTTCATCACTATGTACCTAGAGGACCAGGGGGTTGAGGGGAGATACTTTGACACGAAGGTGAAGCCGAAAAGGCCCTTCTCTTGGTACAGCCTTCAGGGAGCAGGCAACCCGAAGTCCAAAGGCAAAGCCACTACCTCCACTGGCCAGTCTGAAGAGCCAAGGGTAGTGGCCACTTGTTTCGAGTCTTTCATAGCAGAGGGTTCTTCGGCTGCTATGCCACCTCCCTCATCCGGGCCATATGTTACAACCCCATTATCTGTGCCCTCATCTTCTTCATATCCTCAGACTTCATTGCGGGTCTCTCAGACTCTATCCAGCATCAACAACTGGTTGCAGGCAGCTACATCAAAGTTGTATGTCTTATCCAGTGCAGTCGCAGCACAGGCAGCCCCAGCACAGTTCAGGTACCTTCATCAGTGGAGGATTCATTGAAGGAGCTTTTGGACAACCAGAAGAAGCTCATGGACAACCAAAAGAAAATCCTGGAGACATTAGATACTCATTGGAAGGTGATCAAGGAGCTGGGCAAGCAGGTCAAAAAGATGAAGAAGACTCAAGCTTCAAAAGAGTCAGTGGAGCTACTGAAGAAGGAGATAGAGAAGTTCACTTCGACCGGAGATATTCCACTAGACCTACTTATGGAGGAGACTATCCCTGTAGCACAGACAGCACAAGCATCAGAGCAGGAGGCTGACAGAGAGCCGATGAGAGGATTTGTGGTGCCCCAGTCAGAGGACCTGGAGATACAGTTGGAGGACCCGGAGGGAGTTGATGATCCTATGCAGTCCGAGGTCCCCACTGGTGAGCCTGACCCCATGCAGACAGAGACCACATAGGGAGTTTTCTTTACTCTTTATCCTTTGTACAGTAACCATCACTCCAATTAGAGTCTACAGGCTAAATCACATACTAGCACGATTCCAAACCATTCTACACTTTCTCAAGGTGCACAACTACCTTACCAGTGAATTCATATGCTAATCTGCCACTCTTACTTCGGTTAAATCATCTCCTTTAAGAAACTTCTCAACCTCTACTTCTCCTACTTGACCCGCAAGTACTTCAACCACCGCGAAATGCTTCCCGTCATGTCTTCCCTCATTCCTTGCTGCCCAATTGCTGCATCAACTCGAAATGCATCTCTATTGTACCAGAACCATTAGAATGATACCGACTCTAAGTCTCATCGAAGATCATCTTTCTCTAGCGATCAACATCACATATACCCATTCGCAACCAAAATTACTACACAATCACTTACTCTTCTTGAGTCCAAACTCATTGACTGACATGAGAATTTAATTTTCCCCAAAATTTAACAACGTGAAAGATCCTTCAAAACATTCACACTCGAGGCCGTACATCACATCAAAACGAAAATCAAGCATCCAATGGCCTTCCTTTACATTTCAAGAAAACACTTTTCATCATATTTACATCGTATTAACACCTCCCACAGTTACGTCATACTCACCACAAAGCCATTCCTCAGCTCATCGGGCCACAAATTTCACTCGTAGAGACATTATCGGACCTATGAGTCCAAATGTATAGGTTACAACTAAAGTTACCGAGCCTAAGCTGCGGTCTAACCATGGCCTTAAGTCCTCCAGACCAGCCCACCACCACAAACACATAATATAGATATCAACCTTGTTCATAGAATCATAAGCCGACGATGTACAACTGATACCGAGCGCTTATGTGCGCATATGAGATGCGTGGAAGGAATTCAAAGAGTTATGCCTCAAGATGAATCAATTTCGCATAATAGAATACAAGAAAGTGAAATTTTCCTAAGGGTTCTGCAGCCTCTCGAAGATAAGTACAGACGTCTTCGTACCGATCCGCAAGACTCTACTAAACCCGCTCATGACTCATGAGACCTATGTAACCTAGGCTTTGATACCAATTTGTCACGATCCAAACTAACTCCTGTCGTGATGGCGCCTATCGTGGAACTAGGCAAGCCGACTCATTTCCAAAACAAACCGATATTTTCATTTCAACGATAATTTCAATGTTATTTACATAAAAACCTTCGTAAAGGAGTTCAAATTAAAATAATAGTGCGGAAGGAAAATCCCAACATCGGGATGTCACTAGTCATGAGCATCTACTACAATCTGTCTAACAATATCAAGGCTAACTCAGTCTGGAAAATAGCTAAATACAACTAGAGGAAGATAAGAGGGAGAAGAGCAGGGGCTGTGATCGCCAAGCAGCTACCTTGCTATCTCCGAGAAAAAATCTGCAACTAGAATAATCAACAACTGCTACCGTGTCCAGCTACACCTGGATCTGCACACAAGCTGCAGGGAGTAACGTGAGTATGCCAACTCAGTAAGTAATAACAATAAATAAAGACTGAGCAGTAGTGACGAGCAATCACGCATTTAATGTTCATATCAGGAAAATCTCAATAGAATATCTCATACTTTTAAAATCAGGATTTGAATCATAACATCTCATTTAATCCCAGTTCCAATAAAATCATTTAAAGATATTTTTCAACAATTTTCAACAAAGGAAAAATGCAAATATGAGCAAAATGATAAAATGATAAACAGCCCCTCGGGCAAACCTCACAGTCATTCGTGCTACTCGGGCATACCTCACAATTACTCTTGCCACTCGTGCATACCTCACAATCACTCATGCCTCCCAGTCACTCAGCACTCGGCACTCGCACTCAGTAGGTACCTGCGCTCATTGGAGTGTGTACAGACTCCGAAGGGGCTCCTTCAGCCCAAGCGCTATAATCTGCACGGACAACTCACGTACTGCACGGACAACTCACGTGCTACAATAATAAAGTATGTTGTAGGCGGGCAGCCCCGATCCACACTCATCCTCACAATCAGGCCCTCGGCCGATGTCAACATACTGCAGCGTGCAACCCGATCCCATAAATATCCTCACAAATCAGGCCCTCGGCCTCACTCAGTCATAAACCTCTCAAGATACTCGGGCATTTCAGTAAAACAGGGCATTCGGCCCAAAACATTTATATGCATGAAAATAGAGCCATAAAACTGAGTTATGCGGTAAACAAGTTTAAACATGACTGAGTATAGATTTTCAATCGAAAACAATAAGAGGATAGTAAGAAAAAGCCCCTAAGGGTCCAAACAGCACTAGCGCAAGGCCCAAACATGGCATTCAGCCCAATTTACAGAAATTCTTTCTAAAACATATAAGTATCATATAGTTTCAACAAAGTATGCAACTTTATAGTTGCTACGGGACGGACCAAGTCACAATCCCCAACAGTGCACGCCCACACACCCGTCATCTATCATGTGCGTCACTAAAAATAGTAGAATGATACAAAATCCGGGGTTTCTACCCTCAGGACTAGATTTATAATCGTTACTTAACTCAAACCGGTCAAATCTCTACCTTGCAATGCTCTTGCCTCTGAACTCGGCCTCCAAATGCTCTCGATCTATTTACAATCAGTACAATACTATCAATATACGCTAATGGAATGCATTCCACAAGAAAAACTATCAAATTAAACCAAAACCCGAAATTGGCTCAAACCCGGCCCCCAGGCCCACGTCTCGAAATCCGACAAAATTTACAAAACTAGAAAGCTCATTCACTCACGAGTCTAACCATACCAAATTTATCAAAATTCGACATCGTTTGGTCCCTCGAATCCTTAAATTAAACTCTAACGAATTCCAAACCCTAACCCCTTACTTTCACTCCAAAATCCTACTAATTAAATTATGAACAAAGCCATAGATTCATGAAATTTATACCATCATGGGTTAGAATCACTTTACCCAATGTTGCTCCTTGAAAACCTTCAAAAACAATCGCCTCTCCTGAGTTTCTCAAATCCAAAAATTGAAAATGAAGACAAAACCACGAGCTGGGGCTTTTTTGCCCAGCACAATCGCACCTGCGGCCTCTTTTTCCGCTTCTGCGATGCCGCACCTGCGGAAATTTCCATCGCAGGTGCAGAACTCACTAAAGAGCCCATATTCCGCATCTTCGGCCCAAAGCGCGCGCCTGCGCGTTACTCTTCGCATCTGCCAAGTCAACCCAAAATCCTTCTCTCCGCATCTGCGCTCAAGGCCTCGCACCTGCGGGCTCGCATATGCGGCCAATTCTTCGCACCTGCGTTCCTAGCCTTGGTCTTCCATTTCCGCATCTGCGGCTTCCCCAAACGTACCAACGAGCTCGCACCTGCGACTCCTCCTTCCGCATGTGTGAAAATAGCAGTAGAAGCAGCTTCAGCTGCATTTTCCAACTTCAATAAATCCGTTAACAACTCGGAATCACCCCGAGGCCCTTGGGACCTCAACCAAAAATACCAACAAATCATATATAAACATACAAACTTAGTCAAACCTTCGAATCACTCAAAACAACATCCGAACACCAAATTACCCTCGGATTCAAGCCTAAGAACTTTTAAATTTCCAAATTCGACAACCGATACCGAAACTAACCAAACCACGTCCAAATGACCTCAAATTTTGCACACACGTCATAAATGACACTACGAATCTACCCAACTTCCGGAATTCCATTCCAACCCCGATATCAATTTTTTCACTACGGACCGAAATCGTCGAATTTCCAACTTTCGCCAATTCAAGCCTAATTCTACCACGAGCCTCCAAATTACATTCCGATCGTGCTCCTAAGTCCAAAATTATATAACGAAGCTAATGGAACTATCAGAATTTCAGTCCAAGATCAAATGCTAAAGAGTCAAATTTTGGTCAACTCTCCCAATTTAAAGCTTCAACAATGAAATTCTTTCTTCCAACTCGATTCCGAAATACCTGCAACCCAAAATTGACGATTCACACAAGTCAAAGTATATCATACGGAGCTACTCATGCCCTCAAACAATCGAGCGAAGTACAAATATTCAAAACGACCAGTCGGGTCGTTACAGCCTTTCAAGCCAACCTTAAGGAACCAAGTGATCCGATTTCACCCCCAAACTCTTCCAAATCCCGAACCAATCATCCCCGCAAGTCATAAATTAGTAAAAGCATGTACGAAAAGTCTTATTTGAGAGAACAGGGTATTAGAAAGCAAAATGACTGGTCTGGTTGTTACAATTGTACCACGTATTTATACTTGTTTATTTTATTTATTTACTGTGCCTCATATTTGTTCACCTCTTTACTATACCTGATATTATTGGACCACTAGTAAGTGTCGATGTCGACCCCTCGTCACTACTCCTCCGGGGTTAGGCTAGATACTTACTGGGTACACGTTAATTTACGTACTCATACTACACTTGCTGCACATTTTTATGCAGGTACTTTTATGTTTGGTGGTCCTTTGGGCACGGAGGCACGGATGATGCGGGGACTTGCCGCGAGCTGCATTTAAGGTTACGATCCGCAGCCAGCAGAGTCTCCTCCAGGGTTATTTGTATTTGTCTAATTCGTATTCCGGACAAATGCTGTATTTTATTTTACTTCCTAGTTGATACTCATGCACTTGTGACACCGGATTTGGGGGTTACTTATGAGTTTTTCAGTATTGTAATTGGAAAAATATTATCATTTACTTTGTGAATTTTATTTTTGATTATTTAATTGAAGGAAAATTTTGATTTCAAAATACTAAAATGAATAATCGAGTTAATTAATTATTGTTGGCTTGCCTGGCAGCGGTGTTAGGCGCCATCACGACCATTAATGGATTTTGGGTCGTGACAAAAAGTTTGCAAAGTACTGTTGTATTTGAAAAGTTGTAGCTTTACAAAATTACGTGATTCATGTAACTAATTTTTATTTTATTTTATTTGGTACGATGCTGATATGAATTGAGATTAAAAGGAAAAAATGAATCCCAACTTATTTGGAGTGATGAATAATTATTGTTACTATTATTAGTAGTAGTAATAACTAATTTGCTATCACATATTATAATTTCTACAATTCACTAATACAACTTAAATCCTAAAAAAGCACAACACAATTTTAATAAATTAATGAAAAAAATGAAGAGTCCAAGTGAGTATATAAAAAAAATCTCGGCTTTTAGTTTTTGTTATGGCTACAAGAAAATAAAATATAGATCCTCTTTTATTTACAAAATCTTATTGGAAACTTACTTTGTCCGTGAAAACAACACTATTGTTCTTGTCTTTGTCAAAGCTTTTTAAAACATGTTTTGATGTCTTTTTTTTTTTTTTTTTTTTAATCTTGACATGTTTTAATAATGGTTGTAATTGTTACACCAAATCAGTTACTAAATTAATCATGTTATAAATTACATGAATCAAATTGTATATTTTGAGACTATGGATTGGCATATGACAAAATTTTGTATTCCATATCATAAATATATTTAATGCATGTGATTTCTCAAAATTTTCAATTGATGTTATCTCTTTGGCTAAAAAGTTCAAATTTATTCATAAAATATTATATTTATCTTATATTTATCCTCTGTTTATCTTTCGATCCATAAAAACTCTGCTAATTCTATCTCATATTTACCCCTTCCTATCTCTAATTATTGTCCAGGTTGGTTTTAACATTTGCAAAGATGAAGCCACGTAGACAAACAAAGGATTTAAATTAGCTCCAAACTATCAAATTAATTTATATATACCTTCTACTATAATTTAAAACATGCCCCCGAACAATTGCGAAGGTCAAAATATATGGTCCAAATATATCCTATATGGATTAATTTTTGTAAAATCGTTAGTGGGAGCTCCTACGAGCCGGAGGTAAATGTAGTGCATATATGAAACAAATTTAAAACGTTAGGAATATATTTGAACCTTTTCCCATAAAATATAATAAATATTACATAATCAGAAATCAGAAAGAAAAATCTGCATTATTTGTTGCAGATGAAGGATTTGCCCATTTAAAATTTCAGATCCTATTGATAAAGCAATTAACATCAAGGAAAAGAATATTAGTAAGTGGTTAAATGACATTAACTGAAAATATGTATTATTTTGTTTTTTCATTTTTTTTTAAGGATATCTTTAGGAATCAATTCAAAGGAAGAAGATTAAGGTAATCTATCGTACTGGACTACTGGTTAGTTGCAAACTTTTCCTTACTTGTTGTTTCCCTCTAACTTTATGTAATTACACTTACCTTCCCTTTATTTTTTAAAATATATTGACCTCCCCTTTCTTTTAAGCTTTTCTTTTTCCTTTTTTTTTTGGTTGCAAATATTACCAATTCCATGCAACAATTGTTTCTTCCTAATGTTTTTCATTGGTAACTGCTATTTTAGTATTTTTCTTTATAATAAATTAAAAATACATAAAAATAAAGGGTAATTTTCATTAAATTTGTAACAAAGTAGAAAATAATATAAGATTAAAGTTCTTTTTTTTAATCATGTGGAGCATACTAGAGGGATAAAAATTGGACACTCTTACTTTATTACTACCTTTTAATACTCCTTATAGATTTCAGTAAATAATATATCGAACGTCTTTCTCCATTTTCAGCATGAAAAATAATCTCTTTGTGGAATTATTTCCTATTTTTTGTTTTTTAATATCAATATTCTTAATAATGTCATAATCACATATACTATCTTCCAAAAGTTAGGCATTTTAGTTAAATTAATAAAGTAGAGGAGAGAAGTTAATCTTATTAAATTACCGGGTAGGTCTTTGTAACTAACAAAACTTAGAAGCTGAAATCGCGCTATAAATTTGATGGTTTCTCCTCGAGTCTGTACTGAAACTTGTATCTTGTCATATCTTGTTGCGTAATCATGGCAAGAATGACCTCTCCAATGAAAAATAAATCCGAAAAGAAATTTCTCAAAGATAAGCATGCTGAGAAGGTAGCGCTTTCCAATAAGCAAAAAGCTCTCAGTAAAAGAGCAATGGATCTTTCCATCTTATGTGAAATCGATATAGCAATAATAATTTTTTCAATTACTGCTGAACTGTTTATGTTTGGCAATCCAAACGTAGAATCGGTTGTCGAGCAATTTTCCCAAGCAAAACAACCGTTTTACCGCATGTTAAGCCGTAAGACAACACATGAAAAGGCTGGATGTGGTGACGAAAATGATACAATGAAAAAGAAGAAAAAGAAGGCAATAAATGAGAAGGAAAAAGGAGAATCTACATTGAAAATTTTCAATCCAACTAATTTGGAAAGACTTGAGAAACTGAAGCAAGAGATTGATGAACTTGAAAGAGATTTGACTGAGAAAATTGAAGAGGTACGATCAAAGATAGGTGTAACTGATCCAAAATTTGTACCTGAAATGAATGCAACAATGTCTTCAGCCATGCCATCCAATTAGTTGCATCTTTAAATAGAAATTTCGATATAATGAATCTAAATAAAGTTTACTATGTTTCTTTTTAATGATGATGTGTCGTAAGAAATGAATTTATTATTGTTCATTGTTCACATTTTATTTCCTTACAATATATATGGCTTTCCTATATTCTTCTTCTTTACACATTTTTCTTATCCCTATATACAAAAGGACAGTCCGGTGCACGAAATATTCTGCGTTCACATAGGGTCCAGGGAAGGATCGCACACCCAAAGGGTATGATGTAGGTAATCTCTCTCGGCACAAGCATCAGTGGGTTGATTCACGACTTGAACTCGTAATTTATAGGTCACCCGGAGACAACTTTCACATCTTCACATACATCTGCTATAAATCAAATGTAACTAATGGAGTTATTATACATTTCAAATTTAGGTGATGGTATTAGGCCTCATTTGTTTTCACTTAATGGAGGTCTAAATTTTAATAATTCAGATCTCAGTCCTTAAGTGCATTTGTTTTTAGATCTAAATCTTAATAATTCATATCTTAACCATGTAGCGACCCTAATTTCCTTCTGCAGGAAATTCTGACGGCATCTAGTTTCTAAAACTAGGTAAGCCTAACAAGTATGCGGAATAACTGAAATATTAAGCTAAAACTCAAGACATCAACAACTATAATGATTAAAATCTGCAACTCAAAATATAAATAACTTCCAAAACTCGGTAGATATAAGTCACAAACTCTAAAAAGAAATACTAAATATCCCTATACAGCAGAGTCTAATGAGCATAAAGAAACAACATAATAAAGATAAAGGGGGACTCCGAGGTCTACGGACGCTGGCAGATGTACCTTGTAGTCTCCATGTACGGACTAGCTCACTAATATCTGGTCTGGTAGGCAGTATTTGATCTACATAAAAACTGTACAGAAGCGTCGTATGAGTACACCACAACGATCCTAATAAGTGACAGGCCTAACCTTGGTAGAGTAGTGACGAGGTCAGGTCAAGGCCCTACTGGAAATAATAAGAAAAAAGGCAGAAGATAAAATAATATAATGAAATGACTGAGAAGTGAAACAATGAGAATTTACGGAAGGTAATAATACAGAATCAAAGAAATAAAAATACAGCATGAAAGAAAGGCAAAAACCTTACAAGTTAAGGAAAGACAACAACAACCAATACAACAAATAAAGGAAATCAATAGGGGCACTCCCGAGATACCGCCTCGTAGTCCCACAAGTAAATAAATCACAATCTTTCCTTATATCATCGCGGGAGCCTTTATATTTTGTTTTGAATAATTATTTTTTCGAAATATCATCCCGCGTTTTAACCAACCTTATCACACCGCATGACTTCTAGTAGTTCCCCTACTAGCCACGCGTATCAAGCCCACCTTATCTCACAGCATGCGTTTCAATACCCAAACCTTATACCACTGCATGAGTATCAATAATCACAATGGCACGGAAGAAACCTCGTGCAAACAATAACAACCGTATGGTAGAAACCTCGTGCAACAATAACAACCGCGCTGAAGAAAACTCGTGCAATAATAACAACCGCGCCGAAGAAACCTCGTGCAATAATAACACGGCCCTCATATATCACAAATTGTCACAACAATACCAAATCATAATGGAGGATTTCCCCCACACAAGGTTAGACAAGTCACTTACCTCAAACCATGCTCAATCAATCAATTAGAAGGCCTTTCCCTCGACTTTTCGACTGTGAACGGCTCAAATATAGCCAAACAATTACATACTATAAATATAACTATAGAAAACTAATCTAAATAATGAAATTATGATTTTAGCAAGAATTGGAAAAAATGCCCCAAAAGTCGACCCGGGCCCACGTCTCGGAACCCGACCAAAATTATAAAAGTCGAACACCCATTCGATGTCAAGTCCAACCATACAAGAATTTCTTACCCCAATGATTTCCTTGAAAATCTCTCAAAAAATCGCCACAAACCGAGCTCTCTAGGTCCAAAAATTAAAGTGAGATCAAACCCTCAAAATTAGGCCTTTTCTACCTAGTGAATTCGCATCTGCGAACCCACAGCCGCATCTGCGGCTCTGCACTTGCGGAATTTCCATCGTAGGTGCGGTTCTCACTTATCCCAGCAACCTTTGCTTCTACGGACCAAAATGCGCATATGCGCACTCGCTTCTATGGAAGGGGCTCCGCTTCTGCAACACTAGGCTTAGCTAGCCTTTCCGCTTCTGCGCTTTCTCAATCACCCCTGCGAGTCCGCCTCTGCGGAACTCTGACCACATTTGTGGTCCTAGCTGGGCAGGCCACAATTCGCTTCTGCGATCAAACCCCGCATTTGCGAGTCCGCACCTGCGGCCAATTCCTCCGCAGGTGCGATGACACAAGAAGGCTGGAACTTCAGCAATTGCATAAGTCCAAAAATGATCTGATATCGATTCGAATCGCCCCCGAGGCCCCCGTGACCTCCACCAATTATACCAACAAGTCCTAAAACACAATACGAACTTGGTCGAGGCATCAAATCACATCAAACAACATCAAAATCACGAATTGCGCATCGATTCAAGCTTAATGAACTTTTAAACTTTTAACTTCCACATCTGATGTCGAAACCTATCAAATCAAGTCCGATTGACCTCAAATTTTGTACACAAGTCATAATTAACCTTACGGACCTACTCCAACCTCCAGAATCAGAATCCGATCCCGATATCAAAAAGTCCACTCCCGATTAAACCTTCCAAAATCTTCCAATTTTCCAACTTTCGCCAATTAATGTCGAAATGACCTACGGACCTCCAAATCAACATCCGGACACGCTCTGAAGACCAAAATCACCATACGGAACTATTGAAACTTTCAAAACTCCATTCCGGAGTCGTCTTCACATAATTCGAACTACGGTCAACTCCTATGACTTTAACTTTCAATTTAGGGACTATGTGTCCCATTCCACTCTGAAACTCTCTCGAACTCGACACCAAGAACCCCGGCAAGTCAAGTAACCACAAAATGGGATAGAGGGAGCAATAAATAGGGGATCGGAGCTAGCACTCTCAATACGACATGCTGAGTCATTACAACATCTCCCTCTTAAAACAAACGTTCATCCTCGAACGAGTATAGAGACATACCTGAAGTGGTGAAAAGATGAGGATAACGGGTACACATATCATGCTCGGTATCCCAAGTCGCCTCCTCGACTGGATGACCCCTCCATTGAACCTTCAATGAAGCGATGTTCTTCGACCTCAACTTTCGAACCTGCATGTCCAAAATGGCCATCGTCTCCTCAACATATGATAGATCCTTGTCTAGATGGACTGAGCTGAAGTCTAACACATGAGACGGATCATCGTGACACTTTCGGAGCATGGAAACATGGAACACTGGATGAACTACAGAGAGACTAGGTGGTAGTGCAAATCTGTAAGCCACCTCTCCAACCCTTTCAAAAATCTCAAAAGGCTTGATATACCTAGGGCTTAACTTGGCCTTCTTCCTGAACCTGATAACACTCTTCATGGGCGACACATGGAGCAAGAACTGCTCCCCAACCATGAATGCGACGTCGCGAACCTTCCGATCCGCATAACTCTTCTACCTGGACTGGGTTGTACGAAATTGATTCTGAATCAATTTAACCTTTTCCAAGGTATCCTGAACCAAGTCTGTATCCAATAGTCTTTCCTCACCCCGCTCGAACCAACCCACGAGAGACCGGCACCGCATACCATGCAAAGCCTCATACAGGGCCATCTGAATGCTCGACTGATAACTGTTGTTTTAGGCAAACTCTGCATGTGGCAAGAACTGATCCCAAGAACCCCCAAAATACATCATGCCCGCACGGAGCATATCTTTCAATATCTAAATAGTGCGCTTGGACTGTCAGTCTGTCCGTTTGAGGGTGAAATGTTGTACTCAACTCCACCCGAGTACCCAACTCATATTGTACGGCTCTCCAAAACCGTGATGTAAACTGCGTACCCCGGTCAGAGATGATAGATACCGGCATGCCATGAAGCCTGATAATCTCGCAAATGTAAACCTGAGCCAGCTGCTCCGAAGAGTAAGTAGTAACCACAGGAATGAAATGAGCTAACTTGGTCAATCTATCCACAATCACCCAAACTGCATCGAACTTCCTCTGATTCTGTGGGTGCCCAACAACAAAATCCATAGTGATCCGCTCAAATTTCCACTACAGAATCTCTAGCTTCTGAAGCAATCCACCTGGCCGCTGATGCTCATACTTCACCTGTTGACAATTTAGGCACCAAGCTATATATTCCACTATAGCCTTCTTCATTCTCCTCCACCAATAATGTTGCCTCAGGTCCTGATACATCTCTGTGGCTCCTCGGTAAATGGAGTACCGCGAACTGTGAGCCTCTTGGAGAATTAACTCACATTAACCATCTACACTGGGCACACATAGCCTGCCCTACATCCACAATACACCGTCCTCTCCAATAGTTACCTCCTTGGCATTGCAGTGCTGAACCGTGTCCTTAAGGATAGGGAGATAGGGGTCATCAAATTGACGCTCTCTAATACGATCATAAAGAGAATACTGAGAAACCACACAAGCCAAAACTTGGCTGGTCTAGGCTCGAAACATCCAATCTAACAAACTAGTTGGCCAGGGCCTGAACATCCAAAGCTAAAGGCCTCTCTGCTACCGGTAGATATGCTAAGCTACCCAAACTCTCCACCTTGCGACTCAAGACATCGGCCACCACATTAGCTTTCCAGGGATGATATAGAATGGTGATATCATAGTCATTAAGTAACTCCAACCACCTCCGCTACCGCAAATTAAGATCCTTATATATAAACAAATGTTGTAGACTCTGGTGAACAGTGTAGACCTCACAAGGGACATCGTGCAAATAGTGCCACCGGATCTTCAAGGTATGAATAATAGCTGCTAAATTAAAGTCGTGGACATGATAGTTCTTCTCATACAACTTCAGATGTCTAGATGCGTAGGCAATCACCCTACCGTCCTGCATCAACACTATGCCAAGACCAATGCGTGATGCATCACAATACACCGTATAGGACCCCTAACCAGTAGGCAATACCAATACTAGGTTGTAGTCAAAGAAGTCTTGATCTTTTAAAAGCTCTCCTCACACTCCTCGGTCCACCTGAACAAAGCACCCTTTCGGATCAGCCTGGTCATAGGTGCTGCAATAGACGAGAAACCCTCTATAAATTGAGGTAATGCCTCGCCAAGCCAAGAAAACTCCGGATCTCCTTAGCTGAGTACAATCTGGGCTAACTCTGCACTGCTACAATCTTCTTCGGATTTACCTTGATCCCCTCAATCGATACCGCATGACCCAAAATTGCAACTAAATCTAGCCAGAATTCACACTTCAAAAATTTTGCATATAACTTCATTTTTCTCAAGGTCTAAAGCATAGTCCTCAGGTGCTGCTCATGATCCTCCCAGCTCCGGGAGTATACTAGAATGTCGTCAATAAACACAATGACGAGCGAGTCAAGATAGGGCTGAAATACACTATTCATCAAGTTCATGAATTTTGCTGGGGCGTTGGTCAGCCCAAAAGACATCACAAGGAACTCGTAATGACCATACCGAGTCCTGAATCTTAAACTGATGATAGCCTGAATGCAAGTCGATCTTAGAGAACACTCTGGCACCCCGAAGCTAATCAAATAGGTCATCAATATGGGGCAATGGATACATGTTCTTCACTGTAACCTTGTTCAACTATCAATAATCAATACACATTCGCATAGAACCATCTTTCTTTTTTACAAATAAGACTGGAGCACCCTAAGGCGACATACTGAGCCGAATGAAGCCCTTATCGAGCAACTCTTGCAACTGTTCATTTAACTCTTTCAACTATGTTGGGGCCATACGATAGGGTGGAATAGAAATGAGTTGAGTGCCCGGTAACAAGTCAATACTAAAGTCGATATCCCTGTCGGGCGGCATGCCCAGAAGATCCACCGGGAATACGTATGGATAATCCCTCACTACCGGAACTAACTTGACAGTAGGAGTATCAACACTAACATCCCTCGCATATACCAGATAAGCATCACACCCCTTCTCAACCATCCGCTGAGCCTTTATAAATGAGACAACCCTACTAGGGACATAATCTAAAGTACATCTCCACTCTAGTCGTAGAAGACCTAGAATAGCCAACGTCACCGTCTTGGCGTGACAATCAAGAATAGCATGATAGGGAGACAACCAGTCCATGCCCAAGATAACATCAAAATCCACCATACCGAGTAAAAGTAAATCGGCTTTGGTCTCAAAACCACTAAGAACAACCAAACACAATCGATACTCATGGTCAACAACTACAAAATGTCCCACGGGTTTAGACACATAGACAGAAGAACTCAAAAAATAATGGGATATACCCAAATATGGAGCAAAATAAGACGACACATAGGAATAGGTGGAACTTGGATCAAATAAGACTGATGCATCTCTATGATAGACCGGAACAATACTTGTGATGACAGAGTCGGATGAAACTGCCTCCATCCTAGCAGGAAGGGAATAATATTTGGCCTGGCCTCCCCCTCTAGGGTGACCTCTACCTGCTCGACCTCCACATCTAGCTGGTTGTGCAGGTAGGGTGGCAACTGGTACGATGACCATGGACCGAGAAACCTGAAGACCCGGTGGAATACGCGGAGCCTGAGTAATCTGTGGAGGTGCACCCCTCCTGAGTCTGGGGCAATCCCTTACCATATGACGAGTGTCACCACACTCAAAACAAGCTCTCGGAGACTGTGGCTGGATCGGGCCTGATAGACTGGACTGGCCACTAAAAGCACCCCGTGTAGGAGGTGCACTAGACAATGGTGGTGCATAATAGGGATCCTGAGGCCTAGGAGTGGCCGGAATACTGCTGAAAGCTGGAAGTGCTGAATGAACAGGGCGACTCACATAGCCCCTACCATGACGAGCTAAACTAGGGCACGGGTACCACTGTATGTGCCAGACTCTCGAGACCTCTTGGCCTCTCTCTCCTATCTATCCCGAGATAGCATACCTTCCAATCTCCTAGCAATCCCCATTACCTGCTAGTATGCGATGTCCATCTCCAATCTGGGGCCATGCTAAATCTGATACTGGGGTTGATCCTCTCGATAAATCGATGAACCCGCTCTCAAACAATAGCAACCAAGGCTGGTGCATGCCTAGCCAAATCACTGAATTGTACTGCATACTCCGAAATTGTCATAGAACCCTAGCCCAACTGCTCAAACTCTGCGTGATATGCATCTCTGAGACTTTGAGGGACATACTCTCTCAAGAACATATCTGAGAACTGAGTCCAAGTGAGTGAAGATGCCTCGGCCTGACTAACTAACTCATATGCTCGCCACCACGGATAGGCCACTCCTCTAAGCTGGAACGTAGTGAAAGAAACCCCACTAGACACTGCAACACCCATAGTACGGAGAATACAATGGCATTTCTCAAGAAAACCTTGGGCATCCTCTGATGCCAAACCACTGAAAGTAGGAGAGTGGTACTTTTTGTACCTCTTGAACATGAGCTCCTCCTCCTCAGAAACTGCTGCTTTAACCTCGGGCTGAACGGGGGCTACTGGATGCATTGGTATGACCTCTGGAGCCTGGTCGACCTGGACCTGCTTCTCTGGGGTATGGGCGGCGGGAGTCTGTGCTCCTCCTCCGGCTTGAGATGTGGATGGAGCAAGTGGTATCAACAGCGCCTGAGCCAAAGTGCTGAACATGCTTAGAAACTGGGCGAGAGTCTTCTGTAGGGCTGGTATAGTTACAGGCATCCTAGGTATCTGTCCTCCAATTAGAGCTATTGGTGGCTCCTCTGTAGCAGCTTGTGCGGGTGCTCTGGCTGCACCACGTGGACGTCCTTGTCCTCTACCCCGGCCCCGGCCCCGACCTCTTGTGGCTCTAGCAGGGCGCGTGGGTGTCTAGTCATCTGATCCAGCTATACGTGTCCTCATCATCTGTGAGAGAATAGAAAAACGGAAATTTAGAATCCGAAGTCAAAATTTTCGCACGATAAAAAATCAAGAAAGTGAAGCTTTTCCTAACATTTCCATAGCCTCCCGAAGATAAGTACATACGCCTCCGTACCGATCCGCGAGACTCTACTAAACCTGCTTGTGACTCATAACACCTATGAACCTAGAGCTCTGATACCAACTTGTCACGTCCCCAATTTTCCTCCGTAGAAAGTAGTTATGGCACCTAGTCTCTAAGACTAAGTAAGCCTAACAAGTATGCATAATAACTAAAATATTAAGCTAAAACTAAATACATCAACAACTGTAATGAATAAAATCTGCAACTTCAAATATAAACAACTCCCAAAAACTCGGTAAATATAAGTCACAAGTTCTAAAGAGAAATGTGATGATCCAAAATGTCATCTTTAAATTTAATAATTAATTCTGTGTTCTAAGACCTCAAAAAGTATTATTTATTATTTTTCGACTTGCGTGCGCAGTCTGTAAAATTTTTCGGAAAGTTTTTATGTGAAAAAATAGAGTAAAATGTGAATTAGAGCTTTAAAACTCAATTGAGTTGACTTTGGTCAATATTTTTAGAAAATGGACTCGGATTTGTGTTTTGACAGTTTCAGTAGGTCCGTATCGTGATTTGGGACTTAAGCGTATGTCCGGAATCAAATTTCGAGTTCCCTAGCCCGAGATATGGAATTTTGATAAAAAATTAAAAGTTTAAGTTCAAATAGTGACCGGGTGTCGAATTCTATGCAAACGACCATGGAATAGAATTTTGATGATTCCAACAGCTCTATATGGTGATTTTGGACTTAGGAGCATGATCGGAATTTTATTTTGAAGTCCGTAGTGAAATTAGGCTTGAAATGACTAAAACAAGAAGTTAAGTTTGGAAGTTTGACCGGGGAGTTGACTTTTTGATACCAGAGTCATAATACAGTTTCGAAAATTTTTATAGCTCCGTTATGTCATTTATGACTTGTGTGCAAAATTTGAGGTCAATCGGACTCTATTTTACAGGTTTCGACATCGAAAGTAGAACTTGGAAATTTTTAATTTTATTAATCTTGAATTAGAGCATAATTCGTGGTTTTAGCATCGTTTTATGTGATTTGAGGTTTAAAATAAGTTTGTATGATGTTTTAGGACTTGTTGGTATATTTGGTTGAGGTTCCGAGGGCCTCGGGTGACTTTCGGATGGTTAACAGATCAAATGTTAGATTTAAAAAGTTGTTGCAATTGTTTTCTCTTCTGCTGGAAATTTCTGGGCTGTGATCGAGCCCAAATATCGAGCCCAGGGTCGACGGCCAGGGATGAGGCTCAAGATCGAGCCCAGATATCGAGCCCATCTTGAGGGCCATGATCGATGCCAGGCTCAATGCCATGATCGAAGGACTAGGCTCGATGCCATGATCGATGGCATGATCGAAGGCCTAGGATTGATGCCATGATCGATGCCATGATTGAAAGCCCAGGCTCGAGGGCCAAGATCGGAGCCACGATCGAGGCCCAGGCTCAAGGGCCATGATCGAAGGCACGATCGAAGCCCAGGCTCGAGGGCCATGATCGAAGCCACGATCGAGGCCCAGTTCTGAAGGCTGCCGGGCAGATCTATAAAGGAGGGAATTTCGTCTTATTTGCCATTTTTGACAAACTTGAGCTTGAGCTTGAGCTTGAGCTTGAGCAGATGCGAGTTTTGACAGATTTTCAAGAAAAAATATTAGGGTAAGTGATTCCAACTCGGATTTGATCTATATACACAAATATATCATTGTTTTCACCATTTAATTAGTGTTTTGAGATTGAAATTTGGGAACTTTTTAGAAATCTCATAGAAATGAATTTTTGAGATTTCAGTATCGATTCGGAGTCGGATTGAAACTGGCATGGTTGGACTCGTAAATGAATGGGTTGTCAGATTTTGTAACTTTCGCCAGATTCCGAGACATGGGCCCCACTGACGAATTTTTAATTAATTTCGGGATTTTTATTGAAAATGTAGTATTTTCTTATAGAATTGATTCCTATAAATTTTAGTGATTGTATCGAATTACTTTTGGTTAGATTCGAGCCAATCAAAGTTGGATAATCGAGGAAAGGGCCTTCTAGTGGATTAAATTGGAGCAAATTGAGGTAAGTCTCTTGTCTAATCTTGTGAGGGGGAAATTTACCCCATAGGTGATTAAATTAAATAATTGTTGCTAATTGTGGGGGCTACGTACGCACGAGGTGACGAGAGTCCGTGCGTAGCTACTATTAATACTAAAGTCCGGGTAGTTTAGGACTCAAAGCATGAATTACTTGTGTAAATTGTATTCTTTGTTTAATTAATATTATTTGATATATATATATATATATTGTGAATTGTTAGATAAAAATATTAAAGGATGGAAATCTCATATATATATATGTGAATTGTTAGATAAAAATATTAAAGAATGGAAATCTCATATGTTTGATTTTTTGTTTAAATTAATTAATTGTTAAGAGAAATTGTTCATCTTCTCAAATTGATCTTATAATAAATATACTCTATTTTCGGAGGTACATAAGAAAATGTCCTCCTTTCTTGAGGAGCGGGCCGAATGCCTCGGCAGGATAGATGCATCTGTGGATCGTGTCGCACGTCCCTCGGCAGTGTACATGACACTCTGGATCGGGTCATACGACCTCGGCAGAAATCGTGCTTAATAATAATAATTACACGATACTTTGATAGCTTATTACAGCTTACGAAGCTAATTGATAAATTAAAAATCTTTGGAATTTAAAGAATTATTATTCCTACTTGTTAAGGAATTATTGTTATTCCTGTAAATGAGACTAATTGATAAATTGAATATTTTATTTAATTGAAGGAATTTAATTAATATATTGAGAATTGTTGCATTTGAAGGAATTTAATAAGTTCTACTAGTTAAATAAATTATTGTAAATTCTGTGAATCATGCTGATTTAAATATTCTAGTTTTATTTCAATTATTATTGTTGACCCATAGTGAGTGTCAAAGTCGGCCATCTCATCTCTACCACTTCGAGATTAGGCTAGATACTTACTAGGTATACGTTGTTTACGTACTCATACTACACTTGCTGCACTTTTTGTGCAGGACCTAAGGCAAGTACTAGTGGTGAGCTGCCTTCCTGAGCCATTCTGCAACTACCAATGTCTCTCCTTGTATTTTTCATTCTATCTATTTTTATTTCAGACTGTATTTGAGGTTTTGTATAATCTACTAGATGCTCATACACTTGTGACACCAAGTCTTGGCACATATATTGGTAGAATTTGGAATTTTATTATTTTTTTCTTGAATTTAAGTTAATCGGTATCTTTTCTAATTTCTTAATATTGCTAGTAAAAAAAATAAAATTTCTTAGAAAATTATTATGAAAATAATTGATATATGTTTAATTTATTTGTTAGCTTGCCTAGCTGTAGTGTTGGGCGTCATCACGACCTATAGGTTAAATTGGGCCGTGACAATAAATACTAAATATCCCTATGCATCGGAGTCTAATGAGGATATAGAAATTACATAATAAAGATAGAGAGGGACTTCGAGGTTTGCGGACGCTAGAAGATGTACCTTGAAGTCTCCACGTACGGACAAGCTCACTGATACCTGGTCTGGTAGGCAGTACCTGAATCTGCATAAAAGATGTGCAGAAGCATAGTATGAGTACACCACAACGGTACCCAATAAGTGTCACGCCTTACCTCGGTAGAGCAGTGACCAGGTCAGGTCAGGGCCCTACTAGAAATAATAAGAAACAAGGTAGAAGATAAAATAATATAATGAAATGAGAGAGAAGTAAAACAATGAGAATTTACGGAAGGTAATAACACGGAATCAAAGAAAGACAAATACAACATGAAATAAAAGTAAAAATCTTAGAAGATACAGAAAGACAACAACAACCAATACAACAAATAGAGGAAATCAACAGGGGCACTCCCGAGGTACCGCCTCGTAGTCCCAAAAGTAAATATCTCACAATCTTTCCTTATATCACCGCGGGGGCCTTTATATTTTATTTTAAAAATTATTTTCTCGAAATAGCATCCCGCGTTTTAGCCAACCTTATCACACCGCATGACTTCTAGCAATTCCCTTACTAGCCACGCGTATCAAGCCCACCTTATCTCTCCGCATGCGTTTCAATACCCAGACCTTATACCACAGCATGCGTATCAATAATCACAATGGCATGGAAGAAACCTAGTACAAACAATAGCAACCGTACGGCAGAAACCTCGTGCAACAATAACAACCGCACGACGGAAACCTCGTGCAACAACCAAACAATCATCTCAACAATAATCACGGAAACCAAAACATAACAATTAAAATAACGATATTTCAAGGATAGTAATTTCAAGTAAAGAATCCCATAGTTAAATAAGGAATATAGAATCAAGAAAGCAGGTAATTCAACTAAGCATGTAGTACAAGCTGCAAATTCCTCCGCATGTATGATGACACCAGAAGGCTGGAACTTTAGCAATTGTATAAGTCCAAAATGATCCGATATCGATCTAAATCACCCCCGAGGCCCCCGAGACCTCTACCAATTATACCAACAAGTCCTAAAACATGATACGAACTTAGTTGAGGCCTCAAATCATATCAAACAACATCTAAAATACGAATTATGCAACGATTCAAGCCTAATGAACATTTGAACTTCTAACTTTCACATTCGGTGCCGAAACCTATCAAATCAAGTCCGATTGACCTTAAATTTTGCACACAAGTCATAATTTATATTACGGACCTACTCCAACTTCCATAATCAAAATTTGACCCCGATATCGAAAATTCCACTCCCGGTCAAACTTTTTAAAATCTTTCAATTTTCCAACTTTCGCCAATTAACGCCGAAATGACTTACGGACCTCCAAATAAACATTCGGACACGCTCCTAAGACAAAAATTACCATACGGAGCTATTGAAACTTTCAAAACTCCATTCCGGAGTCGTCTTCATACAATTAGAACTACAGTCGACTTCTATGACTTTAACTTTCAATTTAGGGACTATGTGTCTCATTCCACTCCGAAACTCTCCTGAACCCAACACCAAGCACCCCGGAAAGTCAAGTAACCACAAAATGAGATAGAGGGAGCAATAAATAGAGGATCACGGCTAGCACTCTCAATATGACTGGCCGGGTCTTTACAAACCATTAAGTCTGTTTGTTTTTAAATTTTACAACAACTTAATGGGTTTGAATAGATCTTAATGACTAAGATCTATAACATAGTCTTAATATCATTAAGATGTTATACATTCAATAATTTATGTAAAAAATGACATTTCACCATAACTCATATAATTTCACCACTAACAACCAGCATCACTGCTATCGATGTTCCCCACCATTATAAACTACCACCACCACTAGCCACCACCCATTACTACCATTCCTCAGCCACAACCACCATCATTGTCAAGCACGAATATTAGTTGTCACCACCACTAGCCATCATTTACAACCATCACCACCGATCACTATTACTACAACAACCATCGATCACCACTATCAGCCACCACTATATATCACCCATTGCAATTATCAGTCACCTCCACCATCAATCACAACTACTATTATGTACCATCTACTACTGATAATTACCACAATCAACCAACACCACCACCATCTACTACCCAGTCAGCACTCTCAACCACAACCTTTAGCCATCACCACCACCAACCACCATATAAACTTTAAAAATATCAAATGTATTTCCTATAGGCCTACAGGGCAAGCCACCCGACAGGAACATTGATTTTGGTATTGACTTGGTGCCGCACATTCAAACCATCTCTACTCCTTCGTATCATATGGCAACAGTAGAGTTGAAGGAATTGGAAGAGCAACTTCAGGAGCTATATGATACAAGATTCATTAGGCCTAGTGTGTCACCTTGAGTGCATAGATTTTGTTCGTGATGAAGAATGATGGTACTATGTGGATGTGTATTGGTTATAGACAATTGAAAAAAGTTATAATTAAGAACAAGTACCCGCTACCGCGCATTGATTACCTATTCGACCAGCTATAGGGTGTTAGAGTGTTTTCGAAGATTGATTTGAGGTCTGGTAATCATCAGCTGATGATTCAGGATTCTGATATTCTGAAGACGCATTCATGACCTGCTATGGTCACTACAAGTTCCTCGTGATGTCTTTTGGGCTAAACAATTCCCCAACATCATTTGCGCATTTGATGAACATTGTATTCCAGCCATATCTTGATTATTTTGTCATAGCATTCATTGATGATATACTGCTATACTCACGCAGCTAAGAGGATCACGAGCAACATCTGAGGATTGTACTCCAGAAGTTGAGGGAAAAGAAGTTATATGCTAAATTCTCCAAGTGTGAGTTTTGGCTTGATTCTGTGGCGTTCTTGGGGCATGCGGTGTCCAGTGAGGGGATCAAGGTGGATCTGAAGAAGATTGAGGTAGTTCAAATTAAGGCAGTTCAGAGTTGGTCCGGACCGTCTTCAGCTACTGAGATTTGGAATTTTCTTGGCTTGGCCGGATACTATCGCCATTTTGTGGAGGGTTTCTCGTTGACAGTGCACCTTTGATTAGATTGAACCAGAAAGGTGCCCATTCAGGTGGTCTAATGAGTATAAGGAGAGCTTTCAGAAGCTCAAGACTGCCTTGAACATAGCTCCAGTTCAAGTTTTGCCTTCAGCGTCGATTTCATATACTCTTTATTGTGATGCTTCTCAGATTGGTATTGGGTGTGTTTTGATGTAGGAGGTTAGCGTGATTGCTTATGCTTCGCGGCAGTTGAATACCCATGAGAAGAACTACCCCATTCATGATTTAGAATTGGCAGCCATTGTTCATGCATTGATGATTTAAAGGCATTATCTCTATGACATGTCTTGTGAGGTAATTACATATCATCTAAATCTACAACACTTGTTTAAGCCAAAGGATCTAAATTTGAGGTGTCGGAGATGGTTAGAGCTATTAAAAGGCTATGATATCACCATTGTGTATCATCCTAGTGAGGCCAATATGGTGGCCGATGCCTTGAGTGGAAAGGCCGTGATTATGGGTAGCCTTGCATATATTCCAGTTAGTGAGAGACCGCTAGCATAAGATGTTCAGGCTTTGGCCAATCAGTTCCTGTGGTTGGATGTTTTGGAGCCTAGTTGGGTTCTAGCTTGCGTGGTTTCTCGGTCTTCTTTGTATGAGCACATCAGAGAGCGTCAATATGATGACCCCCATTTGGTTGTCCTTAAAAACACAGTGTTGCACCGTGATGCCAATGATGTTTCTATTGGAGATGATAGGTTCTTGCGGATACAGTGTCAGATTTGGGTGCATAATGTTGATGTATTGCTTGAGTTAATACTTGAGGAGACCCACAGTTCGCGATATTCCATTTATCCAGGTGCCGCCAAAATGTATCAGGACTTGAGGCAATACTATTGGTGGAGAAGAATGATGAAAGACATAGTGAAATACAAGCATCAAAGGCCGGGCAGTTTGCTTCAGAGACTTGAGATTCCTGAGTGGAAATTGGAGCATGTTACCATGGACTTCTTTGTTGGGCTCCCACGAGAGAATCCATGAGGCTAATAAGGAAAATTTTCTGCTATCTCACGCAGTTTGTACATGATCTCGGTAAAAAAAACAAAAATATTGTGCGTGGAATATTTAATTTATATGCATTGATTGTACAAATATGTTTATACTATGATTAAATTTAACCACTCATAGCTAGCATGTTATTTCTCTTTAACCAGAGAACTTCAAAATCCAATAAATTTTGATAGTAGACATGTTTTAATTTACTAATATTATATTAAATTAATTTGTATTATTTGGTTGAATTTATATTTAATAATATTTAAAAATATAAAAATATTATACATTCAGATATAGAGAAAGCAAATAATTTTAATTATTAGTATTTAGATCTTAATATAACATCTTAATATTCAGATGTGAATTCAGACTCAGACGTTTTAATTTTAATACACATATTAATATTCAGATGTATATTCAGATTCAGGCGTCTTCATCTTAATAAAAACAAATGATGTGTTTCACAAGAGTGTGATATCTTATTTTTGAGATATTATTATTCCGTACCAACATTTTATACAATTTAGTAATGTTTACAGAAGACTGTATTATGACCTTAATTTGATGAGTTGTTTAGTAGAATCTATATGTTAAATCCAAATCTAGTGGTTTAAATGTGATTCACAAAATAGAGAGAATCATACCTAGTGCTTAACTTGGAAATGGCTAGCACCACAAAATCTATACTTACACTTTTTGTATATTGAGTTGAGGTGAAAAAATCTAAAATTAGAAAAAAGTGTAACGATCCGACCGGTCGTTTTGAGCTCCAGCGTGTCGTTAGGCAGTTTGGGGCCTTGAGTAGTTTCACTTCAGGTATTATGACTTGTGCGCGTGGTCGGAATTGAATTTCGGGAAGTTCGGAGTTGATTTGGAAAAAATATTCTAATTTCATAAGCTTTAAGTTGGAAGAATTGACTAAGGTTTGATTTTTGAGTAAACGATCTCGGAATCGGGATTGGAAGGTTCCAACAGGTTCGTATGATGATTTTGGACTGGGGCATATGTAACGACCCAACCGGTCATTTTGAGCATTTGTACTTCGCTCGGTAGTTTACGGGTGTGAGTAGCTCCGTATGATGTATTTTGACTTGTGCGAATCGTCGGTTTTGGTTTTCAGGTATTTCGAAATCGAATTGGAAGAATGAATTTTATTGTTAAAGCTTTAAAATGGGAGAGTTGACCAAGTTTGACTTTTTAGCATTTGATCTCAGATTGGAATTTTGATGGTTCTGTTAGCTCCGTTGGGTGATTTTGAACTGAGGAGCGCGTTCGTATTGTGATTTGGAGGTCCGTGGTTGAATTTGGCTCGAAAAAGCGAAAGTTGAAATTTTGGAAAGTTTGATCGAGAGTGGACTTTTTGATATCGGGGTCGGATTCCAATTCCGGAAATTAGAGCAGGTCCGTAATGTCGAATATGACTTGTGTGCAAAATTTGATGTCAATCGGACATGATTTGATAGGTTTGGACATCGGTTGTGGAAGTTACAGTTTCAAAAGTTCATTGAATTCGAATTGAGGTGTGATTCATCGTTTTGATGTTGTTTTGTGTGTTTTGAGGCCTTGAGTAGGTCTATGTTATGTAGTTGGACTTGTTGGTATATTCGGACGAGGTCCCGAGGGGCTCGGGCGTGTTTCGGATTATTTTCGGACTATTTTCCTCCATTTTGGCCTTGCTGGTGTGTTCTGGTTTTCTGGTGCGTGGATTGTTCTTCGCGATCGCGGATCAGTAGATGCGATCATGTAACGGGAAAATGGAGTTGGGTTGTTTCTTATTGCTGTCGCGATTGGCCAGAAGAGATCGCGTAGCTTTGTGTTGAAGATTGTCCGCGTTCGCGTATGAGGAACTGCGGCCGCGAAGTGTTGAGGTTTGGCAGCTAGAGCTGGAGGCCTTCTTCATCGCGTTCGCGTAGTTGGAGATGCATTTACGAAGGTCTGAGCCAGCTGTGAGTCGCATTCGCGAGGTGTTTACCGCGAACGCGAAGTGTATTATGGTGGCAGATTATTTTATTCATCGCGAACGCGATGGTTTTCCCGCGTTCGCATAAGAGAAATATCTGGGCAGATTATAAAATACTCTATTTCGAGGGTTTCAGGCATTTTTGCATTTTGGGAGATATGGAGCTCGGATTGACACGATTCTTTAAGAAATTTTCACCATATGAATTGGAGTAAGTGTTCTCTACTCAGTTTTGGTTATATTTCATGAATCTACATTCGCTTTTGGTAATTGGATTGTGAATTTTAAAGAGGAAATTGGGGGTTTTGGCTTAAAGTTTCATTATATGAATTTTTGAGTTTTGAACATTGAATTGGAGTCGGATTTGAGTGAAACTAGTATGGTTTGACTCGTAATTGAATGGGTTGTTGGATTTTGTAAATTTTTTCGGGTTTTGAGGTACTGGCCCGAGTTGGACTTTTGGCCGATTTTGGGCTTTTGATTCAAGATTTGATCTTTTTCTATCTGTATTGGTTCCTTTAGCATTGTTTGATGTATTTGAGTTGTTTTTGGTTCATTTCGAGCCGTTCAGAGGTCGGAACGCACGGGATGGCATTTTGTAGCATCGCTTGGCTTGCTCGGTGTTGGAATTGACTTGTTCGAGGTAAGTAACTCTTCTAATCTTAGTGATGAGGGTATGAAACCCCGAAATACATGTTATGCGATTGGTATTGAGGTGATGCACATGCTAGGTGAAGGGCGTGTGGGCGTGCACCATGTGAATTCAGAATCTGTTGTTCCCATGGCACTGTATAGTGGTCCTACTTTGTTGATATCTGTGTTTTCACCTTGTGATAAAGTAGTTAAGTTGTCAATCATGCTTGATATCATGTTTAGGCATTATGTTGATACTGTTTGGACCCATAGTGGCGTCTCTTACTGTCATCTTACTGATTTTATTGATATGTCATACTCAGTCATATCCATGCATTCATACCATATCCCAGTCTCAGATATTATTTATCGATACATCATATCATTGTTGTCGGGCTAGTTTCATGACATTGTCAGCCCGTGAGTGAGACTCGAGAAATTGATGACTGAGTGAGGCCGAGGGCCTAAGTGAGAGTGACATTTTGGGATCGGGTTGCACGCTGCAACAAGGCGGGATATATATATATATATATATATATATATATATATATATATATATATATATATATATATATTATTAGATCGGGTTGCACGCCGCAACAATATTGTATCGGGTTGCACACCGCAACAATATTGGATCGGGCCGCACGCCGCAACAATATAGCGCTTGGGCTGAAGGAGCCCCTCTGGAGTCTGCACACCCCCAGTGAGAGCAGTCGACTATATATATGTGGATCGGGTTTCACGCCGCAATGGGCCTTATGGTCATATATGGATCGGACTGCATGCCGCAACAAGTATTGTACAATGTTAAGTGATTGAGTGTGCTGAGCATTGAGCATAGTGAGAGAGAATACGAGACAGTGAGGTTGAATACTCTGAGAGTGTGAGTACATGAGATCATCATCGAGATTCATTACATTTGACATGCGAACTTGTGATACATGCATAGAGGTGCATTTCCTTTTGCTACCCAGTTGTGGGGACATTTATGATTTTACATGTATCTTGACATGTAGGCATAGAGAAGTACTTTCCTCATGCTATCTGAAAATGAGACATCTTACTTATTATTGAAAGAAGTTTTGGGAAAAATCACAGTTTTCAAACTTGCTCGTATTTTGGCTTTTTCGGTAAAAGATTTGGGTTTTCAGTGAGATACTTGAAAAGAAATGCCTACTTTTCTGGAAATGTGAATAAACAGAACCTTTTATTTCTGAGATACTCTTTTATTACTTGTACTATGCTGTTATGTTGAGTTGTGGAATTTCGTGTTGGACCTGACCTTCGTGTTAGCTTGTCACTACTTTTAACCTAAGGTTAGGTTTGTTACTTATTGAGTACATGGGGTCAGTTGTACTCATACTACACTTCTGCACATTGCATGCAGATGCTGGCTGCTAATGTTGTTGTGTTCGATGGGAGCTGGATTGAAGATGTACCTGTGTCATGGCTGTAGCTGCCTCTTGTTCGTGGTAGCTTTAGCTCTGTAAAAAACTCTGTTTATGTACTATTCAAATAGACTATTTATTTATTTATTTCACTTCCGCTTTGTAAACTCCATTCTTAGAAGCTCGTGATTTGTACTACCAGTTCTTGGAGAAAGTATTAGATTTAGATATTTTTTTACTTAATTACTTTATTAATTGTTATTGGAATTGGTTAGTGGTTAATTGGCTTACCTAGCGGGTTGGGTTAGGTGCCATCACGACTAGTCGAAATTTGGGTTGTGACAAGGTGGTATCAGAGCTCTAGGTTCATAGGCTCTACGAGTCATGAGCAAGTGTCTAGTAGAGTCGCACTGATCGGTATGATGATGTCCATACCTATCTTTGAGAGGCTACAGGACATTTAGGATATATGATGACGTCCATACCTATCTTCGAGAGGCTACAGGACATTTAGGATATACTTTCCATCTTTCATTCCTTATCGTGTGGCATTGATTCAGCTTGAAGCGTAACTCTTTGAATTCCTTCCGCGCGTTCATATGCGCATGTGAGAGCTCGGTATTGGTTGTGCACCGGCGGCTTGTGATTCTATGAACGAGGATGTGTATTCGGTGTTTTGGTGATGGGCTGGTCTAGAGGACTTGAGGTCATGGTTAGGCCGCAGCTTGAGCTCGGTAGCTTCAGTGGTAACTTGCACATTTGGACTTATATGTCCGGTAATGTCTGTGGCTCGATGAGCGGTGAAATAGTTATGTGGTTAGTATGATATGACTGCGAGATGTGTTCGGATTGTTGAATGTGACGAGAAGAGTTTACTTGAGAGGTAGCAAGGACTATTTTGATTTCTGTCTTGATATGGCGTATGGTCTCGAGTTTTGGGTGTGTTGAGGGATCTCTCATGTTGTTTAGTTGTGGAGTGAAGTAGATTCTCATGTCTTGTTGATGAGTTCAGAATCAAGAAGATTAAGTGATTGCGTAGTAGTCGTGACTGTGGAAGGGTATAGAGAGATGTCAGCTTGAGGCAGAGCAGGTGGAATATATCCTGCAAGGTGTCCTGAGGTTGTGTGGTCCTTATGATGTTTTGTAGAGAGTTCTCTTTTACCGGTAAATGATATATGTTACAATTTGAGTTTGGATTGCTTGTGGAAGTTGGCTTGACTATTACAAGGATGAATGCGAGATTTGCTGATAATGTGAAGTATTAGATGGTTTGCGTTACAGGAGCTCATGAAGGATTTGGTTGAATCTCACTGTGGTATTATGGCAGTAATAGAGTATGGGCATTGTGAGTTGTGTGTTTTGATCTATAGCTTTGAGCCAAGTGGAGGAGTCTGCTATCGACAAGCTGATTGTACTATTATGTGCTGTATTGGTTTTGATTTGGGGTATACTAGTAAATCAGCTATGACTGCAGGGGTTGAGATTGAGGATGATTCGAGTAAGGGAATTTCTAAATACGGGTTGTATTACACTCTATGGGTATATAGGTATTATGGAATGATTAAGCGGTTAGTCGTGGAAGATGTAGTGTGCATGGTGGGGTTACTACTTTGGGTGTCGTCTTGCCAATGGGGCACCAGTCATTTGGCCTGTTTGGGGCGGTGCAATTGTGATTTGAGAAGAGTGGATGACTCTCGCGAATGGTTCTAATGGATTTAAGAATTATATGTAGCGATTTAGAATTTTCAAGATTGGTATATGGCTAGAAATGGAGAGTTACATTGGACGGTGTCGAGACTGGTGGCATTTTTATATCATTGTGGATTATGCATTTCAGTAACAAGAAGGTGAAGGAAACAATTTTAGGTTCACATGAGGTCTCTTTAGAGTGGGTGCCTCGGTTGTGGTGCTTTCGGGTGCTTAAGAGGGAAGTCAGCGGCTTATGGGCCTTAGGGCATGGTGGTTTTATACTAGTGCCTCTTGTGTGGTGAATTTTGGCTAAGGATCGTGGTGCTCCAGCAAGGAGAAGTATCAACTTGAAGGCAATTTGGAAGGGACTTGGAGAAGTAGGACAACGTGGTAGTAGGTTGGGTTAGCACAGTAATGGGTATGATCAGTTCTTTGGGTAATTATGATGTGGCTAGTCTTTACAGGTGTTTCGTGTCAATGCTCTTGGGTTTTAGCAACCTACGTGGCTGGGTTGATTTAGAGAGATTCGGTTAAGATAGCTTGGTTATGTGCAAATGGGTTTCGAAGAGTTCTCAATGGTCTTTACCAAGGTTCGAGGGGTATATTTCCTGCTGGCGTGAGGAGCATGTGGTGTATAGTAAATTTCTCCGGTATGAAATCAAATGGAAGGTCCTTAGTTAATTGAGCATGTAGTTGCTTGTGACTCGGAGTGGACTATGAAGTTCTCGTTTTTATTTTCATATGATGGCATGGTATATGAGGTTTGTTGTGTGGAATTGAGATTTTCCTGAGCGAGGTCACAGTTCAGTTTTGAAGGGAAGGTCGTAAAATTCTTAGGCAGGATGGACGGTTTCAGATGACTAGGTAAATGATATTACTATTTGGTATGGCTTGATGAGAGTATACATTTCAGAAGGGGCAATGTGTTTTGATTTATGGATACTTCCCTGGTATTGCGGCACTCTCGTGGTTGATTGTGGGCGGCGGGAGTCTAGGTTCCTCCCCCGGTCTGTGAAGTAGCTGGTGCAACCAGAATCAACTCCGCCTGAGCCAATGTACCAAACATGCTCAAGAACTGTGCTAAGGTCTCCTGAAGTCCGACGGTAACAACAGGCGCCTCCGGTACCTGCTCCCTTACAGGAACTACTGGCGGCTCCTCAACTGCTGCTCTGGTAGGTGCTCTGGCTGCAGCACTTACTCCTCGTCGGCCTCTGCCTCTTCCTCTAGCGATACATGTTCCGGGAGCAACGTCGTCGATAACTGCAGCTCGTGTCCTCACCTTCTATGAAAGAATGGAATGGTAAAAGTTCAAACTCCGAGATCAATAATCTCGCACGATAGGAATGAAAGAAGTGAGATTGTCCCAATAGTTATGTAGCCTCTCAAAGATAAGTACAGACATCTCCGTACCGATCCGCGAGACTCTACTAAACTCGCTTATGACTCTTAGCACCTATAAACCTTGAGCTTTGATACCAACTTATAACGCCCCGATTTCCCCTCTGTTTGGGTATCGTGATGGCACCTAATATTAGGGACTACGCAAGCTTAACATTAATTGAAACAACAACATTATTTAAATAGAATCTCTTGCAATTCCCAATATCGGTAATACAAGTCATAATCTCTATAGAGTGTTTGCTAGAGAATCTCTAAATACAACTGTCCATAAATAGGAATAAACAGTGCAAAATGAAAACTTGAAGGTGACTATGAAGCCTGCGAACGCGGCAGCAGGTTTACCTTGAGTCTCCACAGCAAAGTCCACACAGGTAGCTAACGAACAAGTACCTGGATCTGCACAAAAATGTGCAGAAGTGTAGAATGAGCAAACCACAGTGGTGCCCAGTAAGTATCAAGACTAACCTCGGTGGAGTAGTGACGAGGAACAGTCAAGACACCTACTGGTATAATAAACTGAATAGGTATAAGTATATGAACAACAAAAGTATGATGTCTACATAAAGACTATGCAATATGGCTCACAATATAGTAATGGCAATAAGGAAGGAAACAACAAGTATCGGCCGAATATCATGAATATGACACAGACAAAGTGAATGGAACACAACCTAAATCCGGAATCACAAATACAGCAAGGACAAGTAATAACTCAATAACTACTACCCCTTTTACATCAGGTTTTAGTCAACAAATCCATGAGGTACCGAACCTCGGACAAATCACAACTCACGGGTCTCAATACCTGAACCCTAACACTTGGCATCCTGTGCCCTCATAACACCTCATAACTGCGCTGACGACTCACGTGCCAATAAAACCATTTTCACATACAAGGCAAGTAAACTAGGGCGAGCATCTATGCTCAACAATATCAAGAACACCTCTTATCCGATAAGAGTTCTTAACTACATGTATGCTTGTGCAAGTGTCCTACCATAGTCCATATCAGCAAATAAGCATAAGGAAAAAGAACGGATATCACTTAGAATAATTTCTCACAGCTTTCACAAGCTAAAGCTCACACAGGTACGTATACCACTACACAAATATCAACAACTATAATGCCCCCAGGCCACAAATCAATCCCTGACACTTCCCACCTTGTCTCACCACGTGTGCATTAATAAAGTAAGTGCCTGCCTTGTCTCACCACATGTGCATAATAATGTTCCCACCTTGTCTCGCCACATGCGCAACACACACACACACACACACACACACACACACACACACATATATATATATATATATATATATATATATATATATATATATATATATATATATATATATATATATATATATACCTCCTTGTCACGACGTATGTGAAAATATCAATAGTAACAATAGCATGGAAGAAACCTCGTGCAACCCCATAACAACAACCGCACGGCAGAAACCTGGTGCATCACAATAATAACAACCGCATGGTAGAAACCTCGTGCATCACCACAACAAGTACAACAGCAACAATGGAAATAATACAAAGTACGATAAGTAAATCGACTCAGGAACTTTAAATCACAAGAAACGGTATAACCAATTCACAAGAAATAACCACAGTAAAGAATGATAGGCGTAAAGAGAACATCTCAACAAGGGAAAAACTAATATGTAGCAACGATCCCACAATATACATGTGAACAACAGGAAAGCTAACACGAGTCAGATAATTCCAAACAAAACAAATCGACTAAGATATAGGATATCTAAACTTCTTTTAAGGTTGTGAAATTACAAATGATATTCAAAAATCAATTAAGGATAAGCAGCGTAAGGATAATCATAACCTCAATTAAGACTGAATAATTATAGGATGAGATAATAATAATTCCAAATAAAGATAAGCAGATATGAAAAGATAGCATGACAATAGAAGAGGTAAAATCTTCAATTAAGTCAAATAAAAGTGAATCCTAAAGCAATTAATTCTAATTAAAGCATGTAGAGTTGAAATTAGTAAATAGGAACTTAATTATATCAAGAACAACTCCATACTCGGTGAATATAAGGACCTAAGAATCCTCAAAGGCCAAGTTTTCACAAATAAGTCTGAGCACGCACCTCGCGTACATGGACTACAATCAACATAGAAGACTCAAATCCTAACGGGAAAAATCCCCCATACAAGGTTAGGCAAGATACTTACCTCGAATCAAGCTCTATCAATCTGTAAGAATGCCTTTTTCTCAATTATCCGACTTTGAATGGTCCAAATCTAGCCAAACACAATTTCATATCATGAATACAGCCATAATAGACTCATCTAATTAATGAAATCAATATTTTAACGAAAATTCCGAAATTCGCTCTAACAAGTCGACCCGGGCCCACGTCTCAGAATCAGGTAAAAATTTTAAAATACGAACACCCATTCACTCACGAGTCTAACCCTATACGAATTACTCAAATCCGACCACAAATCCCCTTTCAAAACTCGAAATCTTTATTGAAGAAATTCTTCCAATTTTTCCCAATTTCAACCCCAAAAATCCAAAATTAAAGAGTAAATTAATGATAGATTAATGGAGTGTAGATTCAATACCCAATCGATATCTCTGAAACTCCCTCAAAATCTCGTCCAAATCCGAGCTCCCAACTCACGTTTTTTATAAAATGGTAACACCCCCGTTTTGGAAACGATATAAGTCTGCCCAAGTCTTTAAGCATCGCGAATGCGGAGAAAGGCTTGCGTTCGCGAAGAAGAAAAATGAAGGCTGCCAGAAGACCCTTTGTGAACGCGAGCAAAGGGAAGCGAACGCGAAGCACAAAGGTCATGAACCTACGCGAACGTGAAGAGAACACGCGAACGCGAAGAGTAAATGATACCAGCGCTCGGGACCTAGTTCCTACTGCGCAAACGCGAAAAAAAGGATGCGAATGCGAAGAAGGAAAAAGGCAGACCTTCCCGAACGTAACGCAAAGGTGAAGAGGAAATATTTGGTGGGACAACAGAACACTACGCGAACGCGAAAGGCACTTCGCGATCGCAAAGAAGAACATTAGATGACAGAAAATAGCAATTCAAAATTGGAGGAAATGACTCGTGGCCCATCCGAAACACACCCGAGGCCCCCGGGACCCCGTCTAAACAGACAAACAAGTTCCATAACCTAACACGGACTCGCTCGAGGTCTCAAATCATATCAAACAACATCGAAACTATGAATCACACCATGAATCGAACTTATAAACTTTCAAATCTTCCAACTTCTAAAACCCATGCCGAAACCTATCAAATCAACCCGGAATGACGTCAAATTTTGCAAGCAAGTCCCAAATAACATAACAGAGTTGTTCCAACTATCAGAATCGTATTCTGACCCTGATATCAAAAGGTCCACTTCCAGTCCAAATCTCCAAAAATTCAACTTTCGCCATTTCAAGCCTAAATCAGCTACAGACCTCAGATTTACAGTCCGGGCATGCTCCTAAGTCCAAAGTAACGCAACAGAGCTAATAGAACCGACAGAACTCCATTCCGGAGTCGTCTTCACATACTTCCAACTACGATCAAAATCCTAAAACTTAAGCATCCATTTTAGGACTAAGTGTCCCAAATCACTCTGAATCATCCGGTAATTGAAACCAACCATGCACACAAGTCAATATACATAATACGAAGCTACTCAGAGCTTTATATCGTTGGAGAGACTTACATTCTAAAAATGACCGGCCGGGTTGTTACATCCTTCCCCTCTTAAACAAACGTTCGTCCTCGAACGTGCTAAGAATCGCCTCGAAGTCTTTAAATCACTAAAAGTACATATCCAACATACACTCGCGGGGGATGCCACATCACCCCAATCCACATAAGCCTGACGACACCATCAAAACTGTAATTTATCCTTTCTATCAACACCGATAAGCCTTAGAGTCAAAATTCTCACCTTCCATTTATCTTCAAAAGTCCCGATTCAAAATCTATAACTGGTATCAGTCTCAACCAGCTGTAACAACTCATGCTTATACCCACAAGGTAAGACCACACAACAAGACACACTACACATAGGCCCATAATAATACTTCTGATCACAATAGTTGCTCATAATCAAAACCAGCACCGGTAATTAGCCTCATATCCGTTAGAACCCTGTTCAAACCTCCACAACACTGACAACGATGCAAGAAACATAAAGACCTCTTAATTATACACCCGAATCAACAAGTCACAAATAACACCACCAGCACACACCCCGCAAGCTAAAACTCAAGAAGCACATAATACAAATGACTGAATATGTAAAGAGAAACACATAAGGGAAATATCAAACAAGTCCGACAGGCACAACTCTCTAACAGTACCATACTAGAATCAATTCAAAAGGAAAAATCAAAGTACATGAACAAATCATAAGGATCTCTTCCTGGTATAACCTTCCACCGCGGCACGCAGCCCGGCTCAAACATAACAAATCACATGGAATCGCGAGGGTCTCACCCTCAACTCTGAATCACAAGCCGAATACACATCATACCAATTGAAATCTCCCACTAACTCAATTCTGCTAATAAAATCACAACACTTACTATACTCTCACCCGGGTAGAGTATCAAATCACAAATCGTAACCAAATTACTCAGGAATCAGATTAAACCTGCCATAATAGACAATATGAATTCACTTCTAGCCTCGAAACTCTCAATAATGAATAGAAACAAATGATAGACACAGGCTACCACTCATAAAGTCTCCCAACAGGGGTAAACACCTAAACATAATACTAAATCATGAACTCACCCATTGGTGGGATAACAAATAGGGGAACTCGGCCCGATAAGCAGAATCGAATCAAAATACGAATGGTGTCCCTCTGTAATAAATCAAAAGCATACATGTACGACATCATCTGGCGTAGCGGCCTCCATACTACTATATGAGACACATCAACGGGATGGGCCTTCCCCTCTTGGGCGCCTTCTATTGCCTGAATACCCCATTATGACATATTTGTCCGAAGTCTAGGACAATCTCTCACCCTATGGATGGTATCTCCACACTCGAAGCAACCTCTCTGCCGACGTGGCTGTGGGAACTATGCGGTACGGGTACTTTGAGACCCATGAGCACCTGAAACACTGTGCGAAGCCTGAAGTGCAAACTGAACTGGCTGACCCACAAAACCTCTACCATGTCATACTCTGCCTCCAAAAAAAGGACCAGTAGATATCTCCGGTATACGAGGAATCCTCACCTCCCTGTCCTCTCTCTCATCATCTCGCCTGTACTCTCTCTCATGGCCTCACCTATCTTCTCTCTCCTGATCCCACATGCCCTCTACTCGACGAGTGATCCCTACCACCTGCTGAAATGAAACATCTGACTCTAACTCCCGAGCCATGCTGAACCGAATATCATGCTTGAGTCCCTTAATGAATCTACGGACACGCTCTCTAACTGTGGCGACCAAAGCAGGTGCATGTCTGGCCAAATCACTGAATCACACAGCATACTCTGACACTGACATAGTGCCCTGGCGCAACTGCTCAAACTCCGCGCGCCATGCATTTCAAAGGGACTGAGGTACAAACTCTCTCAGGAACATCTCTGAAAACTGAACTCATATAAGTGAAGCTAACTTGGTTGGGCTACCCAACTCATATGCCTGCCACCACTAATAAGCCGCTCCGCTGAGCTGGAACGTAGTAAAATCAACCCCGCTCGTCTCCACAATACCCTTAGTACGGAAAATACAGTGACACTCCTCCAGAAAACCATGTGCACTTTCTGAAGCCAAACTACTAAATGTTGGAGGATCATATTTCTTGAACCTTGCAAGTCTAAGCTGCTCTTACTCAGATGTTGTTGCCCTGACCACGGGCTGAACTGGAACCACAGGTTGTGTAACCATGACACCTGGAACCTAACTAATATGAACTCGTTGCTCTGGGGTGTGGGTGGCGGGAGTCTGGGTTCCTCTCCTAGTTTGTGAAGTAGCTAGTGCAACCGGAATCAACCCCACCTGAGCCAATGTACCAAACATGCTCAAGAACTGTGCTAAGGTCTCCTAAAATCCGGGGGTAACAACAGGCGCCTCTGGTACCTGCTCCCCAATTGGAACTACTAGCGGCTCCTCAACTGCTGCTCTGGTAGGTGCTCTGGCTGCGACACTTACTCCTCGTCGGCCTCTACCTCTGCCTCTAGCAATACCTGCTCTGGGAGCAGCGTCGTCGATAACTACAGCTCGTGTCCTCACCATCTGTAAGAGAATGGAATGATAAAAGTTCAAACTCCGAGATCAATAAGCTCGTACGATAGGAATGAAAGAACTGAGATTGTCCTAATAGATTTGTAGCCTCTCGAAGATAAGTGCAAATATCTCCGTACCGATCTGTGAGACTCTACTAAACTCGCTTATGACTCGTAGCACCTATAAGCCTAGAGCTCTGATACCAACTTGGCACGCCCCAATTTCCCCTCCGTTTGGGTATCGTGATGGCACCTAATATTAGGGACTAGGCAAGCCTAACATTAATTGAAACAACAACATTATTTAAATAGAATCTCTTACAATTCCCAAAACTGGTAGTACAAGTCATAATCTCTATAGAGTGTTTGCTAGAGAACCTCTAAATACAACTGTCCATAAATAGGAATAAACAGTGCAAAATGTAAACTTGAAGGTGACTCCGAAGCCTGCGAACGCAGCAGCTGGTTTACCTTAAGTCTCCACAGCAAAGTCCACACAGGTAGCTAATGAACAAGTACCTGGATCTGCAAAAAAATATGTAAAAGTGTAGAATGAGCACACAACAGCGGTGCCCAGTAAGTATCAAGACTAACCTCGGTGGAGTAGTGATGAGGAACAGTCAAGACACCCACTGGTATAATAAACTGAACAGGTATAAGTATATGAACAACAGAAATATGATATATACATAAAGACTATGCAATATGGCTCACAATACAATAATGGCAATAAGGAAGGAAACAACAAGTATCAGCGGAATATCATGAATATGACACAGACAAAGTGAATGGAACACAATCTAAATCCGGAATCACAAACACAGCAACGACAAGTAATAACTCAGCAACTACAACCGCTTTTACATCAGGTTTTAGTCAACAACTCCACGAGGTACCGAACCTCGGACAAATCACAACTCACGGGTCTCAATACCTGAACCCTAATGCTTGGCATCCTGTAACCTCATAACACCTCATAACCGCACTGACGACTCATGTGCCAATAGAGCCATTTTCACATACAAGGCAAGTAAACTAGGGTGAGCATCTATGCTCAACAATATCAAGAACACCTCTTATCCGATAAGAGTGGTTGACTACGTGTATGCTTATGCAAGTGTCCTACTATAGTCCATATCAGCAAATAAGCATAAGGAAAAAGAACGGACATTACGTAAAATATTTTCTCATAGCTTTCACAAGCTAAAGCTCACATATGTACGTATACCACTACACAAATATCAACAACAAGAATGCCCCCAGGCCACGAATCATAACAAATCAATCCCTGACACATCCTACCTTGTCTCGCCACGTGTGCAGTAATAAAGTAAGTGCCCGCCTTGTCTAGCCACACGTGCATAACAATGTGTGTTCCCACCTTGTCTCGCCACATGCGCAACCCCCTCCCCCACACACACACACACATAATATATATATATATATATATATATATATATATATATATATATATATATATATATATATATATATATATGTGTGTGTGACTCCGCATGTGCAAATATCAATAGTAACAATAGCACGGTAGAAACCTTGTGCACACATAACAACAACCGCACGGCAGAAACCTCATGCATCACAATAATAACAACCACACGGCAAAACCCTCGTGCAACCCCATAACAACAAGTACAACAACAATAATGGCAATAATACAAAGTACGACAAGTAAATCAAATCAAGAACTTTAAATCACTAGAAATAACCACAGTAAAGAATGTTAGGCGTAAAGAGAATAACTCAACAAGGGAAAACTAATATGTAGCAACGATCCCACAATATACATTTCAACAATAGGGAAGCTAACACGAGTCAGATAATTCCAAATAAAACAAGTCGACTAAGATATAGGATATCTAAACTTCTTTTAAGGTTGAGAAATTACGAATGATATTCAACAATCAATTAAGGATAAGCAGCGTAAGGATAATCATAACCTCAATTAAGACTGAACAATTATAGAAAAAGATAATAATAATTCCAAATAAAGATAAGCAGATATGAAAAGATAGCATGACAATAGAAGAGGTAAAATCTTCAGTTAAGTCAAATAAAAGTGAATCCTAAAGCAATTAATTCTAATTAAAGCATGTAGAGGTGAAACTAATAAATAGGAACTTAATCATATCAAGAACAACTTCATACTCGGTGAATATAAGGACCTAAGAATCCTAAAAGGCCAAGTTTTCACAAATACGTCCGAGCACGCACTCGTCACCTCGCGTACATAGACTACAATCAACATAGAAGACTCAAATCCTAAGGAAAATATTCCCCACACAAGGTTAGGCAAGATACTTACCTCGAACCAAGCTCAATCAGTCCATAAGAATGCCCTTTTCTCAATTATCCAACTCCGAATGATCCAAATCTAGCCAAACACAATTTCATATCATGGATACAACCATAATAGACTTATCTAATTAGTGAAATCAATATTTTAACAAAAATTCCAAAATTCGTCCTAAAAGGTCGACCCTGGCCCACGTCTCAGAATCGGGTAAAACTCACAACATACGAACACACATTCACTCACGAGTTCAACCATATAAGAATTACTCAAATCCGACCACAAATCCCCTTTCAAAACTCGAAATCTTTATTGAAGAAATTCTTCCAATTTTTCCCTATTTCAACCCCAAAAATCCGAAATTAAAGAGGAAATTAATGATAGATTAATGGAGTGTAGAGTCATTACCTAATCGATATCTCTAAAACTCCCTCAAAATCTCGTCCAAATCCGAGCTCCCAACTCATGTTTTTGATAAAATGGAAACACCCCCATTTTGGAAATGATTTAAGTCTGCCCAAGTCTTTAAGCATCGCGAATGCGGAGAAAGGCTCGCGTTCGCGAAGAAGAAAAATGAAGGCTGCCAGAAGACCCTTTGCGAACACGAGCAAAGGGACGCAAACGCGAAGCACAAAGGATATGAACCTACACGAACGCGAAGAGGACACGCGAACGCAAAGAGGACACGCGAACGCGAAGAGTAAATGATCACCGGCACTTGGGGCCTAGTTCCTACTACGCGAACGAGGAAGGAAGGATGCGAACGCGAAAAAGCAAAAAGGCAGACCTTCGTGAATGCGAGAGCTTGAACGCGAACGCAAAGAGGAAATATTTGGAGGGCTAGTAGAATACTACGCCGACGCGTAAGGCACTTCACGATCGCGAAGAAAAACATCATATGACAGAAAACAACAGTTCAAAATAGGATAAAATGACCTGTGGCCCATCTGAAACACATCTGAGGCCCCCGGGACCCCGTCTAAACACAGAAACTAGTTCCATAACCTAACACGGACTCGCTCGAGGTCTCAAATCACATCAAACAATGTCGAAACTATGAATCACACCATGAATCGAACTTATAAACTTTTAAATCTTCCAACTTCTAAAACTTGTGCCGAAACCTATCAAATCAACCCGGAATGACGTCAAATTTTGCAAGCAAGTCCCAAATAACATAACGGAGTTGTTCCAACTCTCGGAATTGCATTCCGACCCAGATACATTGATAAACTGCTGATATTCATATTTTACTAGGTGGCACGGAAGAATTTTAGAAGTATTCCTCATGGGATGATCGTGTATGAGAGATGTGTTAGATATTCGGGCGATGGAGATGGAATCAAAAATAGTGATTCGTGTGTTCTATTGATTTGGACTATTTCATGGTTGTGGACTCTGAAGTCGTGGCCGAAGCTAGCCAGATGATAGTATGTGTTATAATTCAGTCATTGTGCACTTTTGGAGGGTTACTTATCTATTGATGGGTGACCAGAGTTGATTTGGGGGTCCATTATTAGGCCCAATTAGGATGTGTATTCTACACCGAACCGAATTGGTTGGCTCCATAATGCTATTGTTGAGGGATGTGCCATTCGATTATTGTTTAGCTTATTCATGTTTTGAGATGATCTGTGAGTTACTCTTCTATGCTAAGAGGAGTTGTGATTCATTGTTTATATGCACATATGGTGTGGTTCTATTGGGCCCTTATAGCGGAATTTGAGGAAGAAGAGTATTGGGTATTGCTTGGTTGACGGAGTATTGGTTATGTTCTTTCAGGTTTTGTGTGGCATTGTGTCATTTGCTTCTCCGTGGTTATGGTAATGCACTTGGAGTACTTGATGTCGAATTGTGCATGGTTATTAATTTTTAGCAGGGTGACTTGAGGTATTTCATATGGACCAGTATTTGGATAGGGTCACGTATTGCCGCGGAGTTATGTTAAGATCTGATCCTTTGTGTTAGATTCGTGTGTTTTGATTCTACGATGTGTGATAGGTTCTTAGCATTTCGTTATGGTGGTACTTGTTGAGCTTGCGGGACAGTTCTCCCATCTAAATCAGTTTTCCATGATTTGAGTATATTTGGAAGGTTGCTTATTGGTGCACGGATTGCACGGGTTGTGGCTTTAGATTGTATTTATGTGTCATGTCACTAGAGTGGTCATGTTGGATGAGATGAGGTCATTGGACCTAGAATGGATGCTATCAGATTTGATTGTGGTATATTTGGGAGGATAATATCAAAAGTCGGCTTAGAAATCAGCTATAGTTCTTGTAGAAGGAGCGGGAGATCCATGACTATTAGTCTGATGAATGGTTATGAATTCTGCATGTTTCTTTCATCATCGGTAGTGTACGATGGTTTTAGAGCGAGGCTTTATTTTATATGAGGTCTATTACCGGTATTGGGTTATTTTGAGCAGCTACTGTGATTTAAAAATTTTGCTATGAGTATTTGAGTTATGTGGTACATCATGTGAGTAAACCTTGGGTTATAGATATGGCTTGATATAGCTTGTTCAGACTTATACGGTATGTAGATGCGAAATTATAACCTTATAAGAAATTTCGGATGTTGGAAATTTGATTCAAAGGCTTGTGGGCTGGGTTGAATTGAGAAATTTAAGTTATATTGTGTTATCGGACCTATATGGGATAGGGTGACGTGGGATCACCCCCAGGTATGCGCATGGTAAGGTTACACGGCGATTTTATGGCTTTTGAGAACAACTCTAGACACGTTTGAGGACGAACGTATGCTTAAGTGGGGGAGGATGTAACGACCCAATCAGTCGTTTTGAGTATTTGCACTTTGCTCGGTAGTTTATGGGTGTGAGTAGCTCCGTATGATGTATTTTGACTTATGTGAAGCGTCGATTTTGGTTTTCAGGTATTTCAGAATCGAATTGGAAGAATGGATTTTATTGTTAAAGCTTTAAATTGGGAGTGTTGACCAAGTTTGACTTTTTAGCATTTGACCCCGGATTGGAATTTTGATGGTTCTGTTAGCTCCGTTGGGTGATGTTGAACTTAGGAGCACATCCGGATTGTGATTTGGAGGTCCGTGGTTGAATTTGGCTCGAAATGGCGAAATTTGAAATTTTGGAAAGTTTGACCGGGAGTGGACTTTTTGATATTGGGGTAAGATTCTGATTCCAGAAGTTAGAGAAGGTCCGTAATGTCGAATGTGACTTGTGTGCAAAATTTGAGGTCAATCGGACGTGATTTGATAGGTTTCGGCATCAGTTGTGGAAGTTGAAGTTTCAAAGTTCATTGAATCCGAATTGAGGTGTGATTAGCCGTTCCGATGTCATTTTGTGTGTTTTGAGGCCTCAAGTAGGTCCGTGTTATGTTGTTGGACTTTTGGTATATTCGGACGGGGCCTCGAGGGGCTCGGACATGTTTCGAATTGCTTTTGGACTAGTTTCCTCCATTTTGGCCTTGCCGGTGTGTTCTGGTTTTCTGGTGCGTGGATTGTTCTTCGCAATCGCGGATCAGTAGATACGATCACGTAAAGGGAAAATAGAGCTGGGCTATTTCTTATTCACGGTCGCGATTGGCCAAAAGCGATCACGTAGCTTTGTGTTGAAGACTGTCCGCGTTCGCGTATGAGGAAATGCGATCGCGAAGTGTTGAGGTTTGGCAGCTGGAGCTGGAGGCCTTCTTCATCGTGTTCGCGTAGTTAGAGACGAGTTCGCGAAGGTCTGAGCCAGCTGTGAGTCGCGTTCCCGAGGTGTTTACCGTGAACGGGAAGTGTATTATGGTGGTAGATTATTTTATTCATCGCGAACGCGATGGTTTTCCCGTGTTCGCATAAGAGAAATGCTTTGGCAGATTATAAAGTACTCTATTTTGAGGGTTTCGGCCATTTTGCATTTTGGGAGCTATGGAGCTCGGATTGAGACGATATTTGAAGAAATTTTCACCATATGAATTGGGGTAAGTGTTCTCTGCTCGGTTGTGGTTATATTTCATGAATCTACCTTCGTTTTTGGTAATTGGATTGTGAATTTTAAAGAGGAAATTGGGGGTTTTGGCGTAAAGTTTCATAATAAGAATTTTTGAGTTTTGAACATCGAATTTGAGTTAAACTAGTATGGTTGGACTCGTAATTGAATGGGTTGTTGGATTTTGTAAATTTTGTCGGGTTCCGAGGTGCGTGCCTGGGTTGGGCTTTTGGCCAATTTTGGGCTTTTGATTCAAGATTTGATCTTTTTCTATCGGGATTCGTACCGGCTGTCGGTCTATCTCATATTCGCAGAAGAAGGAACTTGCTTAATGCCGGAAGTGTAATTAAGTAGGCGGCTGGTCGTAGAATAGTCTTTTCAGTAAGTGCTGTTGCAGTTGTAGAACCATTGGCCATTGATTCTTCCTCGCAAACCTTTCATCCGGTTCCTTTAGCATTGTTTGATGTATTTGAGTTGTTTTTGGTTAGTTTCAAGCCGTTCGATGTTCGGAACACGCGGGATGGAATTTTGGAGCATCGCTTGGCTTACTCGGTGTTGGAATTGGCTTGTTCGAGGTAAGTAACTCATCTAATCATAGTGCTGAGGATATGAAACCCCGAAATACGCGTTATGTGATTGGTATTGAGGTGACGCACATGCTAGGTGACGGGCGTGTGGGTGTGCACCATGTGAATTGAGACTTTGTTGTTCCCATGGCATTGTTTAGTGGTCCTACTTTGTTGATATCTGTGTTTTCACCTTGTGATAAAGTAGTTAAGCTGCCAATCATGCTACTTATCATCTTTAAGCATTATGATGATACTGTGTGGACCCATAGTGGTCGTCTCTTACTATCATCTCACTGATTTCATTGATATTTCATACTCAGTCATATCCCTGTATTCATACCATATCTTAGTCTCAGATATTATTTATTGATACATCATATCATTGTTGTCGGGCTAGTTTCATGACATTGTGAGCCCGTGAGTGAGACTGGAGATATTGATGACTGAGTGAGGTCGAGGGCCTGAGTGAGAGTGACATTTTGGGATCGGGCTGCACGCCGCAGCATATTATATTGATTATATTTTATATGGATCAGGTTGCACGCCACAACGAGCCTTCGGTCTATATATATATATATATATATATATATATATATATATATATATATATATATATATATATATATATATTAATTATTGGATCGGGTTGCACGCCGCAACAATATTGGATCGGGTTGCATGCCTCAACAATATTGGATTGGGCTGCACGCCACATCAATATAGCGCTTGGGCTGAAGGAGCCCCTCCAGAGTCTGCACACCCCTAGTGAGCGCAGTCAACTATATATATGTGGATCGGGTTGCACGCCTCAACGGGCCTTATGGTCATATATGGATCGGGCTGCACGCTGCAGCAGGTATTGTACAGCGCTGAGTGATTGAGTGTGCCGAGCATTGAGCATAGTGAGAGAGAATGCGATACATTGAGGTTGAGTACTCTAGAGTGTGAGTACATGAGCTCATCATCGAAATGCATTGCATTTAACATGCGTACTTGTGATACATGCATAGATGTGCATTTCCTTCTGCTACCCAGTTGTGGGGACATTTATGATTTTACCTGTATCTTGACATGTAGGCATAATGCTATCTGAAAATGAGACATATTACTTATTATTGATAGAAGTTTTGGAAAAAATCACAGTTTTCAAACTTACTCGTATTTTGGCTTTTTCGGTAAAAGATTTGGGTTTTCACTGAGGTACTTGAAAAGAAATGCCTACTTTTCTGGAAATATGAATAAACTGAGCCTTTTATTTCTGAGATACTCTTTTATTACTTGTACTATACTGTTATGTTGAGTTGTGGAATATTGGTGTTGGACCCGACCTTCGTGTTAGCTCGTCACTACTTTCAACCTAAGGTTAGGTTTGTTACTTATTGAGTACATGGGGTGGGTTATACTCATACTATACTTCTGCACCTTGCGTGCAGATGTTGGCTGCTGATGTTGCTGTGTTCGATGGGAGCTGGATTGAAGATGTACCTGCGTCCCGGCTATAGATGCCTCTTGTTCGTGGTAGCTTTAGATATGTAAAAACTCTGTTTATGTACTATTCAAACATACTATGTATTTATTTCATTTCCGCTTTGTAATCTCCTTTCTTAGAAGCTCATGATTTGTACTACCAGTTCTTGGGAAATGTATTAGATTCAGATATTTCTTTACTTAATTGCTTTATTAATTGTTATTAAAATTGGTTAGTAGTTAATTGGCTTACCTAGCGGGGTGGGTTATGTGCCATCACAACTAGTCATATTTTGGGTCGTGACAGCGTATGTCCGTATCGAGTTTTGGATGACCCGGGAACGTTTGGGCGCTTATTGTGGAAGGTTGGCGTTTTGGAAGAATTTCACAAATTTGGGTTGAAGTGCATTTCAATGTTATTAATGTCCGCTTAGGGTTCCGAGTCTTGGAATAGCTCTGTATGGTGATTCTGGTATTGGGAGCGCGTCCGGATGTTGATTTGGAGGTTCGTAGGTCATTTCGGGGTCATTTGGCGAAAGTTTGAAATTTGAAGGTATTTGAGAAGTTTGAACGGGAGTGAACTTTTTGATATCGGGGTCGGATTCTGAGTCCGGAAGTGGTAGTAGGTTCGTAATGTCAAATATGACTTGTATGCAAAATTTGAGGTCAATCGGACGTGATTTGATAGGTTTCGGCATCGATTGTAGAAGTTGAAGTTTCAAAGTTCATTAAGTTTGAATTGGTGGGTGATTCGTGTTTTTAGCATTGTTTGATGTGATTTAAAGGCTCGACTAAGTTTGCATGATGTTTTAGGACTTGTTGAAGTGTTTGGTTGGGATCCCGGGGGCCTCGGGTGAGTTTCGGATGCTTAATGGATGAATTTTTGGACTAAGGAAAATGCTAAGGAAGCTGGTATCTGGTGTAATTGCACCTGCGAGGTTTTGGCTGCAGATGCGGAGCCGCAGAAGTAGCCAAGAAGGTCGCAGAAGCGGTTCTGGCAGGGGAAAGCTAGGACCGCAGAAGCGGGAATGCACCTGCGCACGAAGAGCCGCAGAAGTAGAGCCGCAGAGACGCAGAAGTGCTCTCGGGCGGCAGATACGGGATATGTTGGGCCGAGCTTGAACCGCACTTGCGATGGAATTTCTGCAGGTGAGGATCCGCAGAAGAGGCTATTGGACCGCAGGTGCGAAGATCGGGCTGGGCAGTGTGCTTCTTTTAAAACGGGGGTTTGACTCAATTTCACTTCATTTCGTCCATGGGAGCCGATTTTGGAGCGCTTTTGGAGTGCCATTTCATCAACTATAATGGGGCAAGTGCTTCTTCACATTGTGAGTAAATACATGATTTATATACGGATTTAAGCATGGAAATTAGTAAAAATTTGGGATTTTGGTAGAAAACCTAAAAATTGGTATTTTTGGATTTTTACCACGAATTTGGGCATGGAATTGAGAATAAATCATATATTTGAGTTCGTAATGTTATGGATATTGTTTATCTTCGAAAAATTTGAGAATTCGGGCACGTGGGCTCGAGGGTTGCTTTATCGCATTTTCGAGCGGAGTTGGGAATTTGTCTAAATTGAATTGTTATGAGTATTAGAGTATATTTTTATTGGTTTGCATATTATTTGACTAGTTTTGGAGCGACGGTCATCAGTTTGAGGTGTTAGAGGGCTTTGGAGCCGGTTATGGAATTTTAGAGCGAGGCAGGTCTCTTGTCTAACTCTGTGAGGGGGCAATTAACCCTAGGTGTTGTATATTGATGTGTGCTATTTGTTGTGGGGGATACGTATGTGCGAGGTGACGAGAGTCCGTACATAGTTACATTCATGTTATTGTCCGGGTAGGCTTAGGTTCACATCATGTTATAGCTGTACTAATTGAGCAGTCTCTTGCCTATTAAATTCCTTTGTTTTACATTACTACTTGAGACAAGACTTGCTATTATAGAGACTTCACGAGTTCATGATTAGTCACCGAATAATTTTACTACTCTTACGACATGATTCCGCGATATATATGTTTCATTAAAAGGTTTTTGTTAAAGTAATTACAACTCACACATTTATTCGTGAGTGGGGTCAAAGACTCGTAAAAATTTCCTATTCTAATGGGATCGGGTCGTTCGCCTCGGCAGGAATTATCTACCACTCTCATGGGAGCAGGTCATTCACCTCGGCAGTTTAATAGATGCATCTATGGTTCGTGCCGTTCAACCCTCGGCAGTGCACAATTTATTATTTATGTTGGATCGGGTCGTACGCCTCGGCATTTCTATAAAAAAAATATCCTCATGGAATCATGCGTAATATTTGGCAAGAAGCCAGAGTATCTGTGAGTCTTTCCCTGATTTGAAGTACAACGACCCATTTTGGTGAGGTCCACCATATATTTATATATATGCTCCGGTTGAGGAGAAAATTTGCTAATCGAGAGCTTGAGCCTATTGTAAAGAGGAGAATTATTGTCATAACCTAACTCCATGTCAAGTCGTGATGGCATCTAGTACCGTTGCTGGACAAGCCAACAGTGAACAACTTAGTGATTTCCCATTTAGCTTTACTTATTTTAAAACATTTGGTAAATAAAGGATTTTTAAGGCAAACAAAAGGAAATATCTAAAAGCAGTTATAACTATTGAATTACAACCCAAAAATCAAAGTCTACTAATACGTGCCAAGATCTGGTGTCACAAGTGTGTGGGCAACTAGTAGAATATATAAAAGATGACTATCCTACTGTCTGAAACAGAATAGATAGAAAAAAAACAAAAGAGAAACTCCGGCATGTTGCTGAACGGCTCGGAATCTCGGTCCAAGATCAAGAATGCGCATCGGGCGGGTAACTAGATGCACCAGCCTCAGACCCTATACAATTAAGTACAGAAGTGTAGTATGAGTACATAAACAATATGCACCCAGTAAGTATCCTGCCTAACCTCGAAGAAGTAGTGACGAGGGGTCGACTTGACACTTACTAGGCCAATAATAATATAATTAAAGTACTATGCTAAGCATGGATATCATGAATGATACTGTCAGTTCAACAACAAGAAGAGATAAGTCCTTCTTTCATAATTATAACATAAATTTCAATAATACTATTTAGCAACTTACATTTCAAGGCATTTAAGCAGAATAAATCATGGAGAAATTTCCAAATAATTAGCATGAGCAATTATGCCGAGGTCGTACGGCCCGATCCAACAAAATATTTAAATTGTGCACTGCCAAGGGTCGAACGACGTGAACCATAGATGCATCTATATTCCCCGCTCGCGAATCATACATGCAACGCAGTCAAACATAAATTTAAGGAATTACCCCACTCGCGAATCATACATGCGATGCGGTTATACAAAGATCTCATAAATTTCTATAGTACTCTCCCATTCTTTTCAAAATACGACATTCAAATGAAAACTTTTAAGATCCCATTATTTTTCCTCAATTCCAATTCCTTTTGAAACATTTAATAAGCACACTCCATTCCGCCCTTCTCAAGGCAAACAATATACATAAAGCAATAACAATATCAACAAGGCATCGTCTCAAGGCCTATTTCCCAATTCAAGAACGCGCTTAAACCCCCAAATTTAAAGCAAAACGACTCGAAGCTAGTCAAACATTACATAAACTAATAATCTATGCTCAAAAGTTCATAATTCCACCATTTACGTGATTACCCAATCTAAATTGCAAGATTCCTAAAATTTACCCCCGGGCCCGCGTGCCCGGATTCCAGAAATGTTTAAAGAAAGTTGTTACCCATAACCTTAGGAACATAAATATATGATTTTTACTAAATTTCACAACGAATTTCGTGGTTAAATCTCTTTTTTTTTAATCAAAAACCTTTGTTTTCATCTAAACCCATAATTTTCACTAATTTACATGTTATAACCTACCCATAAACCATGTATTTAACTCACATTTGATAGGAATTATGTACCTCAACTAGTTGATGGAAATCCCCTCTCTAACCAGCTCCAAAATCTCCCCCAAGAAGAGTAAGAAGTGAGCAAAAGTGCTCAAACCCTGATTTAAAACATCACTGCCCTTCAGTGACTTCCACACCTGCGGTTAAATTGGCGCACCTGCGATTCCGCTTCTGCGGACAACTCGCGCAAGTGCGGACCAAATCTAGACTGCCTCATCTCTCTTCTATGCCTAGGTGATCGCACCTACGTCCACGCATCAGTGACAAACTACGTGCATCTGCGACACTGCCCACTCCTGCGATGCCTGCCTTCGCACCTGCGCTTTCGTAGGTGCGGTCCTTCTTCCGCTTCTGCGATGGCTGGGCAGCCTATGCTGGGATGTATCTGTGATCATGGGGCTCGCACCTGCGGCTGACCAAGCGCAGGTGCAATTATGACTGCAGCTGGAGCTTCAGCTTTGGCTTCCAAATTCCAACTTGGTCCGAGCCTCGTCCGATTGACACTAAATGTACCAACAAGTTTGAAATCAGAAAATGGACTCGCTCAAACTCTCGGAACGCCCGAAACAACATTAAAACTAAGAATCACACCCTAAAACCAATTGAATCAAACTTAAGAACTTCAAGTTCTTAAATCTACTTCAAATGCGCTGAAACATACTTATACTACTCGGAATGACACCAAATTTTGCGTGCAAGTCTTAAATGACACTACGGAACTATTCCTGATCTCAGAATTCCGTTTGGACCTCGATATTACCAAAACCCGCTCCAAACTAAATTTTAAAGAACTTCTAAAACCTTCAAGAACCAACTTTTACTCTTGGGCGCGAAAACGCTCCCGGTTCATCCAAAACCTGATCTGAACATACGCCCAAGTCCGAAATCATCATACGAACCTACTGGAACCATCAAATCCTGATTCCGAGGTCATTTACTCAAAATGTTGACCGAAGTCAAACTTGGCATTTCAAGCCAACCTTAAGGAACCAAGTGTTCTGATTCAACCCCAAACTCTTCCAAATCCCGAACCAACCATCCCCGCAAGTCATAAATCAGTAAAAGCATGTACGGGAAGTCTTATTTATTAGAACGGGGTTCTAGAAAGCAAAACAACTGGTTGGGTTGTTACATTCTCCACCTCTTAAACAAACATTCGTCCTCGAACGGGTTTAGATTCATACCTGAAGTGCTGAATAAGTGTGGATATCTGCTCCGCATGTCCACTTCGGACTCACAGGTCGCCTCCTCGACTGGTTGGCCCCACCACTAAACCTTTACCGTGGAAATCCTCTTGGACCTCAACTGGCGATCCTGCCTAGCAACAATAGCAACTGGCTCCTCCTCATAGCCCAAGCTCTCATCTAGCTAAATAGTGCTTATGTCTAATACATGCGACAGGTCGGCATGGTACCTCCGGAGCATAGACACGTGAAAAACTAGATGAACCCCGGATAGGCTGGGAGGTAAAGCAAGCTCATAAGCAACCTCCCCAACTTGCCTCAACGCCTCAAATGGCCCTACAAACCTTGGGCTCAACTTGCCCTTCTTTTTGAATCTCATAATACCCTTCATCGGCGAGTCTTTCAAGAGAACCTTCTCGCCTACCATAAATGATACATCACGCGCCTTCTGATCCACGTAACTCTTCTGTCTGGATTGTGCTGTGCGAAGTCGCTCCTGAATCAACTTTATCTTTTCCAAGGCATCCTTCACCAGATCAGTACCATATAACCTAGCCTCACCGGGCTCAAACCACCCGATGGGAGAATGATATCGCCAACCATATAAAGCCTCAAATGGGGCCATCTCGATGCTAGACTGATAATTGTTGTTGTAAGCAAACTCAGCCAAAGGAAAAAACTAATCCCACTATCCCCCAAAGTCAATCACACGTGCTCTTACCATGTCTTCTAATATCTGAACTATCCGCTCTGACTGCCCGTCGTTCTGTGGATGAAATGTTGTGCTGAGCTCTACACATGTCCCCAACTAACTCTGTACGGCTCTCCAGAAATGTGAAGTGAACTGAGGATCTCTATCTGATATGATGGAAACAGGCACACCGTGCAACCGAACTATCTCCCTAATATAAACCTGGGCCAATTTCTCTGAAGTATATGTAGTCACAACTGGAATGAAGTGTGCCGACTTGGTCAATATGTCGACAATGACCCAAGCTGCATCAAACTTCTGCAAGGTTCGCGGCAATACAACTATGAAGTCCATAGTGATGCGCTCCCATTTCTACTCAGGTATAGTCATCTGGTGAAGTAGGCCACTTGGCCTTTGGTGCTCATACCTGACCTGCTGACAATTTAGACACCTAGCTATATACTCCACTATGTCTTTCTTCATCCGCCGCCACCAATAGTGTTGTCTCAGGTCACGATACATCTTCGTAGCACCTGGATGAATAGAATACCGAGAACTGTGTCCCTACTCTAGAATCCTCTCCCTCAAGCCATCGACATTAGGAACACATAGATGGTCCTGGAGTCACAGAACACCATCATCGCCAATAGAAACCTCCTTGGCACCACCCTGTAGTAACATATCTCTAAGAACTGCCAAGTGCGGATCATCAAACTGTCGGGCATTGATCTGCCCCAATAATGAAGACCGAGCAAAACACATGCAAGAACTCGGCTGGGCTCTGAAATATCCAACCTCACAAGTCTGTTAGCCAAGGACTGAATGTCCAAAGCCAGTGGCCTCTCCTCCGCTGAAATAAATGCCAAGCTACCTATACTCTCTGCCTTCCTGCTTAAGGCATCCGCTACCATATTTGCCTTGATCGGATGATAAAGAATGGTGATGTCATAATCCTTCAGTAACTCGAGCCATCTACGCTGCCTCAAATTGAGATCCCTTTGCTTGAACAAATACTGTAAGCTGTGATGATCAGTATAAACCTCACATGACACCCGATACAGATAATGCCTCCATATCTTAAGAGCATGAGCACTCGCGGCTAACTCCAAATCGTGCACTAGATAATTCTTCTCATGGGATTTTAGCTGACGTGAAGCGTATGCAATAACTCGCCCCTCCTGTATTAATACATAACCCAAGCCAATGCGTGAAGCGTCACAATATACAGTATATATCCCCGAACCGAAAGTCAACACTAAAACTGGTGTTGTAGTCAAGGCTGTCTTGAGCTTTTGAAAGCTCGCCTCACAATCATCGGACCGACGAAACGGGGCACCCTTCTGGGTCAATCTAGTCAAAGGTGTTGTAATGGATGAAAAGCCCTCCACAAACCGGTGATAATAGCCTGCTAACCCCAAGAAACTCCTGATCTCAGTCGCCGAAGTGGGACGAGGCCAACTCTGAACTGCCTCAATCTTCTTGGGATCCACTTTAATACCCTCTCCTGATACAACATGCCCTAAGAATGCCACAGACTCTAGCCAAAACTCACATTTGGAGAACTTAGCATATAGCTCTTATTCTCGTAATGTCTGAAGTACCACTCTCAAATGCTGCTCGTGCTCCCCCATGCTACGTGAGTAAATTAAGATGTCATCAATGAAGAAAATAATAAAGGAATCAATATAATGCCCAAATACTCTGTTCATCAAATCCATGAACGCCGCTGGGGCATTAGTCAAGTCGAAGGACATTACTAGAAACTCATAATGACCATATCTGGTACGGAAGGTAGTTTTCGGAACATCTGAGTCCCGGATCTTCAACTGATGGTACCCCGATCTCAAGTCGATCTTAGAAACCACCCTAGCACCCTTCAACTGGTCAAACAAATCATCGATAGGCGGCAGCGGGTACTTGTTCTTGATAGTAACCTTGTTCAACTGGCGGTAATCAATGCACATCCGCATAGTCCCATCTTTCTTCTTCACAAATAACACTGGTGCACCCCAAGGTGATACACTTGGTCTCACAAACCCCTTTGCTAACAACTCCACTAGTTGTTCCTTCAAATCCTTCAATTATTTCGGAGCTATACGCTACGGTGGGATAGATATAGACTGGGTGCCTGGAGCCAAATCAATATAGAAATCAATATCACGATCTGACGGCATGCCTGGAAGGTTAGAAGGAAACACATCGGCTAACTCTCAGACTACTAAAACTGAACCAAACGTTGGAGACTCTGCAGTGGTGTCCCGAACATAAGCTAGATAATCCAAACAAACCTTCGCGACCATATGTCGAGCCTTCAGAAAAGAGATAACCCGACTAGCTGTACTAACCGAGGAACCCTTCCACTCTAATCTCGGTAATTCTGGCATCGCTAAGGTAATAGTCTTGGCATGACAATCAAGGATGGCGTGGTATGGAGATAACCAGTACATACCCAGGACGACCTCAAAGTCGGTCATATCAAGTAACAGAAGGTTCGCCCTAGGCTCGTAACTATAGAATGTGACCACACAAGACCGATAGATCCGATCCAGAACCACATAATCGCCCATAGGAGTGGACACATAAACGGAGTACCCAAGAACTCACGAGGAACATCCAGGAAATGAGAAAATAGAGATGATACATATGAATAGGTAGATCCTGGATCAAATAACACCGAAGCATCCCAATCACAGACAGAAATAATATATGAGATCACGGCACCTGAGGCCATTGCAAATGGTCTGGCCGAAAATGCATAGAATCTAGCTGGGGCACCGCCTAACTGGCCCCCACCTGCCTGACCTCCACCTCTAGGATGGCCCCTACCCCCCGCCTCTGGGCGGCTAGACGGATGGTGCGGCTGTAAGAGCTGAAATCACGGGCTACTGACCCTGCTGTACTGCCTTGCCCCGAAGCCTGGGGTAGGATCTCTTCATGTGACCCGGCGTATGAACTCTCTGGCATGGCACTAAAATAAGCACTAGAAGAACCCTGATGAAATGGTGGGCGATAAGAACTCTTTGGCATAGCACTAAAATAGGGTCGTGCCGGAGCACCCCGAGGAGGTAGTGGTGCTGAATATGTGGCCCTACAAGGCTGACCTCTCCTGATCTGACCTCTGCCCCTAGCCGGGGCACCTCTAAACTCTCCAGAGAAATGGGCCCTCTTGTCTTGCTGCATCTGCTCTCTACCCCTCTGGTGGTAGCTATCAATCCTCCGAGCAATCTTCACTACTAGCTGATAACTAGTACCCATCTCAACCTCGAAGGCCATACTAGCCCGAATATTGGGGTGCAACCCCGCAACAAATCTCTGCACTCTCTCTGCGTCCGTAGGAAATATCATAAGTGCATGGCGAAACAACTCAGAAAACCTCGCCTATAGTCAGTCACTGACATCTGACCCTGCTTAAGGTGCTCAAACTGATATCACAAATCTTCCCTCTCGGAGGGTGGAATATACCTATCTAGGAAAAGTTGTGTGAACTGGCTCTAAGTCATGGGAGGAGAACCTGCTGGTCTACCAATAAGATAAGACTGCCACCATCTACGGGCCCTGCCCTCTAGCTGGAAAGTAGTGAACTCAACCCCATGAGATTCTAGTATCCTCATGTTGTGCAGTCCGTCCCTACACCTATTAATGAAATCCTGGGCATCCTCATGATGCTCGCCCCCGAAGACAGGAGGGAGTAACCTAGTCCATCTATAGAATAACTTATGCGGATCACCGTCCGCAGTCAGTCTAGGCTCAGGTGCAGCTGCCGTAACTAGCTGGGCTCCGCCCACGGGTAGTGCACCCGGAGTATGGTATACCACAGATGCATGCCCAGGAGCCTGAGTAGTAGAGGTCTGTGCTCCCCCTCCTGCCTGAGATATGGCTGGGTCCCGCTGGAAATAAACCAGCCTGAGTCATAGTGTCCATGAACCTCATCATACGGCCCATGACCTCCTCAAAGCCCGGTGCTGTCATGAAATCTACTGTGGCTAGCTCTGCGGCAGGCACCTCGCCATGCTCCTCAATAATGGGATCCTCCACCGGATCTGCTGGTGGTGCTACTGGGGCAGATTTGGGTCGCCCTTGTCCCCTACCTCGGTCCGGTGCCCTCCCCCGGCCTCTACCTCGGCCTCTAGCAACGGGGGGGAGCAGCTCCTCCCAGGTCTAGAACGTCCGCAGTACGTGTCCTCACCATCTGTGAGAGAATAGAAGGAAGAAACTTAGTATACCATCAATTGCATGATAGGAGATGAATAAAAAGTAGTTTCCTAACACCTATAGCCTCTCAGAGATAGGTACGGACGTCTCCGCATCGATCCGCAAGACTCTACTAGGCCTACCCATGACTTGTGAGACCTACGTGAACCTAGTACTCCGATACCATGTTGTCACGACCCAACTCCATGTCAGGCCGTGATGGCGTCCAGCACTATTGCTGGACAAGCCAACAGTAAAAAACTTAGTGATTTCCCATTTAGCTTTACTTATTTTAAAACATTTGGTAAATGAAGGATTTTTAAGGCCAACAAACAGAAACATCTAAAAGCAGTTATAACTATTGAAATACAACCCAAAAATCAAAGTCTACTAATACGTGCCAAGATATGGTGTCACAAGTGTGTAGGCAACTAGCAGAATATATAAAAGATGACTATCCTACAGTCTGAAATAGAATAGATAGATAAAAACAAAATAGAAACTCTGGCATGTTGCTGAACGGCTCGGAATCTCGGCCCAAGATCAAGAATGCGCACCGGGCGGGTAACTAGATGCACCAACCTCATATCCTGTACAATTAAGTATAGAAGTGTAGTATGAGTACATAAATAATATGTACCTATTAAGTATCCCGCGCTTAACTAATAAGTAGGGATTTAATCCTATTATTCGCTCTCTTTTACTTAGGTTTTGGGCCAAAAATGCGTGAACGTATTTTCGAAAACTAACTTAATGTGCTTGCTTGCAGGGTTTTGTTTGAAATGAGCCAAAGAATACATAACCAACTCATAAAGGAGTCAAACTTGAACATAAACAAAGTCTGGACCAATACTGTGGAACACGGACCGCGATAGAAAAGGGCGGCCGCGAAATTATCATCGCTGAGGCGGCCATTATTCCGCGGACTGCGAAATAGAGATTCAGAGAGGCTGTTTTGAGCACTAAAATTAATCGCTGAGAGCGGCAGAAAGACGCGACCGTGAAGTAACTGGCGTGGCCGCGGTTGGAATTTAGCAGACATAATTTGTCGAGGTTCAGAGACTTTGCAAGATGGGCATAAATAAAGAAGGCGGTTCGCGTACAAATTACGCGGCCTCAAAGGAATCTCACGCGGACGCGGTGAACATTATGCGGTCCGTGAAACAAAGATCTACCCAAGCCCATATATGAAGAAACGTGGACCGTACTCACTATTACGCAGCCGCGAAAGCCCAAGCGCGGACGCAGTCAGAATTACGCGTCCGTGAAACCTTCGCAGGGGCATTTTTGACCGAAATTTTTAGCCTAGTATAAATAGATCCTTTTATCAATCTTAGGTTAATTCTTGTTGAGGAGAGCACGTGAACGGCTGATTTTTCCCTTTTTGGGCAATTTTAGAGTAGATTTACCTTCAAACTTTAGACTTTCATCTTGTACTTTAATATTATGGCTTATATTTCATTTTTATCTTTGATTTCTGTTGTTATTATGAGTAGCTAGACCCCATAGCTAGGGTTGTGACCCAACCCTAGTGTGGGTATTTAATGGATCTTGAATTTTAGGGCTTAATTGTTTATGAGTTAGTGATATTTAGCCTAATTCATGCTAAAATTGTAGAATTAGTGGTTGCAAACACTGACTCGTGCCTTTATGACTTAGGCTCGTCTTGAGAAAGAGGGACTAAGTCTAGGAAAATTAAGCTAACAAGGAATTGGGGTGAACTCAAGAGACTGATAGCCCCAATTAGAGGGTTAAACCTAGAGATAGTAATACCTGACATGAGCCAATTTCACTTGTATTGTATGAACACCCATTTGGGCTTGATAAAGCCAAATCGGGCAAGGTCACTCAAACTACCGAGAGGTATAGAATGAGCACTTATGAATGATGGTTATATCACGACCCCAATCATAACAAGCTTGTCCTAGATTCTTGAAACCCATTAGATACTCACCTAGGTGGAAGTCACTTCCCTAGTGTCTTTTAACACTTGAAAACATTCACCAAAAATATTGTACTTAACTTACACTTAGCATACAATAGTATAAAATTAGAATAGAATCAATCGCAATAATGTTTGGAAGTGCAATTAGGAACAACACGCACATCTAGATAAGTTAGATACCCAACTCCAAGCAAAATTAACTCCCTGTGGAAATCGATCCCGACCTCATTGGGTAAAACTGCATCGACCATCCTCGTTACTCTATAGTGGTGTAGGTTTGGCCTCGATCACTTTTTGGCGCCGTTGTTAGGGAGTTAGACGGTGTTGGCTATCTATCCAACTATTTGTGTGTCTTGTTTTTCTTTCCTTCTGTTTTCTAACTTGTGTGTATAAATCGCTTTAGGTACCAAATGGCTCATAATAATGCTATCGGACATGTTCTTCCAGGGGAGGAGGTAGATGACAATGGTGAGGATGAGGTTAATCTAGAACCTCAAGTCCAAAGAAGAGGCCGCCAGACTAATGACAACATTCCAAACCCTCCCCCACCTCCTCCACGGGCAGCACACTGGGTGGTACCCAATAAAGGTTAAGCAAGTGCAATTATCCCGCCTCGGATTCAGGCAGGCAATTTTCAAATTACAAATGTCATGCTGACCCAATTGGAGCAAAGGGACTTCTTCACTGGAGCTCCTCATCAGAACACATACAATTATCTAAAGGGTTTTGTAGACACATGATGGGGGAGCAAGCAGACGAACGTGTCGGAGGACGCTCTGAGATTGAGACTTTTCCCATTTTCACTTAGAGGGAAAGCTTTGGAGTGGTTCGAGAGGCTACCCAACCACTCCATACACACATGGGATGAGTTCGCAGAAAAGTTTACAGCCAAGTGTTTCTCACCGGGTCTTATGGCAGCATTGAGGGATGAGATCTTAGCCTTTAAACAAGAATCTAATGAACCCCTACATGAAATCTGGGAGCGATACCGGGCAATGGCCAAGGAATGCCCAAACAACGATATGACTGAAGCAATGATTCAGCAAACATTCTATAGGGGCATCAACACGACCAACCAGTGTGTGGTGAATTAGCTAGCTGGGGGAAATTTTATGAAAATGCCTCATGCCGATGCTTGTGACATACTTGATGAGATGGCCGAAACATCCTTGGCTTGGCAGAGTTGGGCAAATGTTCCTCAGGGTGACCCTAATGTCATCCTTCTTCACAAGGAACTTTATTATCATAGACAGCCATAGCCGAGTTGACAACTACTATGAATCAATTAGCAAAGGCCCAGCTTCAGCAAGTTCAAGGGACAAAGCAAGTACATGCCATGGAAGGGGTAAATGTCATGGTCAACAAGAGGAGACAGCGTGGTCAACAAGTGCAAAACAATCAAGATCAATATGAGCAAAGTGGTAGTAGTTACAATCAAGATGATTCTTATGATGATCAAAGTGAGGAAGTGTTATATGCCAATAACTACCAAGGTCAACGGAGCAATGCTCCAAATCAAATATGGAGATCGCAAGGGAACAATCAAAATTGGGGCAACCAAGTCCATGGAAATTGGAACAGTGGCAACAACAACAACTCGAACAATTGGGGGAACAATAATCAGAATTGGGGGAACAACAATAATAATTGGGGCGGCAATGGAAACCAAGGGGGTTGGAATAATAATAATCAAGGAAACCGGGGGTCGGGCTTTCAAAGGCCCCCAATGTATCAACAACCCAACAATCCTCCTCCATATTCGTCTCAAGGGCAAAGTTCTTGAAACAATGAGATGGAGAGGATAGAGAGTATGTTCAAACAAATGATGGAAAGGAATGCTGACTCCGATGACCAAATAGCCTCCCACACTACCTCTATTCACAACTTGGAAGTACAAATGGGTCAAATTTCTCAAGCATTGAATACTCTCCCTAATGGGGCACTACCAAGTGATACGGTAGTAAACACGAAGGGTGGGAACAATACAGGCCATGCTATGGCGGTGACCACAAGAAGCAGTAGAGGTGGAGATGCAAGTACCTCTAAACCAAAGAAGATTGTGAGTGATGATGTTGTGTTGCAAGAAGATGATGAGATTCAAGCCAATGATGAGAATGTGAATGATGAAGTGAGGATCGATATTTATGACAACATGGAGGAGACTCAAAATGATGTGAACCCGTCGAGGGAACACATGATAGACATACCGAAAATGGTAGTGCCTAAAGCCAAGGCCCCTTTTGCCAACGCCTTCTCCACCGTATCCTCAAAGGCTTGCAAAGAAAAATAATGAAAACCAATTCAAGAATTTTATTGAGATGATGAAAAGTTTGCCAATCAATGTGCCTTTATTGGACGCTCTCGAGCAAATATCGGGATATGCCAAGTTCATGAAGGACTTGGTAACTAAGAAGAGATCTATGCATTGTAAGACCATCAAAATGACTCATCAAGTGAGTGCCATTGTGCACTCGATGGCTCCAAAGCTTTAAGATCCCGGTACCTTTACAATTCCATGCACCATTGGTAGAGCCGATTTTGCAAAAGCCTTGTGTGATTTGGGAGAAAGTATTAATTTGATGCCATATTCCGTGTTCAAGACACTAGGTATTGGGCAACCAAGAGCTACTTCCATGAGATTATAAATGGCGAATCGGACAATGAAAAGGTCGCTTGGTATTATTGATGATGTTCTAGTCCGGGTCGACAAGTTTATTTTGCCCACTGATTTTGTGATTCTCGACTACGAAGTCAACTATGAGGTGCCTATAATATTAGGGAGACCTTTCCTAGCAACAGGGAAGACATTAGTTGATGTGGAAGCAGGGGAACTCACCTTCCGAGTGGGCGATGAAAAAGTTGTATTCCACGTATGCAAATCAATGAGGCAACCAAATAGTAATGAAGTTTGCTCTTTAGTGGATCTTGTGACGGAGGTGATAGTTGATGACACGAGTGCCATGATCAATGTGGAAGACCCTTTGGAAGCTGTGTTGTTAAACTATGAGGATGATGAGAAGGAAGGCTTGGTTGAATGTGCAAATGCATTGCAAGGAATGGGATCCCACTCATATAGGCCCCGTAAACTTTCCTTGGACTTGGAAAATCGGAAGACTCCACCAACAAATCCCTCAATCGAGGAGCCACAAACATTGGAATTGAAGCCTTTGCCTTCACACCTCATGTATGAATTCTTAGTCCCTTCTTCCACATTACCTATTATTCTTTCTACTTGCCTAACTAACGTGCAGGTAGACTCCACCCTTGCGGTGCTTCAAAGAAGGAAAAGGGCAATTGGATGGACTTTGGCTGGCATTCGAGGTATAAGCCCTTCCTTTTGCATGCACAAAATTATACTAGAGGATGATGCCAAACCCTCCGTGGAACATCAAAGGAGGTTGAACGAGGCTATGCAAGAGGTCATCAAGAAGGAAATTATCAAGTGGCTTGATGTAGGGGTTCTGTACCCTATTTCGGATAGTTCATGGACTTCACCGGTACAATGTGTGCCGAAGAAGGGGGGTATGACTGTGGTCACAAATGAGAAAAATAAGTTGATCCCCACTCGTACTGTCACCGGATGGAGGGTATGTATGGACTACAGAAAGCTGAACAAAGTGACCCGCAAAGACCACTTTCTATTGCCCTTTCTTGATCAAATGTTGGACAGACTTGCCGGGCGTGCATAATATTGCTTTTTGGATGGGTACTCAGGGTACAACCAGATTCTCATTGCACCGAAAGACCAAGAGAAAACCATATTCACATGTCTGTATGGCACATTTGCATTCTCACAGATGCCTTTTGGTTTGTGTAATACACCGGCTACCTTTCAGCGGTGTATGATGGCAATATTTACGGATATGGTGGAGGACTTCCTCGAAGTGTTCATGGATGATTTTAGTATTGTGGGGGACTCATTTGAAGAATGCTTGGATAATCTTGACAAAGTGTTGGCCCGATGTGAAGAGACCAACCTAGTGCTTAATTGGGGAAAATGACACTTTATGGTCTAGGAGGGCATTGTCCCCGGCCATATGATCTCAAAGAACGGTATTGAAGTGGACAAAGCGAAGATTGAAGTTATTTCAAAACTCCCTCCTCCTACTTCCGTCAAGGGAGTTAGGAGCTTTCTTGGGCACGCGGGGTTCTACCGAAGGTACATCAAGGATTTCTCAAAAGTGGTGAACCCCTTGTGTAAGCTGCTACAAAAGGATGCAAAGTTTGTGTTCAATTAAGATGCATGAAAGCTTTTGAGCTTCTCAAGTATAAATTGACAACCACTCCCATCATTACCGCACCCAATTGGAGCTTACCATTTGAGCTCATGTGCGATGCTAGTGACGTTGCGGTAGGAGCGATTTTGGGGCAAAGAGTCAACAAGATATTTCATCCGATCTATTATGCAAGAAAAACGATGAATGATGCCCAAGTCAATTATACGGTGACCGAGAAAGAGTTATTAGCCATTGTCTTCACCATTGAAAATTCCATGCCATATCTCATAGGTGCCAAAGTGATTGGGCACACCGATCACGCGGCACTCCGTTACTTGATGACCAAAAAGGACTCGAAGTCTAGGTTGATGAGATGGGTTCTTTTGCTTCAAGAGTTTGACCTTGAAATCATTGATAGAAAAGGAAGTGATAATCAAGTGGCGGACCACTTTTCCCGCTTAGAAGAGGAGGGGAGGCCCCACGATGACCTCTAAATTAATGATTCATTCCCGGATAAACACCTCTTCTCCGTGTCTTTGAATGGTATTCCTTGGTTCGCCGATGTGGCTAACTTTCTTATGACCGGCATTGTCCTGAGTGAGCTCTCTTCTAACCAAAGGGAGAAACTCAAATGGGACAGCTTAGATTATTATTGGGACGAGCCTTATCTTTTCAAGATTTGCAATGATGGTGTGATCCGGAGATGTGTCTCGGAAGAGGAGCAAATGAATATTCTTGATGCTTGCCATTCCTCGCCCTACGGTGGTCATCATGGTGGGGCGAGAACTGCTTCAAATGTTTTTAGCTGTGGATTTTATTGGCCTACCCTATATAAAGATACAAGTGAGCTTGTTAAGAGGTGTGATGAATGCCAAAGAGCTGGTGGAATTTCCAAGAAGGATGAAATGCCTCTCACCACTATTCTTGAGATCGATATTTTTGACGCGTGGGGCATAGACTTCGTGGGGCCATTTGTGAGTTCATGTGGTTACATTTACATTCTGGTTGCTATTGATTATGTTTTCAAGTGGGTTGAAGATGTAGCTTTGCCCAACAATGAGGCACGGAGTGTGGTGGTGTTCTTAAAGAAAAATATCTTCACAAGGTTTGGCACTCCTAGGGCGATCATCAGTGATGGGGGGTCTCATTTCTGCAACAAGGCCTTCGACACTTTACTTTCCAAGCATGGTGTCAATCATAAGGTATCAACCCCTTATCATCCCCAGGCTAGTGGACAAGTTGAGGTCTCCAAAGGGAGATAAAGAGCATATTATCAAAAACTATCAATGCAAACCGGCCGGATTGGTCAAGGAAACTTGACAATGCTTTGTGGGCTTATAGAACTGCGTACAAGACTCCAATTGGTATGTCTCTGTACCAGTTGCTATTTGGGAAAGCAGTCCATCTTCCGGTTGAGTTAGAGCACAAGGTCATGTGGGCGCTCAAGATGTTAAATCTTGAATGGGATGTAGCAGCCAATCTTCGGTTAGAGCAACTCAATGAACTTGATGAATTCCGGTTTCATGCCTATTCCAGCTCCTTCTTGTATAAGGACAAGATGAAGTACTTACATGAAAAATATGCCCGTAACAAAGAATTCAAGAAGGGTGACTTGGTTCTTCTATTCAACTCTCGGTTACGACTGTTTTCGGGGAAGCTCAAGTCAAAATGGAGTGGCCCTTTTGTAGTGGTGCATGTAACTCCGTTTGGTGCTCTTGATTTGAAAAATAAAAATGGTGAAATCTCCAGAGTTAATGGTCACCGAGCGAAGCACTACCTTGGTAAGTTTGATGACAGCCACGTGGTGGCCTTGATCAATTTCACATGATAAAGGAAACATGCGTCGTGCCGCGACGTTAAATCGGGCGCTTCTTGGGAGGAAACCCATGTGATGTTTACTTTTTCTTTTCTTTCTTTTTGATTTTCTTTTTAGATTAGGCATTGTTTTGGACTAGCTAGTTGTAAATTTTGTGTAGGAATTTGTCGTGCAGTGCAGGACTTTGACAGGGAAAGATCTGACCAAGTGTGGGCATTTCGCGGACTGTGCTCAAATTTTTGCGGTCTGTGTTAGCATTTCGCGGTGGCACATTTTATCCGCGGACGCATACTTGAAGAACCCAAAATATCAACTCTCTGAAGTTGAGTTCGCGTCCGCGTTCATAATTTGGCTAACCGCGGTGACATTCGTGGCCGCGCCCAATTTTCTGCGGACCGCGCCCAGGATTTTGCAGCAGCTCTTCGAAAGGTAAAAAGTGCGGAATGCGGTAGAATTCTGCGGACCGTGCTAAGGTAAGTTGGTGGGTCCCCATCGGTTTGGTATAAATAGAAAGTCCTTAGGACTTTTACACTTTTCAAACCTCAAACTTTCACCACATTAAAGCACTAATCATCTTCCTCTTCTTTGACTGTCAATCTCATTTCATATCAATCAAGAATCCATTTTCCTCTACAATTTCACAACTGGTATGCTCAAATATTTGCATTGATTTTATCTCTTTCTTTTCTTTTCTTCTTGTTTTAATTTTTCTTTTTAGTTAGGGTTTAATACATGCTACAATCTCAAAATCATTCTTAATTGATGCTTAAATTCATGTGGGTAATTGTTTTACATGCCTAATGGGGGATAGGGTTATTAACTATGCATGTTAATTGCATTAATTATTGTACTTAGTCAATACCCTAGGTTTCAAAAGTGTCAGTGCCCGTTTTGATTGAACTCCGTGGACCGCGGTCCATTTTACGCGGTCTGCGTTCTTTAATTTGTGAGAGCTGAGTATGGCTGCATGTTCGCGGAGGCTGTGATTTTTCCGCTGTCCGCGTTTGAACTTTCGCGGCCGCGTCCAAAATTTGCGGTCCGCGCTCATGAGTTTCAGAGAGTTTGGCAATTGCTTCCGCCGCCGCGGCCATTTTTATGCGGTCCGCGTTTGATCTTTCGCGGCCGCGTCCCAAATTTTGCGGTCCACGGAAGACCATGATCAGAGAGTTGGTAGTCTGAGTCCAACCTCCTCGCAGCCGCGCCCATTTTTACGCGGTCCGCGATGGCCCTTCCGCGGCCGCACCCATTTTTTCGCGGTCCGCGGTGCACTATTTTGGGAAGCACTATTTCATTTCATCTGCATTTCTTTAAGGATTCATTGAACCACAATACTAATGATCTTTCACTAATTGTGTGTGCAGATAATGGTGCGATCTCGTGGTGGTCCCGACAAATTAAAAGGAAGGGGAGAATCTTCCTGAGGCCGAGGCAAAGGGAAGCAGACTGCACCCTTAGCACCTCAGAAGATTATTAGCAAAAAGGCCCCACCTGTGAGACCTCAGGCTGACTTCTCGGACACTAGTGAACACCTCCCTTCCCGGGAGATTTCTAAGGGAGAATCTGCATAACAACCCGAGGCTCAATCTCAACCTTTCCATCTCGTCAATCAACCCACCTCCTCATCTGAGTTGTCTGATGGCTCAGAAGGAGGTAGTGAGACTTCAGCACCATCTCCCCCACCTGTTACAACTCCGGTCTCAACAGGTGCTCCTATTGATATTGATGATGAAGAAGAGGTTCCGAATGACCGGAGAGGAGGTGATACCCATGGGGGGGTTGATTAGATCAAGGAAGCCGGTAGTGTGGAAAGATAGGTTCGTGAGTGAGAAGGCCTACCACAAATTCCGGGAATGGTGGCCACAAAGGAAGCTCACCCTCGAGAGACATTTCATAGAATGAGACCTTCTCCCTCACAACCCAAATGTGAAGAGACAATTTAATGAAAGAGTGGGGTGGAAATTCTTCACTAGCAAGTTGCCGGAAGCAAATGAGTACCTACTCAAGGAATTCTACGCCAATGTTGCCCACATCAAAAAGGGTACCTATATGACTAAGGTACTAAGTAAGAAGATCCGGTTTGATGGCAAAACTTTGAATACATATGCTGGGTTTGATGATGTAGATGTTGCTCTATACATACAGAAGTTGGCATTAGATGAAGCAGCCTGTCCATGGTTAGCAGAGGTGATAGCCATACCAGGGAAAACATCGGCCTGGCTTACACCGGGAGTCTCAATTGCTAGAAATACCCTTAGCTTTGAAGCCAAAGGGTGGTGCACCTTCGTCTGCAGCCGCCTTGATCTGCGGCAGCATGACAGTGACATTCCACTCTCCGGGGCGATCCTCATAGCGTCCATCATGGCGGGGTACCCAATACATATGGGGAACCTCATGGCCCAGAACATATCACCTGGAAGGAAGAAAGTTCCTACCCTTACCCTAATTTCATCAATATGTAAGAGGACCAGGGGGTTGAGGGGAGACACTTTGACATGAAGGTGAAGTCGAAAAGGCCCTTCTCTTGGTACAGCCTTCAGGGAGAAGACAACTCGAAGTCCAAAGGCAAAGCCACTACCTCCACTGGCCAGTCTGAAGAGCCAAGGGTAGTGGCCACTGGTTTTAAGTCTTCCACAACGGAGGGTTCTTCGGCTGCTATGCCACCTCCCTCATCCGGGCCATATGTTACAGGCCTATTATTTGTGCCCTCATCTTCTGCATATCCTCAGACTTCACTGCGGGTCACTCAGATGCTATCCAGCATCAACAACTGGTTACGGGGAGCTACATCAAAGCTATATGTCTTATCCAGTGCAGTCACAGCACAGGCAGCCCCAACACAGCTTCAAGTTCCTCCATCAGTGGAGGATTCATTGAAGGAGCTTTTGGACAACCAGAAGAAGCTCATGGACAACCAAAAGAAAATCCTGGAGACATTAGATACTCATTGGAAGGTGATCAAGGAGCTGGGCAAGCAGGTCAAAAAGATGAAGAAGACTCAAGCTTCAAAAGAGTCAGTGGAGCTACTGAAGAAGGAGATAGAGAAGTTCACTTCTACCGGAGATATTCCACTGGACCTGCTTATGGAGGAGACTGTCCCTGTAGCACAGTGGTGGTGAGCCTGACCCCATGCAGACAGAGACCACATAGGGAGTTTTCTTTACTCTTTATCCTTTGTACAGTAACCATTACTCCAATTAGAGTCTACAGGCCAAATCACATACTAGCACGATTCCAAACCATTCTACACTTTCTCAAGGTGCACAACTACCTTACCAGTGAATTCATATGCTAATCTGCCACTCTTACTTCGGTTAAATCATCTCCTTTAAGAAACTTCTCAACCTCTACTTCTCCTACTTGACCCGCAAGTACTTCAACCACCGCGAAATGCTTCCCGTCATGTCTTCCCTCATTCCTTGCCGCCCAATTGCTGCATCAACTCGAAATGCATCTCTATCGTACCAGAACCATTAGAATGCTACCGACTCTAAGTCTCTTCGAAGATTATCTTTTTCGAGCCATCAACATCAGATATACCCATTTGCAACCAAAATTACTAAACAATCACTTACTCTTCTTGAGTCCAAACTCATTGACTGACATGAGAATTTAATTTTCCCCAAAATTTAACAACGTGAAAGATCCTTCAAAACATTCACACTTGAGGCCGTACGTCACATCAAAACGAAAATCAAGCACCCAATGGCCTTCCTTTACATTTCAAGAAAACACTTTTTATCACATTTACATCGTATTAACACCTCCCACAGTTACGTCATACTCACCACAAAGCCATTCCTCAGCTTATCGGGCCACATGTATAGGTTACAACTGAAGCTACCAAGCCTAAGCTGAGGTCTAACCATGGCCTCAAGTCCTCCAGACTAGCCCACCACCACAAACACATAATACACATATCAACCTTGTTCATAGAATCATAAGCCGGCAATGTACAACTGATACCGAGCGCTCATGTGCGCATACGAGATGCGTGGAAGGAATTCAAAGAGTTATGCTTCAAGATGAATCAATTTCGCACGATAGAATACAAGAAAGTGAAATTTTCCTAAGGGTTCTGCAGCATCTCGAAGATAAGTACAGACGTCTCCGTACCGATCCGCAAGACTCTACTAAACCCGCACATGACTCGTGAGATCTATGTAACCTAGGATTTGATACCAATTTGTCACGACCCAAACTAACCCCTGTCATGATGGTGCCTATCGTGGAACTAGGCAAGCTGACTCATTTCCAAAACAAACCGATATTTTCATTTCAAAGATAATTTCAATGTTATTTACATAAAAACCTTCGTAAAGGAGTTCAAATCAAAATAATAGTGCGGAAGGAAAACCCCAACATCGGGGTGTCACTAGTCATGAGCATCTACTACAATCTATCTAACAATATCAAGGCTAAATCAGTCTGGAAAATAGCTAAATACAACTAGAGGAAGATAAGAGGGAGAAGAACAGGGGCTGCGATCGCCAAGCAGCTACCTTGCTATCTCCTAGGAAAAATCTGCAACTAGAATAATCAACAACCACTACCGTGTCCAGCTACACCTGGATCTGCACACAAGGTGCAGGGAGTAACGTGAGTATGCCAACTCAGTAAGTAATAACAATAAATAAAGACTGAGCAGTAGTGACGAGCAATCAAGCATATAACATTCATATCAGGAAAATCTCAGTAGAATATCTCATACTTTTAAAATCAGGATTTGAATCAAAACATCTCGTTTAAACCCAATTCCAGTAAAAACATTTAAAGATATTTTTCAATAATTTTCAATAGAGGAAAAATGCAAATGTGAGCAAAATGATGAAATCATAAACAGCCCCTCAGGCAAACCTTACAGTCACTCGTTCCACTCGGGCATACCTCACAATCACTCTTGCCACTCAAGCATACCTCACAATCACTCATGCCTCCCAGTCACTCAGCACTCAGCACTCGGCACTCGGCACTCGCACTCAGTAGGTACCTGCACTCACTGGGTTGTGTACAGACTCCGGAGGGGCTCCTTCAGCCCAAGCGCTATAATCTGCATGGATAACTCACGTGCTGCACGGATAACTCACGTGCTATAATAATAAAATATGTTGCAGGCGGGCAGCCCCAATCCACACTCATCCTCACAATCAGGCCCTCGGCCGATGTCAACATGTTTCGGCGTGCAGCCCGATCCCATAAAGATCCTCACAAATTAGGCCCTCGGCCTCACTCAGTCATAAACCTCTCAAGACACTCGGGCATTTCAGTAAAACAGGGCATTCGGCCCAAAACATTTATATGCATGAAAATAGAGTCATAAAACTGAGTTATGCGGTAAACAAGTATAAACATGACTGAGTATAGATTTTCAATCAAAAACAATGAGAGGATAGTAAGAAAAAGCCCCTAAGGGTCTAAACAGCACTGGCGTAAGGACCAACATGGCATTCAGCCCAATTTACAGAAATTCTTTCTAAAACATAAGTATCATATAATTTCAACAAAGTATGCAACTTTACAGTTGCTACGGGACAGACCACGTCACAATCCCCAACAGTGCACGCCCACACGCCCGTCACCTAGCATGTGCGTCACTAAAAATAGTAGAATGATACAAAATCCGAGGTTTCGTACCCTCAGGACTAGATTTACAATCGTTACTTACCTCAAACCGGTCAAATATCTACCCCGCAATGCTCTTGCCTCTGGACTCGGCCTCCAAATGCTCCGAATCTATTTACAATTAGTACAATACCATCAATATACGCTAATGGAATGAATTCCACAAGAAAAACTATCAAATTAGACCAAAACCCGAAATTTATACCATTATGGGTTAGAACCACTTACCCCAACGTTGCTCCTTGAAAACCTTCGAAAACAATCGCCTCTCCAGAGTTTCTCAAATCCAACAATTGAAAATGAAGACAAAACCACGAGCTGGGGCTTTTCTGCCCAGCACAATCGCACATGCAGCCTCTTTTTCCGCTTCTGCGATGCCACACCTGCGAAAATTTCCATCGCAGGTGCGGAACTCACTAAAGAGCCCATATTCCGCATCTGCGGCCCAAAGCGTGTGCCTGTGCTTGCGCACCTGTGAGTTACTCTTTGCATCTGCGAAGTCAGCCCAAAATCCTCCTCTCTGCATCTGCGCTCAAGGCCTCGCACCTGCGGGCTCGCAGATGAGGCCAATTCTTCGCACCTGCATTCCTAGCCTTGGCCTTCCATTTCCGCATCTGCGGCTTCCCCAAACGCACCAGCGACCTTGCACCTGCGACTCCTCTTTCCGCAGGTGCGGAAATAGCAGTAGCAGAAGCTTCAGCTGCATTTTTCAACTTCGATAAATCCGTAAACCACCCGGAATCACCCCGAGGCCCTCAGGACCTCAACCAAAAATACCAACATGTCATATATCAACATAAAAACTATTTCAAACCTTCGAATCACTCAAAACAATATCCAAACACCAAATTACCCTCGGATTCAAGCCTAAGAACTTCGAAATTTTCAAATTTGGCAACTGATGCCGAAACTAACCAAACCACGTCCGAATGACCTCAAATTTTGCACACACATCACAAATGACACTACAAACCTACCCAACTTCCGGAATTCCATTTCGAACCCGATATTAATTTTTCCACTGCCGACCGAAATCGCCGAATTTCCAACTTTCGTCAATTCAAGCCTAATTCTACCACGAGCCTCCAAATTACATTCCGGTCATGCATCTAAGTCCAAAATCACCTAACGAAGCTAATGGAACTATCAGAATTTCAATCCAAGGTCAAATGCTAAAGAGTCAAATTTTGGTCAACTCTCCCAATTTAAAGCTTCAACAATGAAATTCTTTCTTCCAATTCGATTCTGAAATATTTGCAACCCAAAACCGACGATTCACACAAGTCAAAGTACATCATACGGAGCTACTCATGCCCTCAAACAAATGAGCGAAGTGCAAATGTTCAAAACTATAATGACTCAACCGGTCATTTTAACTTTTAGAACCCCGTTCCCTAAAATAAAACTTTTTGTAGGTGCTTGTAATGATTTATGACTTGCGGGGATGGTTGGTTCGGGATTTGAAAGTGTTTGAGGTGAAACCGGAACACTTGGTTCTTTAAGTTGGCCTTAAAGTGCTAAGTTTGACTTCGGTCAATATTTTGAGAAAATGACCCCGGAATAAGATTTTGATGATTCCAACAGCTCCGTATGATGATTTTGGACTTAGGAGAGTCATCAGAATTTTATTTGGAAGTCCGTAGTGAAATTAGGCTTGAAATGGCTAAAATAGGAATTTAAAGTTTGAAACTTTGACCGGGGAGTTGACTTTTTGATATCGGAGTCGGAATCTAGTTCCGAAAATTTTCATAGCTCCATCATGTAATTTATGACTTGTGTGTAAAATTTGAGGTCAATCGGAGTTGATTTGATAGGTTCCGACATCGAATGTAGAAGTTGAAAGTTTTAAGTTTCATTAAGCTTGAATTGGAGCATGATTCGTGATTTTAGCGTTGTTTGATGTGATTTGAGGTTTCAAATAAGTTTGTATGATGTTTTAGGACTTTTTGGTATTTTGGGTTATGGTCCCGAGGGCCTCGGGTGAGTTTCAGATAGTTAACGGATCAAAAGTAGGACTTAGCTGCTGCAATTTTTCTGCTAGAAATGCTGTCAAAATCGGGCTGCCTGTCAAAATCGAACTGCCCGACAAAAATCGAACCCCTGTCAAGATCGAGCTCCCGAGATCGAGCTCCCAAGAACGAGCTCCCAAGAACGAGCTCCCAAGAACGAGCTCCCGAGATCGAGCTCCCAAGAATGAGCTCCCGAGATCGAGCTCCCAAGATCGAACTGGACAGATCGAGCTCCCAAGAACGAACTGGGCAGATCTGTAAGTTATAAAAACAGAGGCATTCAACCCATTTGCCATTTTTGACAAACTTGAGCTTGAACAGAGGCAACTTTTGACAGATTTTCAAGGAAAGACATTTGGGGTAAGTGATTTTAACTCGGATTTGATCAATATACACGAATATATCATTGTTTTCACAATTTAATTAGTGTTTTGAGATTGAAATTTGGAAAAGTTTAGAAATCTCATAGAAACAAAATTTTTAGATTTCGGTATCGATTCGGAGTCGGATTTGAGTGAAACTGATATGGTTGGACTCGTAATTGAATGGGTTGTCGGATTTCATAACTTTCGCCGGATTTCGAGATATGGGCCGCGCGGGCGAATTTTTAATTAATTTTGGATCTTTTCTTTAAAATGTAGTATTTTCTTATAGAATTGATTCCTATAATATTTAGTGATTGTATCAAATTATTTTGGCTAGACTCGAGCCAGGCAGAGTTGGATAATCGTGGAAAAGGCCTTATAGTGGATTAAATTAGAGCAAGACGAGGTAAGTCTCTTGTCTAATCTTGTGAGGGAGAAATTACCTCATAGGTGATTAAGATTAAATAATTGTTGCTAATTGTGGGGGCTACGTACGCACGAGGTGACGAGAGTCCGTGCGTAGCTACTATTAATGCTAAAGTCCGGGTAGTTTAGGACTCAAAGCATGTATTACTTGTGTAAATTGTATTCTTTGATTAATTAATATTAATTGATATATATATATATATATTTGATTAATTAATATTAATTGATATATATGAATATATTGTGAATTGTTTGATAAAGATATTAAAGGATGGAAATCTTATAGGCTTGATTTTCTATTTAAATCAATTAATTATTAAAAGAAATTATTCTCCTCCCAAATTTATCTTATAATAAATATACTGTCCTTCCGGGGGCACATAAGAAAATGTCCTCCTTTCTTGTGGAGCGGGCCGAACGCCTCGGCAGGATAGATGTATCTATGGATCGCGTCGCACGTCCCTCGGCAGTGTACACGACACTCTGGATCGGGCCGTACGTCCTCGGCAGAAATCGTGCTTAATAATAATAATAATTACAAGATACTTGGACAGTTCATTACAGCTTGTAAAGTTATCTGATAAATTGGAAATTTATTGAAATTAAATTGTAGCTTGTAAAGCTATTTGATAAACTGAAATTTTTATTGAAATTGAAGGAAATAGATTAGAAATTATTTGAATTGAAGGAACTTAATTGTTATACTGAGAATTATTGGAATTGAAGGAATTTAATTACTTCTGCTGGTTCAATAAATTATTGTTAATTATGTGAATCATCGTTGATATAAATATTTCTATTTTTATGATTATTTAATATTATTGACCCATAGTAAGTGTCATAGTTGGCCATCTCGTCTCTACCTCTTCGAGATTAGGCTTGATACTTACTGGGTACACGTTATTTTCGTCCTTATACTGCACTTGCTGCACATTTTATTGTACAGGTACATATATGTATAGCAGCCTTGTGGGCGCAGAGGTGTTATAAAAATTGTGGGGACATAGGTGAGCTGCATTCTATATTACGATCCGCAGCTAACAGGATTTCCTTCAGAGTTATTATATTTTCCTGTCTAATTTGTATTCTAGACAGATATTGTATTTTATTTTAATTCCCTAGTAAATGCTCATGCACTTGTGACACCGGGTTTTGGGAATGGTTGTGAATTGTTTAGAAATTTAGGTGCAAAAATATTTATCATTTACTCTATGAGTTTTTATCTCTACAATTTTATTAAAGAAATTTTTATTTCAAAAATACTAAAATGGGTAATTAAGTTAATTGATTATGGTTGGCTTGCCTGACAGTGGTGTCCGGCGCCATTACGACCTTTTAGATTTTGGGTCGTGACAGTGTCGAAGGGTAAAAGGGACGAAAACCCAACCTTAAGGAACCAAGTGATCCGATTCCACCCCAAACTCTTCAAAATCCCAAATCAATCATCCCCGCAAGTCATAAAGCAGTAAAAGCATATATGAAAAGTCTTATTTAGGGGAACAGGGTTCTAGAGAGCAAAATAACTGGTTGGGTTGTTACAATTGTACCACGTATTTATACTTGTTTATTTTATTTATTTACTGTGCCTCATATTTGTTCACCTCTTTACTATACCTGATATTATTGCACCACTAGTAAGTGTCGATGTCGATCCCTCGTCACTACTCCTCCGGGATTAGGCTAGATACTTACTGGGTACACGTTGATTTACGTACTCATACTACACTTGCTGCACATTTTTGTGCATGTACTTTAATGTCTTGTGGTCCTTTGGACACGGAGGCACGGATGATGCGGGGACTTGCCGCAAGCTGCATTTAAGGTTACGATCCGCAGCCAGGAGAGTCTCCTCCAGGGTTATTTGTATTTTTCCTGTCTAATTCGTACTCCGGACAAATACTGTATTTTATTTTACTTCCTAGTTGATGCTCATGCACTTGTGACACCGGGTTTGGGGGTTACTTATGAGTTTTTCAGTATTGTAATTGGGAAAATATTATCATTTACTCTGTGAATTTTATTTCTGATTATTTAATTGAAGGAAAATTTTGATTTTAAAATACTAAAATGAATAATCGAGTTAATCAATTATTGTTGGCTTGCCTGACAGCGATGCTAGACGTCATCACGGCCATTAATGGATTTTGGGTCGTGACAAAAAGTTTGCAAAGTACTGTTGTATTTGAAAAGTTGTAGCTTTACAAAATTACGTGATTCATGTAACTAATTTTTATTTTATTTTATTTGGTACGATGCTGATATGAATTGAGATTAAAAGAAAAAAATGAATCCCAACTTATTTGGAGTGATGAATAATTATTGTTACTATTATTAGTAGTAGTAATAACTAATTTGCTATCCCATATTATAATTTCTACAATTCACTAATACAACTTAAATCCTAAAAAAGCACAACACAATTTTAATAAATTAATGAAAAAAATGAAGAGTCCAAGTGAGTATATAAAAAAAATCTCGGCTTTTAGTTTTTGTTATGGCTACAAGAAAATAAAATATAGATCCTCTTTTATTTACAAAATCTTATTGGAAACTTACTTTGTCCGTGAAAACAACACTATTGTTCTTGTCTTTGTCAAAGCTTTTTAAAACATGTTTTGATGTCTTTTTTTTTAATCTTGACATGTTTTAATAATGGTTGTAATTGTTACACCAAATCAGTTACTAAATTAATCATGTTATAAATTACATGAATCAAATTGTATATTTTGAGACTATGGATTGGCATATGACAAAATTTTGTATTCCATATCACAAATATATTTAATGCATGTAATTTCTCAAATTTTTCAATTGATGTTATCTCTTTGGCCAAAAAGTTCAAATTTATTCATAAAATACTAGATTTATCTTATATTTATCCTCTGTTTATCTTTCGATCCATAAAAGCTCTGCTAATTCTATCTCATATTTACCCCTCCCTATCTCTAACTATTGTCCAGGTTGGTTCTGACATTTGCAAAGGTGAATCCACATAGACAAATAAAGGATTTAAATTAGCCCCAAACTATCAAATTAATTTATATATACCTTCTACTATAATTTAAAACATGGCCCCGTACAATTGCAAAGGTCAAAATATATCTTTGAATAATTAAAAAGGTCCAAATATATCCTATATGGATTAATTTTTTCGATGGTGTAAAATCATTAGTGGGAGTTCCTACGAGCCGGAGGTAAACGAAGTGCATATATAAAACAAATTTAAAACGTTAGGAATATATTTGAACCTTTTCCCATAAAATATAATAAATATTACATAATCAGAAATCAGGTAGAAAAATCTGCATCATTTGTTGCAGATGAAGGATTTGCCCATTCAAAATTTCAGATCCTATTGATAAAGCAATTAGCATCAAGGAAAAGAATATTAGTAAGTGGTTAAATGACATTAAGTGAAAATATGTATTATTTTGTTTTTTCATTCTTTTTTAAGGATATCTTTAGCAATCAATTCAAAGGAAGAAGATTAAGGTAATCTATCGTACTGGACTACTGGTTAGTATTCTTAGCAATCAATTCAAAGGAAGAAGATTAACATCAATATTCTTAATAATGTCATAATCACATATACTATCTTCCAAAAGTTAGGCATTTTAGTTAAATTAATAAAGTAGAGGAGAGAAGTTAATCTTATTAAATTACCGGGTAGGTCTTTGTAACTAACAAAACTTAGAAGCTGAAATCGCGCTATAAATTTGATGGTTTTTCCTCGAAGTCTATACTGAAACTTGTATCTTGTCATATCTTGTTGTGTAATCATGGCAAGAATGACCTCTCAAATGAAAAATAAATCCGAAAAGAAATTTCTCAAAGATAAGCGTGCTGAGAAGGTAGCGCTTTCCAATAAGCAAAAAGCTCTTAGTAAAAGAGCTATGGATCTTTCCATCTTATGTGGAATCGATATAGCAATAATAATTTTTTCAATTACTGCTGAACGGTTTATATTTGGCAATTCAAATGTAGAATCGGTTGTCGAGCGATTTTCCCAAGCAAAGCAACCATTTTACCGCATGTTAAGCCGTAAGACAACACATGAAAAGGCTGGATGTGGTGACGAAAATGATACAATGAAAAAGAAGGAAAAAAAGGCAATAAATGAGAAGAAAAAAGGAGAATCTACATTGGAAATTTTCAAGCCAACTAATTTGGAAAGACTTGAGAAACTGAAGCAAGAGATTGATGAACTTGAAAGAGATTTGACTGAGAAAATTGATGAGGTACGATCAAAGATAGGTGTAACTGATCCAAAATTTTTACCTGAAATGAATGCAACAATGTCTTCAGCCATGCCATCCAATTAGTTGCGTCTTTAAATAGAAATTTTGATATAATGAATCTAAATAAAGTTTACTATGTTTCTTTTTAATGATGATGTGTCGTAAGAAATGAATTTATTATTGTTCATTGTTCACATTTTATTTCCTTACAATATATATGGCTTTCCTATATTCTTCTTCTTTACACATTTTTCATATCCTCACGCACAAAAGGACAATCCGGTGCACGAAGTATTCTGCGTTCACATAGGGTCCAGGGAAAGATCGCATACCCAAGGGGTGTGATGTAGGTAATCTCTCTCGGCACAAGCATCGGTGGGTTGATTCACGACTCGAACTCGTAATTTATAGGTCACCCGGAGACAACTTTTACATCTTCACATACATCTGCTATAAATCAGATGTAACTAACAGAGTTATTATACATTTCAAATTTAGGTGATGATATTAGGCCTCATTTGTTTTCACTTAATGGAGGTCTAAATCTTAATAATTCAGATCTCAGTCCTTAAGTGCATTTGTTTTTAGATCTAAATCTTAACAATTCATATCTTAACCATGTAGCGACCCTAATTTCCTTCTGTAGGAAATTCTGACGGCACCTAGTCTCTAAGACTAGGTAAGCCTAACAAGTATGCGGAATAACTGAAATATTAAGCTAAAACTCAAGACATCAACAACTGTAATGATTAAAATCTGCAACTCAAAATATAAATAATTTCCAAAACTCGGTAGATATAAGTCACAAGCTCTAAAGAGAAATACTAAATATCCCTATACAGCAGAGACTAATGAGGATAAAGAAACAACATAATAAAGATAAAGGGGGACTCCGAAATCTATGGACGCTGGCACCTTGTAGTCTCCATGTACGGACTAGCTCACTGATACCTAGTCTGGTAGGCAGTACCTGGATCTACATAAAAGCTGTACAGAAGCGTAGTATGAGTACACCACAACAATCCTAATAAGTGCCAGGCCTAACCTTAGTAGAGTAGTGACGAGGTCAGGTCAGGACCCTACTGGAAATAATAAGAAACAAGGCAGAAGATAAAATAATATAATGAAATGACAGAGAAGTGAAATAATGAGAATTTACGGAAGGTAATAACACAGAATCAAAGAAATACAAATACAGCAGGAAAGAAAGGCAAAAACCTTACAAGTTAAGGAAAGACAACAACAACCAATACAACAAATAAAGAAAATCAATAGGGGCACTCCCGAGATACCGCCTTGTAGTCCCAAAAGTAAATAAATCACAATCTTTCCTTATATCACCTCGGGAGCCTTTATATTTTGTTTTGAAAATTATTTTTTCGAAATATCATCCCGCGTTTTAACCAACCTTATCACACCGCATGACTTCTAGCAGTTCCCCTACTAGCCACGCGTATCAAGCCCACCTTATCTCACAGCATGCGTTTCAACACCCAGACCTTATACCACTGCATGCGTATCAATAATCACAATGGCACGGAAAAAACCTCGTGCAAACAATAACAACCGTACGGTAGAAACCTCATATAAAAATAACAACCGCGCCGAAGAAACCTGGTGCAACAATAAAAACCGCGCCGAAGAAACCTCGTGCAACAACCAAACAATCATCTCAACAATAATCACGGAAACCAAAACATAACAATTAAAATAACGATATTTCAAGGATAGCAATTTCAAGTAATGAATCCCACAGTTAAATAAGGAATATAGAATCAAGAAAGCAGGTAATTCGACTAAGAATGTAGTACAAGCTGCAAATAAGAGATAAGACAAGTAGACAGGTAAAATTAGGCTAAACATGATGACTATACATGCTAAAGTAACTCAGTTAAGGCATAAAAAGGAAACTACTTAGATAAAATCAGAATTTCAACATTTAGCCCGTGTACGCACTCATCACCTCGCGTACACGGCCCTCAATATTACAAATTGTCACAACAATACCAAATTCTAATGGGGAATTTCTCCCACACAAGGTTAGACAAGTCACTTACTTCAAACCATGTTCAATCAATCAATTAGAAGGCCTTTCCCTCGACTTTCCGACTCTGAACGGCTAAAATATAGCCAAAACAATTACATACTATAAATATAACTATAGAAAACTAATCTAAATAATGAAATTATAATTTTAGCAAGAATTGAAAAAATTGCCCCAAAAGTCGACCCGGGCCCACGTCTCGGAACCCAACCAAAATTATAAAAGTCGAACACCCATTCGATATCAAGTCCAACCATACAAGAATTTCTTACCCCAATGATTTCCTTGAAAATCTCTCAAAAAATCGCCACAAACCGAGCTCTCTAGGTCCAAAAATTAAAGTGAGATCAAACCCTTGAAATTAGGCCTTTTCTGCCTAGTGAATTCGCATCTGCGACCCCACAGCCGCATCTGCGGCTCTGCACTTGCGGAATTTCCATCGTAGGTGCGGTTCTCACTTAGCCCAGCAACCTTCGCATCTACGGACCAAAATGCGCATATGCGCTCTCGCTTCTACGGAAGGGGCTCCGCTTCTGCAACACTAGGCTTAGCTAGCCTTTTCGCTTCTGCGCTTTCTCAATCACCCCTGCGAGTCCGCCTCTGCGGAACTCTGACCACATTTGTGGTCCTAGCAGGGCAGGCCACAATTCACTTCTGCGATCAAACCTCACATTTGCGAGTCCGCACCTGCGACCAATTCCTCCACAGGTGCGATGACACAAGAAGGCTGGAACTTCAGCAATTGCATAAGTCCAAAAATGATCTGATATCGATCCAAATCACCCCCGTGACCTCCACCAATTATACCAACAAGTCCTAAAACACAATACGAACTTGGTCGAGGCATCAAATCACATCAAACAACATCAAAACCACGAATTGCGCATCGATTCAAGCTTAATGAACTTTTGAACTTTTAACTTCCACATCCGATGTCGAAACCTATCAAATCAAGTCCGATTGACCTCAAATTTTGTACACAAGTCATAATTAACATTACGGACCTACTCCAACCTCCAAAATCAGAATCCGACCCCGATATCAAAAAGTCCACTCCCGGTTAAACCTTCCAAAATCTTCCAATTTTCCAACTTTCGCCAATTAACGTCGAAATGACCTACAGACCTCCAAATCAACATCCGGACAGGCTCCTAAGACCAAAATCACCATACGGAGCTATTGGTACTTTCAAAACTCCATTCCGGAGTCTTCTTCACATAATTCGAACTACGGTCGACTCCTATGACTTTAACTTTTAATTTAGGAACTATGTGTCACATTTCACTCTGAAACTCTCCTGAACTCGACACCAAGCACCCCGGCAAGTCAAGTAACCACAAAATGAGATAGAGGGAGCAATAAATAGGGGATCAGAGCTAGCACTCTCAATTTGACCTGCCGAGTCATTACAACATCTCCCTCTTAAAACAAACGTTTATCCTCGAACGAGTATAGAGACATACCTGAAGTGGTGAAAAGATGAGGATAACGGGTACACATATCATGCTCGGTATCCCAAGTCGCCTCCTCGACTGGATGACCCCTCCATTGAACCTTCACTGAAGCGATGTTCTTCGACCTCAACTTTCAAACCTGCCTGTCCAAAATGGCTATCGGCTCCTCAACATATGATAGATCCTTGTCCAGCTGGACTGAGCTGAAGTCTAACACATGAGACGGATCACCGTGAAACTTTCGGAGCATGAAAATATGGAACACTGGATGAACTGCAGAGAGACTAGGTGGTAGTGCAAATCTGTAATCCACCTCTCCAACCCTCTCAAAAATCTCAAAAGGCCTAATATACCTAGGGCTTAACTTGTCCTTCCTCCCGAACCTCATAACACTCTTCATGGGAGACACATGGAGCAAGAACTGCTCCCCAACCATGAATGCGATGCCGCGAACCTTTCGATCCTCATAACTCTTCTACCTGGACTGGGCTGTACGAAATTGATTCTGAATCAATTTAACCTTTTCCAAGGTATCCTGAACCAAGTCTGTACCCAATAGTCTTGCCTCACCCAGCTCGAATCAACCCACCAGAGACCGGCACCACCTACCACGCAAAGCCTCATACAGGGCCATCTGAATGCTCGACTGATAACTATTGTTGTAGGCAAACTCTGCAATTAGCAAGAACTGATCTCAAGCACCCCCAAAATACATCACGCACGCACGGAGCATATCTTTCAATATCTAAAATAGTGCGCTCGGACTGTCAGTCCGTCCGTCTGAGGGTGAAATGTTGTACTCAACTCCACCCGAGTACCCAACTCATATTGTACGGCTCTCCAAAACCGTGATGTAAACTGCGTACCCCGGTCAGAGATGATAGATACCGGCATGCCATGAAGCCTAATAATCCCGCGAATGTAAACCTAAGCCAGCTGCTCCGAAGAGTAAGTAGTAACCACAGGAATGAAATGAGCTAACTTGGTAAATCTATCCACAATTACCCAAACTGCATCAAACTTCCTCTGATTCTGTGGGTGCCCAACAACAAAATCCATAGTGATCCACTCAAATTTCCACTACAGAATCTCTAGCTTCCGAAGCAATCCACCTGGCCGCTGATGCTCATACTTCACCTGTTGACAATTTAGGCACCAAGCTATATATTCCACTATGTCCTTCTTCATTCTCCTCTACCAATAATGTTGCATCAGGTCCTGATACATCTCTGTGGCTCCTCGGTAAATGGAGTACCGCGAACTGTGAGCCTCTTGGAGAATCAACTCACGTAAACCATCTATATTGGGCACACATAGCCTGTCCTGCATCCGCAATACACCGTCCTCTCCAATAGTTACCTCCTTGGCATCGTCGTGCTGAACCGTGTCCTTAAGGACAAGGAGATAGGAGTCATCATATTGACGCTCTCTAATACGATCATAAAGAGAATACTGAGAAACCATACAAGCCAAAACTCGGCTCGGCTCGGCTCGGCTCGGCTCGGAAACATCCAATCTAACAAACTGGTTGGCCAGGGCCTGAACATCCAAAGCTAAAGGCTTCTCTGCTACCGGTAGATATGCTAAGCTACCCAAACTCTCCACCTTGCAACTCAAGACATCGGCCACCATATTGGCCTTCCAGGGATGATATAGAATGGTGATATCATAGTCCTTAAGCAACTCCAACCACCTCCGCTGCCGCAAGTTAAGATCCTTCTATTTAAACAAATATTGTAGACTCCGGTGAACAGTGTAGACCTCACAAGGGACACCGTACAAATAGTGCCACCGAATCTTCAAGGCATGAATAATAGCTGCTAACTTAAAGTCGTGGACATGATAGTTCTTCTCATACAACTTCAGATGTCTAGATGCGTAGGCAATCACCCTACCGTCCTGCATCAACATTATGCCGAGACCAATGCGTATGCATCACAATACACCGTATAGGACCCCGAACCAATAGGCAATACCAATACTGGGTTGTAGTCAAAGAAGTCTTGAGCTTTTGAAAGCTCTCCTCACACTCCTCAGTCCACCTGAACAAAGCACCCTTTCGGGTCAGCCTGGTCATAGGTGCTGCAATAGACGAGAAACCCTCTATAAATTGACGGTAATGCCCCGCCAAGCCAAGAAAACTCCGGATCTCCGTAGCTGAGTACGGTCTGGGCTAACTCTGCACTGCTACAATCTTCTTTGGATCTACCTTGATCCCCTCAATCGATACCGCATGACCGAAAATTGCAACTGAATCTAGCCAGAATTCACACTTCGAAAATTTTGCATATAACTTCTTTTTTCTCAAGGTCTGAAGCACAGTCCTCAGGTGTTGCTCATGATCCTCCCGGCTCCTGGAGTATACTAGAATGTCGTCAATAAACACAATGACGAGCGAGTCAAGATCGGGCTGAAATACACTGTTCATCAAGTTCATGAATGTTGCTGGGGCGTTGGTCAGCCTAAAAGACATCACAAGGAACTCGTAATGACCATACCGAGTCCTGAATCTTAAACTGATGATAGCCTGAACGCAAGTCGATCTTAGAGAACACTCTGGCACCCCGAAGCTGATCAAATAGGTCATCAATACGGGGAAATGGATACATGTTCTTCACTACAACCTTGTTCAACTATCAATAATCAATACACATTGGCATAGAACCATCTTTCTTTTTTACAAATAAGACTGGAGCACCCTAAGGCGACATACTGAGCCAAATGAAGCCCTTATCGAGCAACTCTTGCAACTGTTCATTTAACTCTTTCAACTATGTTGGGGCCATACGATAGGGTGGAATAGAAATGAGTTGAGTGCCCGGTAACAAGTCAATACTAAAGTCGATATCCCTGTCAGGCGGCATGCCCAGAAGATCCACCGGGAATACGTCTGGATAATCCCTCACTATCGGAACTGACTCGACAGTAGGAGTATTAACACTAACATCCCTCACATATACCAGATAAGCATCACACCCCTTCTCAACCATCCGCTGAGCCTTTATAAATGAGACAACCCTACTACGGACATAATCTAAAGTACATCGCCACTCTAGTCGTGGTAGACCTGGAATAGCCAACGTCACCGTCTTAGCGTGACAATCAAGAATAGCATGATAGGGTGACAACCAGTCCATGCCCAAGATAACATCAAAATCCACCACACCGAGAAATAATAAATCGGCTTTGGTATCAAAACCACTAAGAACAACCAAACACAACCGATACTCATGGTCAACAACAATAAAATGTCCCACGGGTTTAGACACATAGACAGAAGAACTCAAAAAAATAATAGGATACACCCAAATATGGAGCAAAATAAGATGACACATAGGAATAAGTGGAACTTGGATCAAATAAGACTGATGCATCTCTATGACAGACCGGAACAATACCTGTGATGACAGAGTCGGATACAACTGCCTCCGTCCTAGCAAGAAGGGCATAATGTTTGGCCTGGCCTCCCCCTCTAGGGTGACCTCTACCTGCTCGACCTCCACCTCTAGTTAGTTGTGCAGGTAGGGTGGCAACTGGTGCAGCGACCATGGACTGAGAAGCCTGAAGACCCAGTGGAATACACGGAGCCTGAGTAATCTGTGGAGGTGCACCCTTCCTGAGTCTAGGGCAATCCCTTACCACATGACGAGTGTCACCACACTCAAAACAAGCTCTCGGAGACTGTGGTTGGATCAGGCCTGATCGACTGGACTGGCCACTAAAAGCACCCCGTGTAGGAGGTGCACTAGACAATGGTGGTGCATAATAGAGAGCCTGGGGCCTAGGAGTGGCTAGAATACCGCTGAAAGCTGGAAGTGCTGAATGAACAGGGCGACTCACACAGCCCCTACCATGACGAGCTGAACTAGGGCACGGGTACCACTGTATGTGCCAGACTCTCGAGACCTCTTGGCCTCTCTCTCCTCTCTATCCCGAGATAGCATACCTTCCAATCTCCTAGCAATCCCCATTACCTGCTGGTATGCGATGTCCATCTCCAACTCTGGGGCCATGCTAAATCTGATACTGGGGTTGAGCCTCTCGATAAATCGATGAACCCACTCTCGAACAATAGCAACCAAGGCTGGTGCATGCCTAGCCAAATCACTGAATTGTACTGCATACTCCGAAATGGTCATAGAACCCTAGCGCAACTGCTCAAACTCTGCGCGTATGCATCTCTGAGACTTTGAGGGACATACTCCCTCAAGAACATATCTGAGAATTGTGTCCAAGTGAGTGAAGAGGCCTCGGCCTGACTACCTAACTCATATGCTCGCCACCATTGATAGGCCACTCCTCTAAGCTGGAACGTTGTGAAAGAAACCCCACTAGACACCGCAACACCCATAGTACGGAGGATACAGTGGCACTCCTCAAGAAAACCCTAGGCATCCTCTGACGCCAAACCACTGAAAGTAGGAGGGTGGTACTTCTTGTACCTCTTGAACATGAGATGCTCCTCCGCAGAAACAGCTACCTTAACCTCGGGCTGAACGGGGGCTACTGGCTGCATTTGTATAACCTCTGGAACCTGGTTGACCTGGACATGCTTCACTGGGGTATGGGCGGTGGGAGTCTGTGCTCCTCCTCTGGCCTGAGATGTGGAAGGAGAAAGTGGTGCCAACCCTGCCTGAGCCAAAGTGTTGAACATGCTTAGAAATTGGGCGAGAGTCTCATGTAGGGCTTGTATAGTTACAGGTGTCCTAGGTGTCTGTCCTCCAATTGGAGCTATTGGTGGCTCCTCTGTAGCAGCTCATGCGGGTGCTCTGGCTGCACCACGTGGACGTCCTTGTCCTCTACCCGGCCCCAGCCCCGGCCTCTCGTGGCTCTAGCAGGGCGCGCAGGTGTCTAGTCATCTGATTCAGCTATACATGTCCCCACCATCTGTGAGAGAATAGAAAGACAGAAATTTAGAATCCGAAGTCAAAATTTACGCACGATAAAAAATCAAGGAAGTGAAGCTTTTCCTAACATTTCCATAGCTTCCCGAAGATAAGTACAGACGCCTCCGTACCGATCCGCGAGACTCTACTAAACTTGCTTGTGACTCATAATACCTATAAACCTAGAGCTCTGATACCAACTTGTCACGCCCCCAATTTTCCTCCGTAGAAAGTAGTTACGGCACCTAGTCTCTAAGACTAGGTAAGCCTAAGAAGTATGAGGAATAACTAAAATATTAAGCTAAAACTAAATACATCAACAACTGTAATGAATAAAATCTGCAACTTCAAATATAAACAACTCCCAAAAACCCGGTAAATATAAGTCACAAGTTCTAAAGAGAAATGTGATGACCCAAAATATCATCTTTAAATTTAACAATTAATTCTGTGTTATAAAACCTTGAAAAGCACTATTTATCATTACTCGACTTGCGTGCGCAGTCCGTAAAATTTTCTGGAAAGTTTTTATGTGAAAAAAATGGAGTAAAATGTGAATTAGAGCTTTAAAACTCAATCGAGTTGACTTTGGTCAACATTTTTAGCAACGGACTCGGATTTGTATTTTGACAGTTCCGGTAGGTCCATATCGTGATTTGGGACTTGGGCGTATGCCCGGAATAAAATTTCGAGTTCCCTAGCCCGAGATATGGAATTTTGATAAAAAATTAAAAGTTTAAGTTCAAATAGTGACCGGATGTCGAATTCTATGCAAACGACCCCGGAATAGAATTTTGATGATTCCAACAGCTCTATATGGTAATTTTGGACTTAGGAGCATGATCGGAATTTTATTTGGAAGTCCGTAGTGAAATTAGGCTTGAAATGGCTAAAACAAGAAGTTAAGTTTGGAACTTTGACCGAGGAGTTGACTTTTTGATACCGGAGTCGTAATACAGTTCCGAAAATTTTCATAGCTCCGTTATGTCATTTATGACTTGTGTGCAAAATTTGAGGTCAATCGGACTTGATTTGACAGGTTTCGACATCGAAAGTAGAAGTTGGAAATTTTAAATTTTATTAATCTTGAATTAGAGCATAATTCATGGTTTTAGCATCGTTTTATGTGATTTGAGATTTAAAATAAGTTTGTATGATATTTTAGGACTTGTTGGTATATTTGGTTGAGGTTCCGAGGGCCTCGGGTGAGTTTCGGATGGTTAACGGATCAAATGTTGGACTTAAAAAGTTGCTGCAATTTTTTTCTCTTATGTTGGAAATTTCTGTGCAGATATCGAGCCCAGGGTTAAATCCAGGGACGAGGCTCAAGATCGAGCCCAGATATCGAGCCCAGCTCGAGGACCATGATTGAATGCCCAGGCTCAATGCCATGATCGATGCCATGATCGAAGGCCCGGGATCGATGACATGATCGAAGGCCCAGGCTCGATGCCATGATTGAAGGCCCAGGCTCGAGGGCCATGATCGGAGCCACGATCGAGGTCCAGGCTCAAGGGCCATGATAGAAGCCAGGATCGAGGGCCATGATCGAAGCCAGGATCGAGGCCCAGTTCTGAAGGCTGCCTGGGCAGATCTATAAAGGAGGGAATTTCGTCTCATTTGCCATTTTTGACAAACTTGAGCTTGAGCAGAGGCGACTTTTGACAGATTTTCAAGGCAAAATATTAGGGTAAGTGATTCCAACTCGGATTTGGTCTATATACACAAATATATCATTGTTTATACCATTTAATTAGTGTTTTGAGATTGAAATTTGGGAACTTTTTAGAAATCTCATAGAAACGAATTTTTGAGATTTCGGTATCGATTTGGAGTCGGATTGAAACTGGCATGGTTGGACTCGTAATTGAATGGGTTGTCGGATTTTGTAACTTTCGCCGGATTCCGAGACATGGGCCCCACTAACGAATTTTTAATTAATTTCGGGATTTTTATTGAAAATGTAGTATTTTCTTATAGAATTGATTCCTATAAATTTTAGTGATTGTATCGAATTACTTTTGGTTAGATTCGAGCCAATCAAAGTTGGATAATCGAGGAAAAGGCCTTCTAGTGGATTAAATTAGAGCAAATTGAGGTAAGTCTCTTGTCTAATCTTGTGAGGGGAAAATTACCCCATAGGTAATTAAAGTAATAATTGTTGTTAATTATGGGGGCTATGTACGCACGATATTACGAGAGTTCGTGCGTAGCTACTATTAATACTAAAGTCCGGGTAGTTTAGGACTCAAAGCATGAATTACTTGTGTAAATTATATTCTTTGTTTAATTAATATATATATATATATATATTGTGAATTGTTAGATAAAAATATTAAAGGATGGAAATCTCATATGTTTAATTTTTTGTTTAAATTAATTACTTGTTAAGAGAAATTGTTCATCCTCTCAAATTGATCTTATAATAAATATACTCTCTTTTCGGAGGTACATAAGAAAATATCCTCATTTCTTGTGGAGCGGGTCGAACGCCTCGGCAGGATAGATGCATCTGTAGATCGTGTCGCACGTCCCTCGGCAGTGTACATGACACTCTGGATCGGGTCGTACGACTTCGGCAGAAATCATGCTTAATAATAATAATTACACGATACTTTGATAGCTTATTGCAGCTTGCGAAACTAATTGATAAATTGAAAATCTTTGGAATTTAAAGAATTATTATTCCTGCTTGTTAAGGAATTATTGTTATTCGTGTAAATAAGACTAATTGATAAATTGGATATTTTATTGGAATTGAAGGAATTTAATTAATATATTGATGCATTTGAAGGAATTTAATTATTTCTACTGGTTAAATAAATTATTGTAAATTCTGTGAATCATGCTGATTTAAATATTCTAGTTTTATTTCAATTATTATTATTGACCCATAGTGAGTGTCAAAGTCGGTCATCTTCTCTCTACCACTTCGAGATTAGGCTTGATACTTATTGGGTACACGTTATTTACGTACTCATACTACACTTGCTGCACTTTTTGTGCAGGACCTAAGGCAAGTACTAGTGGGGGATCTATCGTCTTACACCCAAGTTATCTAGGGGCATAGTGGTGAGCTGCCTTCCTGAGTCATTTTGCAGCTACCAATGCCTCTCCTTGTATTTTTCATTCTGTCTATTTTTATTTCAAACAGTATTTGAGGTTTTGTATAATCTACTAGATGCTCATATACTTGTGACACCAGGTCTTGGCACACACATTGGTAGAATTTGGAATTGTATTATTTTTTTCTTGGATTTAAGTTAACCGGTATCTTTTCTAATTTCTTAATATTGCTAGTAAAATAATAAAATTTCTTAGAAAATTATTATGAAAATAATTGATATATGTTTAATTTATTTATTGGCTTGCCTAGTTGTAGTGTTGGGCGTCATCACGACCTATAGGTTAAATTGGGTCGTGACAAGAAATACTAAATATCCCTATGCATCGGAGTCTAATGAGGATAAATAAACAACATAATAAAGATAGAGAGGGACTCCGAGATCTGCGGACGCTGGAAGATGTACCTTGAAGTCTCCACGTACGGATAAGCTCACTGATACCTGGTCTGGTAGGCAATACCTGAATCTTCATAAAAGATGTGCAGAAGCGTAGTTTGAGTACACCACAACGGTACCCAATAAGTGTTACGCCTAACCTCGGTAGAGAAGTAACTAGGTCAGGTCAGGGCCCTACTGGAAATAATAAGAAACAAGACAGAAGATAAAATAATATAATGAAATAAGAGAGAAGTAAAACAATGAGAATTTACGGAAGGTAATAACACAGAATCAAAGAAAGACAAACACAACATGAAATAAAAGCAAAAATCTTACAAGATACAGAAACACAACAACAACCAATACAACAAATAGAGGCAATCAACAGGGGCACTCCCGAGGTACCGCCTCGTAGTCCCAAAAGTAAATATCTCACAATCTTTCCTTATATCACCGCGGGGGCCTTTACATTTTGTTTTGAAAATTATTTTTCCGAAATAGCATCCCGCGTTTTAGCTAACCTTATCACACCACATGACTTCTAGCAGTTCCTTTACTAGCCACGCGTATCAAGCCCACCTTATCTCACCGCATGCATTTCAACACCCAGACCTTATACCACCGCATGCGTATCAATAATCCCAATGGCACGGAAGATACCTATTGCAAACAATAACAATCGCACGGAAGAAACCTCATGCAACAATAACAACCGCCCGGCAGAAACCTCGTGCAACAACCAAACAATCATCTCAACAATAATCACGGAAACCAAAACATAACAATTAAAATAACGATATTTCAAGGATAGTAATTTCAAGTAAATAATCCCACAGTTAAATAAGGAATATAGAATCAAGAAAGAAGGTAATTCGACTAAGCATGTAGTACAAGCTGCAAATTCCTCCGCATGTATGATGACACCAGAAGGCTGGAACTTTAGCAATTGTATAAGTCCAAAAATGATCTAATATCAATTTGAATCACCCCCGAGGCCCCCGAGACCTCCACCAATTATACCAAAAAGTCCTAAAATATGATACGAACTTAGTTGAGGCCTCAAATCACATCAAACGACATCTAAAATACGAATTGTGCAATGATTTAAGCCTAATGAACATTTGAACTTCTAACTTCCACATCCGCTGCCGAAACCTATCAAATCAAGTTCGATTGACCTCAAATTCTGCACATAAGTCATAATTTACATTACGGACCTACTCCAACTTCCAGAAACAAAATCTGACCCCGATATCAAAAATTCCATTCCCGGTCAAACCTTCCAAAATCTTTCAATTTTCCAACTTTCGCCAATTAACGCTGAAATGACTTACGGACCTCCAAAAAAATATACGGATACGCTTCTAAGACCAAAATTACTATACGGAGCTATTGAAACTTTCAAAACTCCATTTCGGAGTTATCTTCATACAATTAGAACTACAGTCAACTCCTATGACTTTAACTTTCAATTTAGGGACTATGTGTCTCATTCCACTCCGAAACTCTCCTGAACACAACACTAAGCATCTCGGAAAGTCAAGTAACCACAAAATGAGATAGAGTGAGAAATAAATAGGGGATCAGGGCTAGCACTCTCAATATGACCGGCCGGGTCTTTACAAACCATTAAGTCTGTTTGTTTTTAGATTTTACAACTTAATGGGTTTGAATAGATCTTAATGACTAAGATCTATAACATAGTCATAATATCATTAAGATGTTATACATTCAATAATTTATGTAAAAAAATGACATTTCACCATAACTCCTATAATTTCACCACTAACAACCAGCATCACTGCTATCGATGTTCCCTACCATTATAAACTACCACCACCACTAGCCACCACCCATTACTACCATTCCTCAGCCACAACCACCATCGCTGTCAAACATGAATATTAGTTGTCACCACCACTAGCCATCATTTACAACCATCACCACCGATCACTATTACTACAACAATAATCGATCACTGAGTTCCATGTCGTCATCGCTCCCAGTGCTAAGTATCTCATTGTATTCTTCTTCTTCCCTAGTGGTTAATTTTTCAAAACCAAGATTTCTTCTTTCTGAATTATTCCAATCTCTGAATAATACGAAAATATCTAGGTTGTCCTCCGCTAATGAATGTCTGTGATCTCCGATTTGAAATCTAATCGCGCTAAAAGCACTCTCTGATGCTACTGATGATGCTTGAATAGCAAGGATATCTCGGGCCATTATTGAAAGTGTTGGAAAAGCCTTGCCACGCTCCCTCCACCATGCCAAAAGTTGTTCGTTGCCTTCTTCGTCCTTAATACTTTCCAATCCTTGATTAAGATAAGAATCAAGTTCATCATCAATAGAGGAATCAAAACCTGTTATATCATCCATATCTTCCCATAGAACTTCTACTCTAGACTTAGAAGTAGAAGGAGCAGTTTCACCACCTGTTGTTTTCATAGATTTATATTTATCAAACATTGATATAACATAAGAATATATGTTAGCTTGGCATTCTTCGAGAGATGGTTTTTCATTTTCTTGAATTGCTAAATTCTCATAAATTTTACGAACAAGTCCCTTTGCACCTCTTAATTTTAAAGATGGGTTAAGTATAGTAGAAATTAAATAAACTTGGGGAATAGAGAAAAAATACTTTTTAAATTTTGTAATCATTTCATTAATGGACAGTGCATAAGTTGGATTAGTTTTATACTTACCAAATACAACAGAAATTTCATAAATATACCATAATATTTGTGTAATAGTAGGATAATATATGCCAGAAAATTATTTTGTAGCATAATAAAAATTTTCTAAAAATTTAGTGAGCTCTTTGATCTGATCCCAATCAGAATCAACAATTTGATCAGCGTGGATACCATTATGCATATTAAATACCTTTTGTACAGACACCCGATAATCATAAGCAACTTTAAGCATTTTATAAGTAGAATTCCACCTAGTACAAACATCTTTTGGAACTTTTCTATATGGAAGGTTAGCACTAGCACATTGTTGAGCAAATTCACGAATTCTACTCGCTTTATTAGCACGAAAAATATAGCCGCAAGCATGTTGTACTTTACTACAAGCATCAGAAAATAAATTAATACCATCTTTTACAACCAAGTTAAAAATATGGCATGCACATCTAACATGAAAAATTGCCAGATTAATTGGACAAAGTCTAGTTCTTAAGCTAGTTGCTGCAGTTGTGTTAGCAGAAGCATTATCTAAGGTGATAGTTAAAACTTTATTAATGAGTCCATAAAAATTAAGTATTTGTATAACAGTAGTTGCAATATATACTCCAGTGTATTTTGAATCAACAAATTTATAACCAATAATACGTTGATGCATGTTCAAGTGATGATCAACCCAATGACATGTAACGGTTAAATAATCACAACCATTAGGACTACGACCTATATCAGATGTGATAGACAATTTACAATCTAAGTGAAAAATACACAACGAATATACTGAAGATATTCGGTTTGAAATTTAAAAACATCATTTCTAACTGTAGTCTTAGAAAAACCTTGAAAAGCAGGATTATAAGTTTCTTGTATATAATGCACAAAAGCAGGGTGAGAAAGAAAAGTAAAAGGTAAGCCACAGACAGCCACCATTTTTGCTAAGTTCTCACGATCTCTATCTTTGTTATAGGGGCGTAAAATAGTACCAGAAGCAGGGTCAAGCTGTTGTTGTAAAAAATTAGAACCCCCGCCAGATCCACTAGGAGTGCTAGTACCGGTGCTAGGATCCGGTATTTGTCCGACTTCTATTTTAGCTTGTATCCATAAAGCTTTGTGGTCCCTACCTAAGTGCCTAGATAAACCCCCCGTCCCACCACTTTTGGTGTGCGCAAATCGTTGCTTACATATTTCACATATAGCACGTTGATTGACTTTATCATGTTTAAAATATTTCCATACAAGTGATATTTTGAGACGTTCACCCTTAGGCTTACCCCTTACAGAAGGTACAGGGGGTAAAGCTCCAAACCGAGATTGACTCTGAGTTGGAGCTTGTGTTGCGGGACTAGTGGGTATTTCATCTAATTCTTCTTCCTCATTTTCTTCATCCTTATTTTCTTCGTCCTCAATAAAAATATCATTGCCAAATTGTCTTTGTAAAGTTTCATGATCTAGTTGTTCTCCGAAATTAATATTATAATATGCGGGGGGTTGGAAAAATGAAGTTTCATCAATATGAGTCATTTCATCTATATGTTTTCTAATTATAGGAGAAAGGGTAGGATTAGGACTAGGATTAGGATTACTACTGCTTTCACCTTTACTACTTTTTTTACTAATTTTTTTAAATACGCCAAATACATTTTTAGGTGCCATAATTTAAATACGAAATTAAATTTAAAAGTTAACACAAAAATTAAAAACACAAATGAAATACGATAATAGAACACGTAAAGTAAATACAAAAATTAAGCACTAAAATAATGCGCAAAAAATATATATTAAAATTAGGAGATGGAACGTGTGCACCGTGATTAAATATTGAAACTTGAAGAAATTGCCCAAAACATTGCTCCAAATACTTGAAGAATTAATTTGAAGCTTGAAAGTTGCGCCAAAGATTTGTCCAAATACTTGAAACTTATCACTTGATTGCGAGAAAATTAAGAGAATAATATAGATAGAATGTAAGAGATTTGAGAGAGAATGATTTATTTTTGTGGGAAACAATAAAGAAGGATTGAGGTATTTATAGTAGAAAATAGGGCCAAAGTGTAATTTAATAAACTTAGGTATTATATTAAAAGTTGGGGGGTTTTGGAGGAGGGGGCAAATATGGCCCTTTTTGGCCGTTGGGAACGGCTATTTTTATAATTATAGCCGTTGCCCAATGGCTATAATTCAAAAAAAAGGGACGCGGGACGGGACGAGACGGGACGGGGAGGGACGGGACAGGACGAAGCGGGACGAAATGGGACGGGATAAACAGAACGAAATAGACATTCCATCCCATCCCGTGTCCCGTTTAACATGAGCCCATCCCGTTTAAAATTAAGTGAGACGGAACGGGACGGGACGTCCCATCCCGTTGGACAGCCTTAGTTTTTATAACTGGCATGATTTACACATGATTTTAGTATGAATATGTTACCAACTATTTTGAATTTGCACGTGGGACAAGCTTTTTACTTGATATGATACTACTATAGTTATTGGAGATGATTACAGTTATTTTGAATATTCTCATTGTAACCGAGTATGTTTTACCGTTACTTGAGATAAGATTTATTGTTATCGAAATGAAATTACCTGATTTGATAAGAACTGAAATGCCCTATATTGTTTTAAAATATTTTCTTGCAAGTATTTACCGATTACAAAGACAAGTTTATACGGGAGGAGACTTTGAAGGATCTCGTAGCTAACAACGGGTTTGTTAGACCTGATGCACCTTGTATTTACAGATTACCGATTACAGTTATAGCCCTCGCTAGTGTGAAGGTAGAACTAGCATACAGTTACAGTTTTTCCTCGAGTAGAGACCTACAGTTATATTTGACTCCTTTTACGAAGGGGTCCACACAGTAACATATATTACATGATCTTTTCTTGGAAATCTCCCAAATATAAAGATTTGCTATAAAACAGTGTTTACCGAGTTTATTACCGATTTGTTAAATTGGTCAGGTACCCTTATTCCATTCGGCCTTCCAGTATTCCCGTTGGAGCGACAAAGTCGTCGATTTTGTTTTTGCCTTTTGAAGAACCAGTACATTTTTAGGAGGAAGCCATCGAAAAAGAGAAAGGGTTTTTGTTTGAAGAAGTTGAAGACTCAGTAGGCAAAATAAGATGAAGGAAGTTGGAATACAAGGGGGTAGTTGATACGTATAAGTAAAGTTTTGGCGGCTAAATCCTTGGCTAAGATTACCTCGATAACAGGCAAAAGGCGTGCTAAATCACGGGAAGACGCGTGTTCGGGACATTAATTGCGGAGAGAGATGTATCTAATCAACTGTCAGTGGCCTTCAAAAAGAATTATAGTAATTTCCGCCAAAAGAGTGTTTCTACCAACTTACCTGTAACACAAAATTATATCACCGAAAAGCAGAGGGACTATTTATATTAAGTAAAATATGTTATGGCACGTGGCCACCCAAGAAGGGTACACATGGAACCTAAGCCGGGAGGACGAAAAATCGGACACAACTATCTCTTGTGTCACTGGAAAAGATAACGTTCGTGAAGGCATTGAATATTCTGCGCCCAGTAGCATTCAATGAGGAATATTCCACGGCATTAAAGAGTAACGACCCGTTATAGAGAATTTGGCATTTATGTTTGTTACGTTTTCATCTATGCTCCTCATAGTTGACATTAAAGAAGGGCACGACCCTAATACCTTCTTCATAGTTATAAATAATAAGCTCAATGATCATCGTAAGGGACACGAATTTTCCGGCTAACTTATACTATATTCTATACAAAATTTTAATACCATTTTGCTTTCTCGCTTTTTGATCTCATCATTATTGTGCCCGGAAACTTTGTTCCCGCACTCGTCAGTTCTGTCATTTCATCTACATTCTAAGGCTAAGTATTTTATATTTTATCAGTTATTTCGTTACTTTTTGGATCAAATTAATTCACTTATCTAGAAATTACGAACAAATTTAACTGTACCGTTTTACGGGTAAACAATTATATTTGTATCCATAATTTTAAAAAAATATAATAACAAGGTTCAATACTAAGAACCTAAAAATTGAACCTACAATATTTAAATTTTGAACTGTATGTGTGTTTGATAAAGGAAGCATGAACTTGAAGAAACTTGTGGAATCATTTGAAGCTATCTTCTGCCAAAGACAACCGACTCTATCATGCCAAATAAATGAGGAATACAGATTTATTTGGCCCTTTAGATTAAATTATTGACTTTCCTACAAAAAAACTACTCGTGGTTTTAATTTTTAAATGCGTAAATATTTCAAAGCAAGTCGCAGTTCTTCTAGGCGACCTACTCAAATTAAGTTTTGCCATCTGGGTCGGAAATCGCTATTAGTAAGCGGTCTATGAATATCATGAAAATTCTAACGATTGTTAGATTTTGTGCAAATGCTGACGATCACCCTATGAAAATATGTGCCGATTAACGGAAACACTCCAAAATTCTAGCTGAATGCTGGCACGTTTTTACTTTTCACTCCCCTTAAAAAATAATAAATGAAATGCATAATTTACTATGATACTCATATTAATTGATGCATATTTTATTGGATTTGAGAAAATAATTTGAAATGAGTAATAAATATTGTGGGTATAACAGGAAAAAAAATTGTCTTTCTCTTGATATGCGTAAAGTGACAAGTAAAAATAAAAATTTATTTTTAGTATACCTGCCAAAATTCTAGCTGAATGTTGTTTCCTTTCTTAATGTGATCAAACTTAAAACGGGATCCTATTTGTACAAATCACCCTTTGCTCGTCCTGTTCGGTTCGATCTCTTTTGTTTATTGTTCGAAGGAATCTTTACACAAATAGTTGGTCATATTTATTATTTATTTTTCTATTCATATATATTATTTATATATATCTATTATATATATATATATATATTATTTATATATCAATTATATACATATAATACATAAATTATACGTATATTATACCTTCACAGATTATTTTTAGTTTAAGTGATTCAGTGGGCGGCTATTTGGGTTAATTCTTCTTGTTCCTTCGAAAGATAGCTAAACTCAATAGTAGACCCACCTATTGGGCCTTTTACAATCAGACACAATTTACGAGCCCAATATTATTGAGAGGCAGAAACAACAAGGCCTAACTAAAATTGATAAGTGTTTTGAAAAATATTTGCAAAACTGAAAACGAATTGGTATAATTTCTTTTTCTTGAAAAACTATGATGTTTGGGTCCATTTGCACAAACTTCAATTATTTCACAGGGTATCTACAATCTCTCACCAATACATACATTAATTAACTATGTTCACTAATCCATAAGCATATGAGAAGTAAAATATATAACTTGAATGGTCACCCACCCAACTGTTTAATCTAAAAATAGTCACCAGATATATAATATATGTATAATAATATATGCACAACTATGTATAATCAGTGCATTATCTATGATTATCGGCCAAGAAAAATAAATAATGAATCGATCCGGTTATTTGTGTAAATATCCTTATATATTTTTATTGTATTACAAAAGGTATAGAAAACAAATTGCACATAATAAAAGAAAGAAAACCAAAAAGGCCAAAGCATCTTAAAGAAAGTTCTGAACTAAAAGTGGTCATATTTGTCTGTAATACATTCGTTTATATGTAATGATAGTGTAAAATATTTATTCAATCAACTGAATTATTAGATAAGAACAAATAAATATTTCACAAAGAATAATTGATATCTAGTTAAAATAATAACTAATATGCTATCAGATGTTAAAATTTACACGATCAATGCATATAACTAAACCCTTTAATTTACGTAGCTTTTATTGTTTGTTCGTCTAGCTTTTGGAAATATTTGAGGTTCATTCTTCTCTGAAATCGTAGAAATTATGTGGTATAGCCACTTTTTAACATGTTGTTTAGTTTTTATTCGGTATTTTTAATGCTGGGTAAAAATAGCCATTACTTTATTAAAATTAATAGGAAAAGACGTTTTACCCTTTCTTCATGAGTGTTGTGTAAATATTAAGGACATGATGTCCTTAACATTTACACTGCACACATGAAGTTAAGGACGCTATGTCCTTAACATTTACACTGCATACATGAAGTTAAGGATACCATATCCTTAACATTTACACTGCACATATGAAGTTAAGGAGACGATGTCCTTAAGTTTAACAACTGAAGGTGCAAATACAAGACATTTTGTCCTTAATATTTACACAGTATTCATGAAGTTAAGGACACTGGTGACGTCCAATCCTACTCTCTATATGAAAGTAGCACGGTCGTTAGCAATAATAAACCCAACAAAGGTTGAGGTCGAATTCCACAAGGAGTAGGTGTGTGTTAGAGTGTCCAAATGCGTACAAATTCGATGATTCTTAATGTAATCTACAAACAAATAATGGTTGTTCAATTATATCTACAATTACTACTAAAGTTTAACTAAGGAATTCTATCAAACACTTAGAGTGCAAGTAAGATATAGTTATAACAAAATAAGAGAAAGGCGCTAGGATTGCTTCCCCCTCGTGTAGGCTATGCTTTTGGGTATACAAATCGTCAATTCTAGTTAATTAGGTATGTGTTATGACCTCAATTTCTATTCTACCAACTTAATGTCTTCGAACACTTAAGAGGTTTCTATCCCAAATTGCTCTTCCAAGACAACTAAGGCTCAATGATAAGCAATTGATTAGCCCAAGTAGAAATCACACTATTCCTAGCTAGATTTCATTAATCAAATGGTTAACCCACTTAATTCCTTGCTAATTACTTTATACTTAAGCTAAGTTCTACTCTTCCAAGCTAGAACAAGCAAAATGGGCATGGATTTAGTACTTACAACCACACAATCAATCAATAAAGCATGGAGTAATTGGATAACACAAAGTTTAATCAAATTTTGAATTTATATTAATAACTCAAAAATATAACCACACTTAGGGTTCACAATCCTAGTTTAATAAATTGTCACGACCCGAAATTCTCACCTTCGTGACTGTGATAGCGCCTAACATTTCAGTTGCTAGGCAAACCAACGTTAGAATAACATTAGCCATTTTAAAATAATTTTTAAAATTTTATTAATAACAAAGAAACAATGCGAAAATCAAGTCTGAAGTAAAGTGAATAATCCATAATGATAGCGATTTTTGAATACCATCCCAGAACTGGAGACACAAGTGCACGGGCTTCTAGAATAATACAAATAAGAGTCTGAATAAAATAAAGTTGGATGAAAGAAAACACACAGCTAAAATAAAATAGAAGGGGACATCAGAGCTGCGAACGTTGTGCAACTATACCTCAAGTCTCCACTAGTAGCTGAATCCGATCAAATCTACAGTACATCGCTGGGACCAACTTCGAAAGCTGCATAAGAAGTGCAGATTGTAGTATGAGTACAACCGGCCCTATGTACTCTGTAAGTGCCGAGTCTAACCTCGACTAAGTAGTGACGAGGCTAAGGCATGTCACTTACATTAATCTGTACGCAATAATAGTAATAACAACCTTAATAGAAATAAAACAGGTAACTCATTTCAACAGTTGAAGCCACTCGGCAATCATAATCAATTATTATTTCAATCAATTTCCGTTGCGGCGTGCAACCCGCTCCAACAATATAATTCTTCAATAAATTTCCGTTGCGGCGTGAAACCCGCTCCAACAATATAATTCTTTAATAAATTTCCGTTGTGGCGTGCAACCCGCTCCAATAATATAAACTTAAAATATAATACGTTGCGGCGTGCAACCCGATCCCCCAATATATTCATATTCAATTCCGTTGCGGCGTGCAACTCGATCCCCCAATATATTTATTTTTATTTAATCATGTTGCGGCGTGCAACCCGATCCTCAATATATCTTTTCATTCAATTCTATTGTGGCGTGCAACCCGCTCCTCCAATATATTTATTTCAATCAATTCTGTTGTGGCGTGCAACCCGTTCCTCCAATATATTTACTTTCATTTCTGTTGCAGCGTGCAACCCGCTCATCAATTAATATAATTTACTAATTCTTATAAAAGAAATTACTCCAATAAATGCAATAATTAATATGAAATTATAAGACAACAATCCTACAATAATTATGATTTATTTAAAAATAAGTGATGATGAATAGCAATTAATTATAGAAATTAAAGAGGAAATAGGCAATATAATAATTAGTATGCTAAATGTCAAGTAGCAATTAAGTCACATAAATCAAATAAGCATGTAGCAATTATAACATGGATTCAAGGCATAATATTGAGCAAGGAATATAGGAGAAACAATTATTATAACAATTAATTTGTGTCTTAAAATAATTTATGATGTTTAAATAATTATGCAAACAAATAAATTTGACGATGTATAGACACTCGTCACCTCGCCTATACGTTGTTCACATGAATTTCATATAACAATCATTCAAGGGTTCTATTTTCTCAAGTCAAGGTTAACCACGACACTTACCTCGCTTGCAACCAAATTCAAGATTCCAATAAACCTTCTCCTCGCGAATTCGTGTCCGAAATCCTCAAATCTAGTCATAAACAGTTCAATATACTCAATAATAATCATAGAAATTAATTTTGTATGAAATTACAAATTTTTCGGATTAAAATCTGAAATTTATCTCAAAACTTAACATTGGGACCCACGTCTCGAATCCCGAAAAAAAATCACGAAATTCAAACACCCGTTCCGATACGAGTTCAACCATACAAAAATTATTGAATTCCGACATCGTCTTAATTTTATATTTTTAGAAGATTTTATAAAAATCTGATTTTTCTTCCATAAATTTACGAATTCATGATGTAAATGAGTATGGAATCATGGAATATAATCAATATAGGATAAAAAACATTTTCCCCAATGAATTTCTTGAAAACCCACAAAAAGTCATCACAAACCGAGCTCCCAAAGTCCAAAAAATGTGATAATACTCAAACCCTCGGTTATATAGTACACAATTCTGATTTCCCAATGTGCGGTCCGCACATTTTCAAGTTCTACGGCTGCACAATTTTGAGCGCGGCCGCACTTCACTGTGGCAGCTTACCAGGCTTCAGTAAAATGCCCATACCTTTTTGTACAAATATCCATATGATTAATGTTATATCTTTCTGAAAATTAGATTTAAAGGGCTATAACTTTCCTTTTTGAATCATCTCCAAATTCATTGTGGATTAAATGATATAAGCCTACGAAATCGGACCATCGAACCTACAGAACCCCGGAAGTGTGACCGCATACAAAATTGTGCGGTCCACACTTTTCCTCTGAAGTGCGGCCGCACACAAAATTGTGCGGTCCGCACTTGTCCTCTGCGGTCCGCACTTTTCCTCTGAAGTGTGGCCGCACTCAAAATTGTGCGGTCCGCATTTTTTCAAAAGTTTAGAACTACATTAGAGTGCCGAAATGCGCAGACTCGCTCAAAACTCACCTCGAAACTCACCGAGCCACTCGGGATCCGGTTCAATTATACCAACAAGTCCTGCAATATAATACAGACTTACTCGGGCTCTCAAATCACATCAAATAACATCAAAATTATCATTCACACCTTGATTCGGACTTTAGAGTTTCAAACTTTTTCATTTACAAAACTTGTGCCGAAACATGTTAAATGAATCCATAATGACTTCAACTTTGGCACACAAGTCATAAATGACATAACAGAACTATTTTAATTTTTGGAATCGGATACTGACCCCGATATCAAAAAGTCAAATCCATGGTCAACTTTGAAAATCTTTAGCCTTTAAATTTTTAGTTTCTGTTAAATGGCCATAACTTGAGTTAGGGACCTCCAAATTAAATTTCGAGCATACGCCCAAATCCCAAATTACGATACGGACCTACCGGAACTATCAAAATACTGATCCGGGTTCGTTTGCTCAAAATAATGAACAAAATCAACTCTATTAAGTTTTAAAGCTCTATTTCACATTTTAATCAATTTTTCATATAAACACTTTCCAGAAAATTATACAGACTGTGCATGCAAGTTGAGGAATAATAAATAGTTCTTTTCGAGGTCTTAGAACACAGAATTAATTATTAAATTTAAAGATGACGTTTTGGGTCATCACATAAACTTAGCTAGACATATTAATAAAGGAGAATACAAAAAGTGATGAAAAACTAAACATAATAGCTAAAGAGGAAAGAAAGATTGTGTAGAACAATGGTGAAGTCACATAAATTTCTCAAGAAGAAATCCCCAACAGCTGCTACACAAGTCTCCTTTCCAAATAGATACCCTAGAATGACTTAAAATAGCTATTTATACTAAGCCCCACGACTGGACAAAATTGCCATTCGGTCAATTGCGTAGGCTAGATGCATGGGCGTAGGCTAATTGCGAGCCTATGCAAGTTTGAACACTTTAGCTTTTTTTCTCTGCGTAGGATATCTGCGAACCTGCGTAGGCAAATACATAATGTCTTCAAAGCTTTACTTCTCAGGTCTTCCTCTACGTAGCCTACGCAAGTTTTCCTATGCAAGGCTACGCAGGGTCTTCAGCTCAAACTTCAAGTTTTCTTCCATTTTTCACTTGGACTTGGTCTTTTCTTGATATTTTTGATTCTTTTCCATTCTTTAAGCATACTCAAAGCTTCATTACCTTAAATCGCTCCATTCAAAGCATAATTAGTTACCTTTTCCAATAAATGGGGCATAAAATCTTATAAAAACACAAGAGACATTGGCTAAAAAGCCAACTTATCAACTCCCCCAAACTTACCCTTTGGTTGTCCTCAACCAAATCAAGACTCAGACTTAGGCATCAATTCATTGAAGCGATTAAACAATTAAGCTCACAAGCTAAACCTAGCATCACAACCAAGCTAAGAAGCAGTCAAGCACAAAAACACATGACTTCAGTTAGTACCACAACTATCCTCAAATGTATGACCCCTCAACAACTTCCAAAGATTTTAAATTTTAAAACCATATGAGTACCCAGCAAGTCAAGAAGATTTTTCAAACTATGATTCCAAAGCTTCTAAAGTTATCTTTAAGTCACAAATCAAGAGAGATTCCCACACACATGTTATGATATTTTTAAAGCAAAAGTGGGATATGAATCAAAAGAAGTAAGCACTCTATCTTATAAAAGAAGTTCAAATGTACAAAAGTAGTGTCATAGGCTCGCGTAAATCTCCACTAATGTATGTGTGCCTAGTTCAAAATCATTTAGGACTTGCGGGAAAGTATTGTAGGTTTTTTATTGGAGGTAGGGCATCAATATGGGTAAAGAGTGACTACGGCCTTCCTAAGCACTACAATCTTGACAATTCAAAACACAATTCCTTTCAAAATTCCTCCATTTTTGCTCCATTTTTCAATTAGGTGATATGATTGAGTTACATCATTAGATCTCCCTAGTTTTCAAGACTTTCCTTTTGTGATCACCACCTTTGTTATGAGTCTCTAGTCTTTCCTTTTTATTTCTATTTTTTTGTGTGTGTGTTTCTTCACCTTCAAGTTGCTTTCACATCACACTTTTTTCATCTTCTCCCCCAAACTTAGGCATTTGGCCTAGATTGTAATTTCAAGTGCTTAAGAAAGTTGGGGCATAAAAAGAGGTTAGCATAAGAAGGGACAATGGCTTATAATGTGGTTGACAATAAAAGGCTAAAGGCTCAAAAGGGTTGACTAGGATAATCTTATCAAGGGTAAGTAATTAAAGGCACAAGCTGTCCAAAGAAAGCCTAAATTTATTTTTTTAAATCAAGCACAACCTAGAATTTCGCCTCGAAACACACTTGAGGCAAGTTCTATATCACAATTGACACAAAAGAACTCAACAACAACCTCACCTCACATGTCTCATGTACGCTCAAACCAGATATATGTATTCAAAGCCCAATTGGAACACATGAATGCAAAAAGTTGTCATAGCCTAAAAGCTATATAGTGACATTAAGGCTAACAATGGAACCTAAGGATCATGACAAAAATAATCAACTAAACTACTTTCTAGAATTTTCAAAAATATGAACTTCATCGAAAGTTGTTTCAAGGCATACATCTAAATAGTGTTGGTACCAAACAAGTCAAAAGTTGAATTTGGGACATTAAAAAAAATCCCGGTTCAAGTTGCATCTTTGGAAAAGAACCATGGCAAAGAAAACCCAGAGAGGTTATTGCTAATTCCTATAAAACGTATAACAAATGATTAATAAAATTAACAGAAGAGACAAAAAAACTAAAAAGAAAACATAACATCAACTAATGGCATAAAACAATTGTCAAGCATACCAAAACTCATAAATACCCTTCCCCCATACATAAACATTTGCATTGCCCTTAATGCAATTAAAACAAGTATAAGGGTAAGGTAAAGAAATACTCCCTCAATCCGAGCGGGGTGGCATCCGAACTAATTTGAGCTCCTCGACGCTAAGCTCTCCTGGATGTGGTGTCCTAACCATTCTCGTGAGAGAGTGAACGCGAGCAACTGTGTGCCCATCAGTAAGCGGATCACTCTCCATTCTGTCATTCTTGCTCAAAGTTGTATCTCAGGCGTCATCCCCATAAATTTGGGAGTCATCTTGTAGTCCAGACGGACCCACACTTCGACTCTCCAGCCTTTTAAGCCTGCTATACATATCCTAGACTACACTTTCTATGGACAGAACTTTTCAACCAAATATTCACTGCCCTCGCCCAACAATTACACCATTAAATTGGTATTCAACAATCACCCAATCACAACCAATAACAGTTACTCTCAGAAACAATAACAATCTCGGGCAGGAGATTCACCCCACAAGAACAGAAAAGGAGAAGATAAATGGGGAGAGTTGAGAGAAGGAAAGGAGTACCAGTGAATGAATGGAGAAGCAAGAGAGAAGAGATTGAAACATACCTGAGATGCTTAGAGTTGCTGGATTCTGACCAGAGAAGAAGAAGTGGTGGAGTGCGTAGGGTGTGCGTAGGCAGAAGAAGTTTCGAGGAGAGAGAGAGAGAGAGAGATTGTGGAGGGAGACAGATTCCTAGCTAGATTTCGTTAATCAAATGGTTAACCCATTTAATTTCATGCTAATTACTTTATACCTAAGCTAAGTTCTGCTCTTCCAAGCTAGAACAAGCAAAATAGGCATGGATTTAGTGTTTGCAACCACAAAATCTGTTACATCCCATATTTTTGTACGTGAAAGTACGTCGTAAGTCAATTGATATAAGCTTGAAAATGAGATCCTCTTTGAAAGTATATAAAGTGATTTAATGATGTTATGTCCCATTTTTGTAAGCCTTTAAGAGTTATCATTCGGGGACAAATATTTCTAAGGGGACATGTTGTTATACCCCGTATTTCAGACGTCACTGTCATTATAGAATTATCTAATGTAAGCTCAAAAAGAACGAAATCCTTCTACAAGGATAAGAAAGGTTTACCGAAGTCTTAAGTAAGTTAAGATGAATATGAGACTTATTAATCATGATTTAAATGATTTTAAAGTCATGATATGACTATATATGATGTTTTGATATGTAATATAAAGTTTGGAAAAAATCGAATTTAAGTTGCGGAAAAATCGAGCTAAGATTTGCCTTGTAACGAGCCATTATGAGAAATTAAATTCGTAAGTTTTATGATGTCATTTTGGGACATATATTATACAAAAATGAAGGTATTTTAACCTAGTTTCCAACTGTCCAAACCATTTATTCATACAATATCGGGGTAGAGAAATATGGATTTTTAAAGCAGGGTCGTCAAGTCACGTCGCCGCACTTCGGAGAAACTGGCAGGTTTATAGGCCAGGTTACGAGGTTGTTTTCTGCCAATATCTTGAGAGTTACAGGGAGATATTATATTTACATAAATACCTATGTATCTAGTTTCAAACTCTACAAACCATTCGTTGATAAGACACTGGAGTAGAGAAATATTCGCGTTTTCGTGAGACTACGCAAGTAGCTCGGTTGGGACCCACTTGAGATGGCCACCGACCCTACGTCCTTTAAAAGATGTTTCAGCCTCGTTTCGGGTCATTTCTCACCCAAATTTCGTCAAACAACTCTCCAAAACCCTCCTAACATATCCCAAGAACTAAACTCAAAGGAAATCAACACAAATCAGCATCAAAGGTGTTAAAGACTACAAGAGAATGCTTCTATGATGTTGTGGTGTGATCGAGGGCTATTGTTGTAAAGCCCCTTAAAATTTCGCAAAGGAAATAATATTTCATGGTGCCGGACTAGGCTTACATAATTGAGGGTTATAGAAATTTTTCGCGGCTTGGACTTTTTGGATCGAACAATGCATTGAGAAGTAAAGGAAAATATTTTGGCAGAGAAATGCATTTCTGCGATCCATTATGCGACCGCAGAATCACTCTGCGGGTCGCATAATGGCTGCAAAGTGAGGCACATATGGGCTGGGTTGGATGTCATTCTGTGATCGACTATGCGACCGCAGAACAGGTCTGCGGGCTGCATAGTGACCGCAAACCCTGGCAGATTCTTTTAATTTTTGGCACCAAATTATGCGGCCGATATGCGGACCGCATATCCATTCTGCGGTCGCATATGCGACTGCATATCTTGTTCCGAAGGTTCATTTTTAGGTTTTTGTAACCCGACCCTACTTTATTATATATACGCAAAAGACCTTATTTTGAGCAAAAAACAAACATTTTGCGAGTGAGAGAGTGCCCTAGAGTGGGAGAGTGATCTTGAACAATTTGTCCTTCAATTCTTCCTCAAATCTTTGAAGATTAACAAGGAAAACTCACTAGGTCTTCATCATATAGGTAAGATTCTACACCCTAACCCTTTATTTCGAAAGTTAACTAGAAATGGGTAATTACTAAGATCATTCTTGGGTATGGGAGTTGGTTCTTACATGCAGGTGTTATCAAGTGGTATAGGAATATTATTGAGCTAAAAATGGTAAAGAATGGGTTGTGGGATGATGGAATCCTCCATAAAAGGACCTTGAAACCTTAATGCACACCTAGTGTTTGATAAAATACTCAAATGAGCTAGAACCTTAATCAGCTTCCTAATTTTAGTTCAACTTGTTATATTTCTAAAATAGATTGAAGTTGCTAAGAATTCCGGAACATTTTAGAGTTTAAGGAAGCTCAATTGAGGTATATTGGCTAAACTCTTCTTTAAGAATTGGAACCTCAATATCCTTGTAAGTTCCAAGATATTTATTACAAATCGAGTATTGCGAATGAGTTTGTGACAAAGATATATGTTCAATTCATGTTTCAAATGGTCTTATCATATTGTCTTATAAATTGAGGATGTGTTCCAAACTATGGATTGTGTATCTACATATTATGATTCCAAGTCGCGATTTATGTGGAAATTATTATGCGAAATTGTGAAGAGATTATGATTGGGATTACACCTCCACCCGCATACATTAGGGTAAGGCGGCAATGCCGCTTTGTATATAGTTTTGGTATTGTTGTTGCACCACACACACACACACACACACACACACACACACACACACACACATATATATATATATATATATATATATATATATATTGGGGTGAGGCAGCATGGCCGCTTTGTGTAGGTATTGGTAACGTTGATGCATTTCCACCCGTATATATTGGGGTGAGGCGGCGGGACCACTTTGTGTGAAATGGGTATTGTGTTTACAGCTCCACCCGCATACACTGGGGCGAGGCGGCAGAGCCTCTTTAGTAGAGTTTTGGTATTGTGCTTACACCTCCACCTGCATATATTGGGGTGAGGCGGCGGAGCCGCTTTGTGTAAAAATGGTTACAGAGGATCTCATCTTAAATTCTATAAATGTTAATGGCAGCTTTTGATAAGCTTGCTTTGGTTTAAATGGCTATCTATGCTATTCTATTGTCGCCTTGATTCATCATATTCATACTATATTTCTGAGTTCTTAAATTGGTGTTTGGTTTTCATATGAGTACTATTCGACATGTACTAGCGTCCTTTTTTGTCGGGGGTGCTCTATCTTTAATGGATGCAGGTGGTTTCACAGCGGAGGATACTGACCAGTGACAGCAGTGGTCATTCTTCCTAGATGACTTGGTGAGCCCCATCTTATTCCGGGGTTGTGCATCTTTTATTTCGTATGTGTTTTGAGGTATAGCCGGAGCCTTGTTGCCAGTACTATTATTATACTCTTTGATATTTTTAGAGGCTCTGCAGACTAAGTGTGGGTTGTGTATGGGTATAGGGAATGTTAAACAAGTTGTGTTGTGATTAAATCACTTGTTCCACTTTAAACCATGAAGGGGTGTATGTGTGTTTGTGTGTGTGTGTGTGTGTGTGTGTGTTTTGAGACTTATTAATGGAGTAACTAATGGTAATGAATTGGTATTGTAGACATGATCACCTTATTGTCTAATTAAAGAAAATATGTATTATCCTTATTCATAGATGAGTTTGGGTAGAAGAAAATTTAACAGGCTTGCTCGGGCGGGTTCACTCGGTTGAGCGCCAGTCGCGCTCCCCAATTTTAGGGCGTGACAATTGTGAGCTAAGTTGAGACAGGGTTTCGAGTTGTAGCTGCTGTCCAAGGTATGTATAATATCTTCTTGATTGTGCCTAAGGTTAATCTTGTGTTGGTTGTATTATTTGAGTGAGAAACCATAAGATAGCATTTGAAAGAACATGGGATGTGGTTGTCTTTTTGGTTAGACTATTTTGTGGTTAAATAGATGGTTTGTGGTGGCTGGAAATTGTAAGAAATAATTTGATAATATTGTGGCTGTTGTTGTTAAGCTTTTCTAGGTGTTAATTAAGTTAATTGAAGAAGAAAAGATGAAAAACAAGTGATTGGAGATAAAACTTAAGGTGCTAGACGTATGAGGCTATTTTGGAAGGCATTTTGTGGATGATTTGAACTAGAAATAATATAGTACATATAAGTATGATGTTCTGAAGGTTATAAACTAATTTATGGAATAAGAGTTAGATTCAATTTATATTTTACTGACTCTATGATAACACAAAACTTAATCAAATTTTGAATTTATATTAATAACCCAAAAATATAACCACAGTTATGGTTCACAATCCTAGCTTAATAAATTTAGCTAGATATATTAAGAAAGGAGAATACAAAAAAAGATGAAAAACTAAACATAATAGCTAAATAGAAAAGAAATATTGTGTAATGATGTTACACCCCATGTTTTTGTTGAAAGTACGTCATAAGTCAATTGATGTAAGCTTGAAAATGAGATCTTCTTTGAAAGTATATAAAGTAATTTAATGATGTTACGTCCCATTTTCGCAAGCCTTTAAGAGTTATTATTCGGGGACAATTGTTTCTAAGGGGATATGTTGTTACACCCCGTACTTCACACGTCACTGTCATTATTGGATTATCTAATGTAAGCTCAAAAAGGACGAAATCCTTCTATAAGGATAAGAAAGGTTTACCGAAGTCTTAAGTAAGTTAAGATAAATATGAGACTTGTTAATAATAATTTAAATGAGTTTAAACTAATAGTATTACTATATATGATGTTTGGATATGAAATATAAAGTTTGGGAAAAATCGGATTTAAGTTGCGGAAAAACCGACTAAGGATTTACCTTGTAATGAAGCTTTTTGAGCAATATATTTAGTAAGTTTTATGATGTCTTTTTGGAACATATAATATATCCAATTGAAGTTCTTTGAGTCTAGTTTCTAACGCATTCAACAGTTCGTCGATATGATATCGAATTAAAGAGATATTTGCGTTTTCGCGAGACTGCGCAAGCAGCACCCATGGGACCTACAAAGTCAGGGAAACATTCCTGCTTGTGTTTAAGTCAATTCTCTGTCGTTTTAACTCATTTTCCTGGTCCAAAACAGTTCCTAAATACTCCTAAATGCTCTCCAATAATTCCTCCATGATTCTAGGGTGAGAACCTAAGATGAAAATATGAATCCAACACTAGAAATCCCGTGGTGCTTGCTAGATCGTAGTTCTTCATCTTGTGGCTGTTTTGGAGGGTTCTTCAAAGGTAAGTAACCTCAGATATCGTATTTTTCTTTTTGATTAAGGTAGTAATAAGTCCCTCTTTCATATATATATTATATTTTCAAGGCGAACTACAAGTGTTTACGCACCAACTTGAACACCAAAAGTTGATTCAATAAGAGAATACAACACCTATAGTGTTATGGTGTTATTGAGGATAGTTGTGGGCTGTGCTTGGCTGAAATTTCGTGTTGTTTCTACTGTTTAATATGAGTATAAAATCATACTACATGTACTTGAAGTTGTTTGTGTGTTGGTTGCATTATTTGAGCAAAATACTACAAGAGGAGACTTGAAATAGTTTGAGATGTTATGGGTTTTAATGGACTGTTTTGGAAAGGTTATTTCCATGAAATATAAATAAATGGAAAATGGGGAAAATAACTTGATTATGATATGGTTTCTGTTGTTATGCATGTCTATATGTTTATCAAGTAAATTGGTGAAAGAAGCATACGGAACTTGAGATTGGAAGTGAAGATTAGCTTAAGTCACTTCTATGGTGTTGTATTGCCATTGAGGGTTGTTGTAAGCTAAATATAACTTGGATTTTGACTTGAAGCTACTGTAGGAGGTATGTATATTATGTTATTGCATGTTCTTAAGGTTATCTTGACATTGATTATGTTAAATGGATGGACTACACATGAACTAGCGAATAAAGTTGCTAATTGAGGAAAATTGGAGTTGTGGATTATTTTCTTTGTCATAAATATATGGTATAAGGCTGGAATCATTGATGAATGACTTCATTATCATGTTAATGATACTAGTAAGTTAAATTAAAAAGTTTATAAGGGGTGATATGGGGTATATGAATTCCAATTGAGCTTGTAGCTCATCGTGAAGTAGTTGTGACTTGTTGTTGCTATATGGTGTCCTGTTATTGATAATTATGTATTGCTAGATTTCTCTGGTCATTGTTGTTGGTATATGATATTAGAGGAGGTTCTTGTTACAGGGAAGATGCTCCCCAACAGCTGCTACACAAGTCTCCTTGCCAAAGAGATACCCTAGAATGACTTAAAATAGCTATTTATACTAAGCCCAACAACTGGACAAAATTGCCCTTCGGTCAATTGCGCGGTTGGATGCATGGGCGTAGGCTAATTGCGTAGCCTACACAAGTTTGAACACTTCAGCTTTTTTTCTCTGCATAGGATATCTGTGTAGCCTACGCAGGTTTGCGTAGGCTAAAACAGAATGTCCTCAAAACTTTACTTCTCAGGTCTTCCTCTACGTAGCCTACGCAAGTTTGCCTACGCGGGGTCTTCAGCTCAAACTTCAACTTTTCTTCCATTTTTCACTTGGACTTGGTTTTTTTCTTGAAATGTTTTATTCTTTTCTATTCTTTAAGCATACTCAAAGCTTCATTAGCTGAAATCGAGCCATTCAAAGCATAATTAGTTACTTTTATCCAATAAATTGGGCATAAAATCTTATAAAAACACAAGAGACATTAGCTAAAAAGCTAACTTATCAAACACCATGTCCTTAATATTTACACAACACTCATAAAGTTAAAGACAATTTGTCCTTAACATTTACACTGCATACATGAAGTTAAGGACACTATGTCCTTAACATTTACATTGCACATATGAAGTTAAGGACATGAGGTCCTAAAGTTTAATAACAGAAGGTGCAAATACAAGTTAAGGATATTATGTCTTTAACATTTATACTGCACACATGAAGTTAAGGACGTCATATCCTTAACATTTACATTGCACATATGAAGTTAAGGACATGATGTCCTAAAGTTTAACAACGGAAGGTGCAAATTTAAGATACTTTGTCCTTAATATTTACACAACATTTATGAAGTTAAGGGCATCATGTCCTTAATATTTATACAACATTCATATCTAGCACAGGTATATTTTCGTCCGGGCGGGTAAAAATTTATTAAGCACTGGCTAAAGAGTAAATATATTTTAAACAATGGCTAAAGAGTAAAGACATCTCTAATTAGTGGCTAACTGTGTACTTCCCCCTCCGAAATCTCCTTCTCAGCTCTGGACTTGGACATTTCCATCTTCATTTCTTCAATACTATTTTTTTAATACGAATCATGTTATACAATTGAGTGACATTCAACTAGGGGTGGCAAAACAGGCCCAAATCCATGTAACCTGTCCAATACGTCCAAATATTAATGGGTTTGGGCTAGAGTAATTTTGTAGATGGGCTGATTTGGACTAGCCCAAAGTAACCCATAAAATATTACTAGCCCAAATTGACCCATGATAGTGCCCAACTATGACCCATATGAGTGCCAAAATTTTCTCTTGAAGCTGGACATATGTGAACCTTCACTTATGCTCAATAAAATAAAAATATGAGTAATTCCTTGTCCAGAAAGGTGAAATTTAATTTATAATCTCATGATGAAATAGAATTGTTTTATATGGTCAAAACATTTGTTCTTTTTATAAATCACATTGTGGATCAATCATACTCCTTAGAATATTTAAAAATAAAATAGAAATTAATTTAATCTTAAAAGTAAAAAAAATAGATCTCATATATTATTATCTATGAAAAGTTTCATTTTAGGAAAATAAAATATTAGTTCGACATGAAATCAAAATGAAAAATGGAAATGAAAATTCAGTTGGGGATTGAACTAATAACTATCAACTAACCGTACTTTTGCGACATAGATGATTGAATTAGTATTATTCACAAATATTTACCTTGCAAATTAAATGATTTTCTAAAATTTCCATTTATTTTTTTATCAATTACAATAATTAACAAGATTAATACTACCATATCTAAGAAATCGAATTAGTTGTTGATCTTAGTCACAGAAAGAGTTGCTGATATGATGTTGTCTTACAAAAAGAAAATTCAAGATAAAAGAGAATAGATACGAAAAAAGTAAAGATTTTTCGTGACATTGGTTGTCTTACAAGAAAAAACAAAAGGATATTACATTGTAAAAATAAAAGAAATTTCCAGAAACCATTATTGTTTAGTGACTATTAACTTTACATAGCTATCATATACTTAATTACTTCCTATAGCTACTATTTAGTTGTTACGGTAATGTATTCGTTGTATTCGCGCTGCTGTATTCATAAATACAATAGCAAAAAAGCGCCTAAATATCAGAGCAGTCCAGTTGTACGTGCATGTATTCACATGTATTCGCGCCATGTATTTATGAATATAGCAGTAAAAAGTGCCTAAAATCAGGACAGTCCAGCTGTACGTGCATGTATTCACATGTATTTGCACTGTTGTATTGATGAATACAGCAGTAAAAAGCGTCTAAAATCAGGGCAGTCCAGTTGTACGCGCATGTATTCACATGTATTTGCGCAGCTGTATTCATGAATACAACAGTAAAAAATGCCTAAAATCAGGGCAGTCCAACTGTACGCGCATGTATTCATATCTATTCGCGTCATGTATTCATGAATACAGTAACGACAATCACCTTAAAAATAGGTATGTCCAGTTGTCTAAGAGAGAGGAAAAATATAAATAGCGTATTTCATGCCTCAATGGTAGTATATACCATAAATACTTATTTTGCTATAAAATATAAAAGGTATCTATAGAAAATAATATTTTAAAATAATTTTGGTTTATAATAAATAAGGTGTATACCTTTGATATAGGAGGTAAAATTTTCTAAAAATAATGGGTCAAGTTGGGTGGGTTGGGCTATAACTCATTATTTAGTCCATATTGACCCAAACCATTTCAGCCCAAATAATATTTTGGCAGGTTTGGGCAATGACTCATTTATTAGTTCAGCCCATTTTAACACGCTCATTTGCCATCCCTACATTCAACATTATGCATATTAACATTATTGTTTACCCTCAAAATCGAATAACAATTGAATTTATACGCGGTTTTAAGGATACGTGATATATTTTGAGAAACCAGATTTAATATGGGAAATATAGAAACACAAATGCAAACTACGCATATTGGACAACTTAAGCCTTTCAAAGAACACAAACAAAGCTGGAAAAGACAATAAGTTGTTCTATGAAGTATGTTACCCTCCCTCCATGAATTACTCCATTATATATATATATATATATATATCCTTTAAAATATTATTTTATAAGAAATTGTGTAGACCGTTGACTCCCTTTTTGACTTAATCGCGTGATTTTTGCCATAATGATTGGTCAATGGCGAGAATCACGAATTTTTGTCCTATAAGTTGGCAAAACTTTTCTTCCAGGTCATTAGAAGCGGGGTTGGTCGTGCCCCGGATAAACTCGAGGGCAAATCTGATGGTCTTGTTTGAACTTCGATCCTCGATATCGAGCTTAGTTATATCTGTAACTTCGATCTCTTACGTAGGTGCCGAGTCTTGACCTGTTGTTCCGGATGCTCGATCAAGCATAGAGCTCGGTTCTACCCGTATACAGATAGTCCCCTCATTTTTTGGAGAGTAAGCGATAAAAAATGATATGAACCATTGGTCCTTACTTCGATAAATCATGAAGACAGGTACATGGTGTAGGTGATAAGAATAGTGGAAATGTCCTGTCAGTTGGGTCTTCGAGGCATTAAATGTATGTCAGTTGATGGTCGACTACCTCGGGAGATGAACCACCAATTGAGGAACCTCTAAATATCCTTTAATCCGTTTGTTAGAACTTTTACGCTCAAATACTTCTTGCATTCTAAGAACTTCATCTTCTTCATCTTTTGGTTTTCTCATTACCAATCTCAAATCTTCCTCTTATCAACAATCTCTTTCCTTTATTTTTTATAATAATGGCAAAAACTTCAAAGTCTGTTCCTCAAAAAGAAGCACCTTCTTCTGCAAAACCTTCTGAAAATGCCCCTCACGCTGCTACTGAGGAACCCCCTCTAAGATCATACATCCCTACTAAGTGCTCTACTGTGGCTGATTTCAAGGTTGAGAATACGCCCATGGTACCGGGTCGATGTGAACTGGTTTTGAGGTAAATATATACGATCACGGATAACATCCTCGATAAGGTTAAAAATGATTGCAACTAGGTAGGCAACACGTAGTGGTTCCTACCCCTAAAGAATCAACTACCACCTACGTGAAGGGTTTCTTAAGTATTTACACTTAGCCTTTCACGTTGGGTCCTCTAGACCCGGTTATCATAGCCTTGTGCAAAAGGTATGATGTGACACTCGGGCAGATACATTCTTCATTTTGGAGGATCTTTATTCTGCTTCGATTCTTTGTGAGCAAGGTCGAGGGATGTCTATTCACCATCGACCATATCATGTGGTTGTACAACCCTGGACTTTACCGATGAGGGTTAATTAATCTTGCACGCCAAGTTACCAAGACCTTGTTCTCGAGTATCAACGAGGATCGAGACCGGAGCTGGTTAGGCAGATTTGTTCTAGTGTGGACCTCGGATTAATCCTGGCTGTGGACATGCCATTCCCTAAGAAATGGAACATGAAACGTAAGTCTAGCTTTGCCTTTGATATTCCTTTTGTTGCTTTTCATCCCGTTTGGTTTCTTATCGATGTTATTTGATGCAGTTGTTGCCTAGATTCCGAACCCCGTTCCCAAAATTAAAGAGTGGGTCGAGGGCATTGCGACACAGAGACCTTATTCCGAGCGCTTATGGTGTGAGCTCTCGAAGGGCCGATGGGAGGCCCGTAATCATAGTAAGGGTTTTTCCCTAATAATATATCTGATCTCATTTCTTCATCATCAATCTCTGATCCATTATATTTTCATTTTGCAGGTTTAGGAAAGGACGTCGAGATAAGGCCTCCATCAGCTGACGATGATATACACGTTGATCCCCATGCTTTGAAATAGGGCAAAGAGAAGAAGAAAAGAAAAACTCTGAGCCCCTCGGCCCCTGAAAGGAAAAGACCTAGGAAGAGACCTGCGCAGAAACCTAAGAAAAACAGCGCCCGAAAACTTCCATTGGACTCACTCAATCGGTTGAGAGATGAGTCCGAGGAAGAAGGAAAATTCTAAATTAGTGGCTCGTGTGAGAAGCGGCTCCAAAATGCCTCGAGCCGTAGATGCCGTAGAATAAACAGCGGTTAAAGTCTCCGAGAGGGTCGAGGTCGATTTAGCCCGAGCCAGTGAGGTCGAGAAAGAAAATGTGACTGGTACATTCCGGTCAGAAGATAACGTACCCAAAGAGACGCTTGGGGTGATTAACCTTTCTGGGTCGCCTTCGTTTATAACTTCTATGATAAACGAGGCCCAAGCGTTGAAAGGTAACCTCGGAGAAGGGGCCCAAGGAGTAACAGATTCTTTCCATAATTTTTTCGACGGCCTGGATTCCACTGCTTCGGAGGATGTTACTGGTTTGGATGACTTACTGGTACCAAGGAAGATATCGTCCCCGGGAGCTGGCGGGTCCTCTTCGAGCCCAAAATTAGTGAATCAGTTCCCTGCTCTGAGTGTTGATCCTATTCGGAGTTGAGCAATTTATATGTCCATCCCAGAGGACGTCCGGGTTCTTTCTGCCCCGGTGGGAATTGCTAGTTACCTTCGGTGCTTGGTCACCGAAGAGGATCAAATCAAAATGAATGAGGTAGAGGTGCCCTGCCTTTTTAACGAAGCTCAACATGCTCTGAATCGGGTAATTTCGCATATCCCTTAATTATATACTTAGATTCAATAGTGAATAATCTTAATATCTTCCTTTGTGTTTTCATTCCTCGGTGCTTAATCATGAGGCCTTTCTCCGATGCCGGGAGGAGTTCAAGCATCACGAGGCCGAGACTCGGGAGCTTGCCGAGAAGAAGGATACTTACAAGCTTCTTAGTGAGAAGCTTCAGGCCGAGTTAGAAGCAGCTCAGAAGGAGCATGCTGGTTTGCTCAAGCAGGTAATTCGAATATTCGATCTTAGCGATGATGATTCAGATACTTTGGCTAACGACCCGAAAATACAGGCTCAAAAGAGACTTGACCAGGTCGGGCAGCTTCATACAGAGGTGGATGCGGTGAAGGCCAAGGCCGAAGAATGGAAGAAAAATATGGATCGTCTGGCCTTGGAAAAAAAAACTGCCCGAGCATAATTGGCTTCTGCTGAGGTTCAGCTTCGGGCTACAAAGGAGAAGGACTCAGCGCAGGCAAAAATGATCAAGCAACTCCAATCTCAACTAAGTTTAGTTGTTTCTGGCCAAGAGAATCTGGCCAAGGAGCTCGAGGCTGCCAAGTTAGAAGTCATTACGGCCCGAAACAAAGCTGATAAAAGGGTGGCCCAGCTCAAATTTGATACCGAGGCTATACAGGAGTAGGCAAAAAGTATGGTGAAACATGCGTGGTGGGAATCCCGAAGGAAAGCCCTCGAGGGAGTCCATGCCTAGAATTTTGACATACTGAACAAAATTGAGAATGCCAAGACATGTGAAGCCAATGCTCGAAGGCTAGCTTTTCCCGAGGAGGATTCCGATGCGTCTGAAGAATCGGGCGAATCCGGTGGCGAGGAAGACTCTAAAGGCAATGATGCAACCCCCAGTAAAGATTAGGCCGTTCAAATTTTGAAATGTTTTCTTTTGTTGAGACAACTTGGCCTTTGTATATAACATGTAACACGGCTATTCAACCTTTGTAAAAAAATTTGATACATATATACGAGGTTTTTCCCTTTCATAGCTTTCAAACTTCTTTTTTGGTTTATTTGTATTTGCAAAGGTCGAGATGCCTTAGCATGAAATAATGAGGTCATGTCTAAAGGTTCGAACAAACCTTACCTTTGCTACCTTTCTACGTTAAGGCATTGTAGGGGTTCGGTGTTACCGAAAAGTTTTCCCCGAAGTGTCTTAGGTTTATAGCCTTGCCGAGGGAGGATTTTAGAACCGATTATAAGAGGCCTTGTATTTGTTACGAGCCTCGGACATATCTGAGTCGTGTTAATATGGCCGTAGCCTTTTCAGTTCGGGCATTTCCCAATGGGTTTGTCATCCCGAGTTATCTAAGCATGCTTGGGATAACTGTTCCCGAGAAAGGGTGGTCGTGGACTTTGAAATTCGGGCATTGCCTAATAGGTCTTTTGCCCTTGTAATCTGATAGTTTGGAACGTCCGAGATTGTTTTTCGATCGGCAGTCCCCGAGTGAATATTCGAACTCGGATTTAAGATTACCGTTAGGCTCGATGCCTAGTCCCCGAGTGAATGTTCGAACACAAATTAAGATTGCCCTTAGGCTCGACATCGATCGGCAGTCCCCGAGTGAATGTTTGAATTCGTATTTAAATTTCCCTTAGGCTCGATATCGATCGACAGTCCCCGAGTGAATGTTTGAACTCGGATTTAAATTGTCTTTTAGGCTTGATGCCTTTAAGTGTAAGGAATTTCTTGAGAAACTCAAAAAACATTTTTTGAGGACGATATGCGACGATATACAAAGAAGACTCTTTTATGCTTGCGCATAATAGTCGCGCATGTATACATGTTCAGTGTCAGGGCTTGATTGACTTGAGCGGGCATCATTTGACTGTTTGGCCCTTACAATAAATCCTATTGGTCGAGGCCCCTTAATCACGATGTTGAAATGACTTGTTAATTTCTATATTCGGGGATCTTGCCCCCCCTCCCTCCCCCCCAGTGTTTGAGGTTGATCGAAGAGAGGCATCGAATTCTGTTGTGATTATTGCAACCAGTTTGTTTCCGGCCTTTGATTCTAAGTTAGCATGATTTACTTGCTGCCTCATTAAAAACCTTGCCAGAAAACCCATTTGGGATAAAATCGGTCCAAGAAAAAAAGAGTGCAACACATGCTTTCAGACCTAGGATCTCGTATCATCCTTTGTAAGTTGCCAGCAAGTGTCAGTTTAAAGCATAAATAAAAGAAAGAAATGGGTCGTACCTTAGCAATAATATCGCTTTAAGTGAGTTATATTCCAGTTGTTCGGTATTTGTTCGCCGTTCATTGCTCCGAGCTTGTAGGATCCTTTTCCGGTGATCTTGATAATTTGGTATGGTCCTTCCCAGTTTGGGCCCAATTTCCCTTCGTTCGGGTTTCGGGTGCTCAGCATGACTTTTCTTAGTACCAAGTCCCCACTGTTTAAATATCGAAGGTTGGCCCTTCTCATACCTCTCGACTCGTTGCTTCTGGGCAGCCAATCGAACTAGGGCGGCTTCATGCCTTTTATACAATAGCTCCAGGCTCATATTCATGGCCTCGCCATTCGATTCCTTTGTTGCATATCGAAATCTGATACTTGGCTCCCCGACTTCGACCGGTATTAGGGCTTCGACTTCGTTAACCAATGAGAATGGAATAGCCCCAATACTGGACTTCGTAGTCGTGCAGTATGCCCAAAGGGTTTTAGGTAGGACCTCCTTCCATTTCCCTTTAGCGTCAGTTAACCTTCTCTTCAGGTTTTGGATTATGATTTTGTTGGTCGATTCGGCTTGCCCATTCCCGCTAGGGTGATAAGGTATCGATAAGAACCTTTTGATCTTATGATCTTCGAGAAACTTGGTCACTTTGTTGCCGATAAACTATTTCAGATTGTCATACACAATTTCTTATGGCATCCCAAACCTACATATGATATGGTCCCAAATGAAGCCGGTGACTTCCTTGTCCCTAATCTTTCTGAATGCCTACGCTTCAACCCACTTAGAAAAATAGTCAGTCACAAATAAAATAAATTTAGCCTTACCCGGTGCCAATAGAAGAGGGCCGACAATGTCCATTCCCCACCACTTCATGAATGGCCATGGAGGTAAAACCGAATGCAGTAGCTCCCCCGATTGATGAATCATCGGAGCGTATCTCTGACATCCATCACATTTTCGGACGAATTCCTTTGCATCTTTTTCCATATCGATCCAGTAATATCAAGCCCAAATTATTTTTTGATTAGGGTCTGAGGGCAGCTTTCCGGTCCTGAGATATTCCACATATTTGTTCCTCCAGTACCAAGTTAGACTCGTCAAGTTGATTTCGGCATGTCCTTCTTCCACTACCGATCTCATAAGTTGTACGACCTCTCCTGATTTAAATTCGTCGTCTTTGACCGACGATCCCAAGTTAGCAAGGGCATCGTCTTCGATGTTTTGATCCTGAAGTACATGTTGCAAAGTCTATTATTCGAACCGATATAATGTCACCTGTAACTTGTCCAAGTATCTCTGCATTCGTTCTTCCCTTACTTCGAATGTTCCATTAACTTGGTTTACCACAAGGAGGGAGTCGCACTTGGCTTCGATCACCTCTGCCCCAACGTTTGGCTAATTCAAGGCCTGTAATTATGGACTCATATTTGGCCTTGTTGTTAGTCAATTTTATAGTCTTAATAGATTATCTAACAATATTACCCGTTGGTGGCTTTAGTACGATACCGAGTCCGGACCCTTTTGCGTTCAAGGCCCCGTATGTAAAGAGGGTCCAAATGCCCGAAAATGTTTCTGAGTTTACCAATAACTCTTTTTCGACTTCGGGTATTAGGGCTGGCGTGAAGTCGGCCACGAAGTCCGCCAAAATTTGGGATTTAATGGTGGTTCGAGGTTGGTACTCAATATCGTACCCACTTATTTCCACAGCCCAATTGTCCAATCGGCCCGAGAGTTCGGGATTATGCATTACATTCCTCAATGGGTAAGTAGTTACGAAACATATGAGGCGACATTGGAAGTATGGTTTTAGCTTTCTAGAGGCACTTAGCAAAGATAGCGCCAGTTTTTCTAGGTAAGGGTACCTAGTTTCAGCCTCACCTAAGGTCCTTCTAACATAATAAATCAGAAATTGCGTACGTTGCTCTTCCCGAACTAAGACTCCACTTACCGCTACCTTCGAGACTGCTAAGTACAAATACAGTTGTTCATCTATCTTTGGTGTGTGAAGTAGAGGTGGACTCGATAAGTATCTTTTGAGCTTCTCCATATCTCGTTGACATTCCGGGGTCCATGACCTCAAAATAAATTTCCCTAAAGCGGCTATGCACCCGGTTAGCCTTTGTACGGCCTTTACGTTGTCCACAACTATGATATCAACTATGGCTTTGATCTTGTCGGGGTTGATATCGATTCCTCGGTTGGATACTGTGAACCCGAGGAATTTACCCGATCCAACTCCGAACGCATATTTTTCTAGGTTCAGCTTCATATTGTACTTCTTCAATATGCTGAAAGTTTCCTGCAAATGTTTTAAATGGTCCTCTGCTCGCAGGGACTTAACCAACATATCGTCAATGTAAACTTCCATCGACTTTCCTATCTGTTCTTCGAACAACTGATTTACTAAGCATTGGTATGTCACACCGGCATTTTTTTAACCCAAACGGCATTACATTATAACAGTATGTGCCGTTTTTAGTGATGAATGAGGCTTTTTCCTGATCACCTAGGTCCATCCATATTTGGTTGTACCCGGAATAGGCATCGAGAAAGCTAAGGATCTCGTGGCTGGCCGTAGGGTCGATCATACGGTCGATGTTGGGCAAAGGAAAAGAGTCTTTGGGGCATACTTTATTAAAATCTTTGTAATCTACACACATTCTTAGTTTATTCTCTTTTTTAGGGACTACCACTACGTTTGCTAACCAATCTGGTTATTTAACCTCTCGAATGGACCCTATTTTAAGGAGTTTAGATACCTCGTCTTTGATGAAAACATGTTTGACCTCGGACTGGGTCTCCTTCTCTGCTTGACCGGATTGATTTTTGTGTCCATGCTTAGTTTGTGTGTAGTTATCTCCGGGAAGGGGGAGGGGGGGTCCCTGTCATATCAAGATGGGACCAGGCAAAAAAATCTATCTCAATTATAAGAAATTGAATAAATTTTTCCCTGAGCTCGGGAGTTAACTACGTGCCTAGATATACCTTCCGATCGGGAAAATTCTCGATCAATATAACCTGTTCCAGCTCTTCGACCTTTGATTTCATTGCGTCAGAGTCATCGGGGGCTATGAAAGATCGGGGAACCCCATAATCCTCATCTTCATTAATCTTATGCTTATCTAATCCGATCGTGACCGGTATCAGTGATTGTTATTTGGCCTCCTAGCTCGTGTCTGAGATCGGTTCTTTCGATATTGTGGATGCTGATATCGGAATCAATTCTTCGACTGCAAATATTTCTCTTGTGGCTGGTTGTTCTCCGTAGACTGTCTTAATCCCCACGGGGTCGGGAACTTCAATACTTGTAGATGAGGGCACTGACCTCATGTGATGGATCCATGGCCTACCGAGGAGGGCGTTGTACCTCATGTCCCCTTCGAAAACATAAAATTTTGCCTCTCGTATGTTCGCGGCGATGCTGACCGGTAATGTTATCTCCCCTTTGTTGGTTTCACATGCCATGTTAAACCCGTTTAAGATTCGGACTGCAGGCACGATTTTGTCTTTCAAATTGAGCTGCTCTACCACTCTCGACCGGATTATGTTGGGAGAGCTACCTGGATCAATTAATACACGTTTAATTTTAGTTTTATTTACGACTACAAATATGACCAGTGCATCGTTGTGAGACTGTATGATCCCTTTTGCATCCTCGTCGCTGAAGTATAAGAATCCTTCATGTGTGGAGTCTCGAGTTCGTTTCTCCCTGGTGATGGAGATTCTGGTGCGTTTCATTATTGGCTCTTGTGGGATATCGACCCCACCGATGATCATATTAATAACTGTTGAGGTTCGGTATCTTCTTGTTACGTATGTCTGTTTGAATCCCTGTTCTTGAAATGATTCTTGGCCCGGTCGCTTAAGAATTCTCGAAGGTGCCCGTTGTTGGAACGTCGGGCTACTTCTTCCCTCAATTGTCGATAGTCTTCAGTTCTATGACTGTGTGTTCCATGATACTTGCATACCTGGTTTGATTTGGGTTGGATTGCAGAGGTCGAGGCCATTTGGTGTCCTTGATTCGCCCGATGGCTGATACGATTGCGTCCACATTGATATTGAAGTTGTACTCCGATAGCCTCAACGCTTCTTTAGGCCCGATGGACAAGTCGAAGCTGTTTTTGGTCATGAGTCCCTGGTTGCTTCGACTTTGTTCATTTATCCTTTCACTTCTTATGGGGTTCCGCCCGGATCCGCTACTCATCCGATCTCCATTATATGGCCGGTACCGATCCCTATTTGATCCTGATTCACGATCAACGTCTCTCTTGACTATGTCAAAAGTCTTGACCGAGTAAATAGACTCTGAAGGGCCCCCGAATTGCTCATCTTCAATCCTGATTTTTTATTGATACCGATTGTGTACATCGGCCCAGGTAATGGTAGCATATTCGATCAGATTCTGCTTCAATTTTTGCGAAGCCACCGAGCTTCGGATATTAAAGTGAAAGCTTGTACGACCCAATCATCAGCGACCGGTGGTAGATCCATTTGTTCCATTTGAAAACGGGATATGAATTCCCTAAGCATCTCGTTGTCTCTTTATTTGACCTTGAAAAGGTCCAATTTCCTGGTTTCGACTTTGATGGCGCCAGCATGTACTTTTATAAAAGAATCTGCAAGCATAGCAAACGAGTCAATAGAATTAGGAGGGAGGTTGTGATACCATATCATGGCTCCCTTCGATAGTATCTCCCCAAATCTTTTCAACAAAACAGACTCGATTTCGCCGTCTTTCAAATCGTTCACTTTGATGGCACATGTATAAGAGGTTACATGCTCGTTTAGATCGATCGTTTTGTTGTACTTAGGTATTTCGGACATACAAAATTTCTTAGGGATCGTTTTTGGGGCCGCGCTGGGAGGAAAAGATTTTTTCACGAACTTCTTGGAATCGAGTCCCTTCAGTATCGGAGGCGCTCCTGGGATTTGATCTACCTTGGAATTATAGGTTTCGACCCTTTTATCGTTTGCTTCGATCTTCTTTTTCCCTGACTTTATCCGCTTTGTCCCACTCTTAGACCTTACCACGGCTGGCCCCGTTCTGTGGGTGACTTCTTGGGGTGGACCAGGTTCGACCCTGCTCGGTGCCTGGGTTTGGCTTTGCAACTGAGCTATTGCCACGTGTTGAGCTTGCAGCATTCGAAGATCATGCGTAGGTTGATTCCGTCTTCTTCGATGTTTTGTGTGTTTCGAGCTGCAGATCGGGTTCCACCATGGACGATGTTTTCGGGACCAGTATGCTGGTTCGCGTCAATGGATACATGTGAATTAAAGTCAATCGGATCCGCAGCCCGAGTCCCAACGGGGTCAGCGGGTGGCCTTGCACCACCGGGCGCCACGTTGTTATTCTCACCTTGATGACCAGACCTGTTGTCGATATGCAGGGGCGAAAATTGAGAGTTTGTCATTTTTAGCCTGAAATCAAAGACACTTCTAAGAGCAAGTGTAAAGCAGTGTATGTTATAGAGATTTGTATCAAATAACCACTATTATCCTTAGCCCCACTGTGGGTGCCAAACTGTTTACCCTCAAAATCGGATAACAATTGAATTTATACAAGGTTTTGAGGATACGTGATATATTTTGTTACAAAGTGAGAAACCAGATTTAATATGGGAAATAAATAGAAACACAAATGCAAACCATACAGATTGGACAACTTAAGCCTTGCAAAGAACACAAACAAAGCCGGAAAAGATAATAAGTTGTTCTTTGAAGTATGTTACCCTCATGTTGTTCTTTTAAGTATGTTACAATGTCCTCTATGAATTACTAAATTCCTTCTATATATACGGGGAGATGAAACCTTTAAGACATTATTTTATAAGAAATTATGTAGACCGTTGGCTCCCCCTTTTGACTTAATTCCGTAATTTCTGTCATAATGATTGGTCAATGGCGAGAATCACGGATACTTGTCATGTAAGTGGGCAAAGCTTTTTTTCGAGGTCGTTAGAAGCGGGGTCGGTCGTGCCCCCGATAAACTCGAGGATAAATCTGATGGTCTTGTTCGAACTTTGATCCCCGATATCGAGCTAAGTTATATCTGTAACTTCGATCTCTTACGTAGGTGCCGAGCCTTGACCTATTGTTCCAGATGCTCAATCAAGAGTAGAGTTCGGTTCTACCCGTATACAATTATTATTATTGCTATTTAATATTTAAGAAATACTTATAACTTAGAAAATCTTTTTTACATAGTTAATCGGAAGAAGGGAATTCCAAGCGGACAACCACGATCGGGAGCCCACTAATTCAAACTCGTGATATTACAATTTAAATTGTGAGTGTTTGGCCTCTGGCCGAGGAAACACACATTTCCCTTTCTAAATATAGATTTTTTTTTTTTTTTTTGGTTTCTCACCCGGTGTCTGGTATTTGTATTGGGGCCCGACTAAATTCGGATTCGCACCTCAAAGTCCCACATTGGGGGTAAAGTGCTCCCTAACAAAAGGGATTCCATATCCAGGGCTCGAACCCAAGATATCTCTCTGGTTAATGATGAATGAATACTTACCACTCTACCACAACCCTTGTTGGTGAGTAATATAGAAAGTTTTGGATTCTTTCTGTAGATTTTTATCTCCAAAAATGCATGTTCTAGAATAAGTTGCGACAAATAAGCATACGTGATCAGAAAAGAAAGAGCTCATAATGGGACGGTGACAAACGTGAGTTATGATCAAATCAAGCTTTATCACGTCAAATTATGAGCAATTTAGTTTATTTAAGGAAAATATTAAAGAAACTCCTTATTTCCAAGAGAATCGCCCATTATCTCACAGATTTAAGCATATATACTAACAATATAATTAAGAAGTAAGTTGTTCAAAAATACGAATGACCAGAAGATCAAAGTTCAAGCGTCAAATTATGGCACGGTACTTGTCACGTGAGTACTTTGCCCCTCTGTAAATTCCACGTTGTAACTTAAAAATACAAATGACACAAAATTAATTTTCAAGCGTCAAATTATGACACCTTACTTGTCAAGTGAGTACTATTGAGAAAATGACATTGTATTGTGGCCGTAAAAGTAATAACCGAAAAATGTATAAAATTTATTTACTTTTTTTTATATATACACATTTTGTATGTTATATACAAAGATTATACAAATTTTATACATTTTTCGGCAATCAGATGTAAATAATTTCTGACGCGGGCTAAAAGTAATAATACCTCCTGTAAATTCCACATCAACAAGTCTCACTCACTTTTAAAAAATAGTCCAAATATAGCAGGTAATATTGGAGTTAAATGGATAAGAGTCAGGGGCGGAGCTAGCTTATCGAGTACGGGTTCGGCCGAACCCAGTCGCTTTGGTCCAATTCATGTATTTGTAGAACACATTAACTTAAAAGGATTATAATAACGAACTCATAAACTTCAAATTCTGGCCCACATATGATAAGAGTAGAGTAAAAAAAGAAATTAAAGAGGGAGAGGAGGCAGATTTCTTGTGGATTTAAATTCTTGGCTACCTCTCCAAACAAAAAAGAGTCTAAAAATAAGTCTATCTATTTTTGGCAAAGGTCGGCCACCTAAGTTCACCAAAATTAATAATTTCCCATATATACATCTTCTCCATTGTGCCAACTACAATTATCGTAAGCATTCACCATATTGTCATGGGCTTAAAATGAAGTGTCAAATATGAAGTGAAATGAGCCAAAATTGGATTGCCAGTTGGGTGGTGATTGTTGGGGAGCTACTCTTATAAGCATTTAAAACAAGAATTATACATGTCACTTCCTTTGTTTGTTCAGCCAACTGTTCCCCTACTTTTTTTCTTTATCCGTGTTGTGTGTTGATCCGATTAATTTCGTTACGTGCGAAGACAAACAGATTCAGAATTTGAAGTTTATAAGTTCCTATATCGACTTCAAGTAAATTTACAATAATAATTGGGTTCACCTTCAAATATTTATAGATATTTAGTGAACTTCTTAATATATAAATAAAGTCCGAGCAAAAATTATTGGGTTTTCGTGAACCCGTATGTCGAGCTCTAGAGCCGCCCCTAGGCCTGGCACGAATGTAGTGTATATTTTTTGGTTTATATAAACTCAATGGCTTTGCTTCAAACATTATATATATATCTGGATTCCATTAAATCAAATGAGTTATGGTAAAGTATCGAACTCGACTCCATAAAGTTTAAATGTTGAATCTGTCTCTGAATTTGATTTTGATGCTCCATGCTTTTGAACAAAAACAAAAAAAAGACAAAGAAATGCAGTTGACTTTCCTTGCATTTGATGTGGGGGTTGACAAAAGAAGAATTAGATACAAAATGCTTACATCTTTGAAGTTGCTGGTCAAAGACTGCTGACAACAAGTTCTTCATTTTCATATTTATCTTTTGAGGTTGGGTTCTTTAATTCATTTATGAGCGTTCTACTAATATTTTATAACGAGGTAGAAATAAAGAAGGCATAGGCTTCTGAATGATGTTATTTATTGTGAACATTCTTCATGTTTTTTGCTACTGTTAATGCGTGTAGCAAGCAGGACAGAGTTATATATATGATTTGAATTAAAGGGATTTAATCTAATTCCTTTCGTTAAAAAATTATATTATGTATATAAGTTGAATGGTTTATTTATATGTGTGTATATTATATAGTTTTAATTTCTTGACACAATGAAACTCCTAAAAGCGGTTTAAAATGGCTTTAGGTTTTAACTTTAATAGGTATCATGTGTAAGTACTCTAATATCCCTACCACTTACCTTTTTTATTTTGCATATTCCTCTTTGGAGATAAAAGCGGAGTGAGAATTTAAAGTTTATGGGTTTTGAATTGGTCTCCGAATTCATAGCTCGTTTTAGTTATTGTATTTGTAATTATATATTTATATATATTTGATGGATTTCCTTGTACAAATACACAATTTAAACAAAAGTTACTAAATTTGTCCGATATCCAATACTCTAACTCTGCCCCTGGAATATCAGGTAAGTATCCTTAAAATGTGAGATTTGTACTGTTAAAAATAAGATAGATTACGTGCTATATAACATGCAAAAGGGATCAATGGTATGAAATTCCTTACACTAAGCGCATATATATATAACTTAAACTCAGATAGATAAAATGCCAGACATTAATTTGTTGTCTTTAAATTCAGGTGAAAATTCTCAAATCTTTAATTTCATTACAAGTTTTTAACTTTCACAAAAAAGATTTCCAATTAAAATTCATTTCAACTCAATATTTAACTATCATAAAAAAAATCAACTTTCAACTTCATATAAATCTTGTTTCAACTCCAACTTAAATTCTGCGAAACGCATGCTTCATGTTTCGTTGAACAAAAATATCAAGATAATTGAAAGAAAAATATGTGATGTAAGCTTATTGCAAAGCCTGCCAAGTGCTTACAGTCTTCAAACTCTAAAATAGCAAAGTTGGAAACAATAGAATGATTTCCTGTAATCCATGTATAGTTTGACTAGAAGAAAATTATCCTACAAAAGTTTTTTATGTTTTATTTATCAATCTCTGATAGAAAGAGTCTTATAACAAATTGATTTAAAATAATTTCTTATGATCAGTTACAATTACCAAAAAATTTTGGAGCAACGATAAAATTGTTTTCTTTTGATAAGTCACAAATTAAGTATAACAAACCGAGTCGATCAAATTGCAATCACATATATACAAGAAAAACTTATACACGCAATCTTAATATATAATATAGTAGTAATAATATTATAATATTTTTCCCAACTGGCAAATTGAATGCCACATGAGTCTAGACTCTAGAGCATATAATTAAAAGTTCGTTGGGGTAGTTGCACCCGCCCTCCCCCTCTTTTGCTGCTCATGCACCCTTTAAGTTAACGTACCAATTCACCATTTTCCTTCCCAATACATCTAAAACTCTTTCTTATTCAACCTCTATATCAATTTTTCTCACTTGGGTATCTTTTTATTTTCATCTAAAAATCCCAAAAAAAAAATTACTTCTCTTTTCAAAGTGTATTTGATTTGAGGGTACGTCTCTATTTTGATTCTTGACTGAAAATTTTAATAATGGGTGATGAGAAAATTAAGAATCTTGTGAACACTGAAGCGGGACGAGTTTCGGTTGAGGCTAAAAGTGAAAGAAGAAATAACAATCTTCCTAATTTTCTTCTATCAGTTAGGCTCAAATATGTGAAACTTGGTTACCATTATTTGATTAGCAATGCTATGTATGTGTGTTTGGTACCTATTTTGGGTGTGCTTTCAGTTCATCTTATGACTATTTCTGTGGAAGATTTAGTCCAATTATGGGATAAGTTGAAATTCAATCTTGTCACAGTAATTTTTTGCTCTGCTCTAGTGGTATTTTTAGGTACACTTTATTTTATGACAAGGCCTAGGAAAGTGTACTTAGTGGATTTTTCATGTTACAAACCTAAGCCAAATGTTATGTGTCCTAAGGAAATTTTTATGGAAAGGTCAAAACAAGCCGGAATTTTCACTGAGGAGAATTTAGCGTTTCAAAAGAAGATATTAGAGAGATCAGGATTGGGACAAAAGACATATTTTCCGGAGGCGCTTTTGAGAGTGCCTGCAGAGCCTAATATGGCCGAGGCGAGGAAAGAAGCTGAAATGGTGATGTTTGGTGCCATTGATGAATTGTTGGCGAAAACTGGAGTGAAAGCTAAGGATATTGGGATTCTTGTTGTGAATTGCAGCTTGTTTAATCCAACTCCTTCACTTTCTGCTATGATTGTTAACCATTACAAGCTGAGGGGAAATGTTATGAGCTATAATCTTGGTGGTATGGGCTGCAGTGCTGGACTCATTTCTATTGACCTTGCCAAACAACTATTACAGGTTTGTTTCCTTTTTGACTTAATCAGCTACTTGTTATGTTCTTCCGTTTTGGATTTAAGTTATATACACTGACAGTGTAAAGAACTGATAGCGTAAGGACTTCTTTTTATATTGTCAGTGAATCTTAGTTTATAATAGTAGGTAAGTTACTAGATTACTGACAGTGCATAGAACTTAAACTCTTCTTTTTTTTGTCTCACTTGTACTTTTGAGTTTGATAATGGTTGTTCTACATCCTCTTCTTCACTCATTTCACCTTGTTAATCACTATAGGGAAGGAGATCATGTGATATTGTATCCGGTCCCGAATATCAGTCGTTTTTGACAAACTGAATTCGTTTCAAAATCTTTGACGTTTTCAAAAAAGAACAAGTAATTCGTTACCTTTTTTTTGCTAAATCTACCCTTAATATGATTACGACTATTAAATATTTTTCTTAAGAGGTATTCAAAAATTTTAAAAGATAAATAATATATGCAGGTGGAAACGGAGGCAGACGTAGCCTAAGATATATGAGTTCAATTGAACTCATAACTTTCGATACAGAGTATGTATATATATATATATGCATAAAAACCTATTAAAATTTAACAAATGTTAAATATGAACCCATAGTTAAGTTGTTCCAGCTCCGGGGAAAAGATTCATCTTCCAAGTTTGAACCCATTAAATTTAAATCTTGAATTAAAGGAAAGTACTATAATCTTTAGTGGAAATTGGTTTCCAAGAATTAATGTACTAGTATAGTTAGTTCAAGTGGAATGAACACATTAATGTTCAATGTTTGCTAACTGCCAGTTTTTTATGCTTGTCCCACTCCTCAAAAAGTGTTTTTCTCTCATATGGGAAGTTGAAGTTAGCTACTTATGACAGAAGAGTAACAAACATTAATTGTATGCAAACATAAAACTTCTTTATAACAGTCTCGTTTGTTCTGATATTTTTTTTTTTGTTGTAGTGAAGACATACATTATAACATAACATAAAAATCGGTGCCGAAAAAAACTTGATAAAGTAAATGGCTGTTATATAGAGATATTGTTATATGACTGTACTCCATTTGTATATATCAAATATTAATACTTCTAAGACTAACTATCTAATTTTGTCAATGTTGTATATCAGGTCAATCCTAATTCATATGCACTTGTAGTGAGTATGGAAAACATAACACTCAATTGGTACTTTGGCAACAATAGATCAATGCTCGTCTCAAATTGCATATTCAGAATGGGAGGTGCTGCAATTCTGCTATCAAACAGATCATCAGATCGTCGTCGTTCAAAATACCAGCTAATTCACACAGTACGTACACACAAAGGCGCCGATGACAGGAGCTATGGCTGCGTTTTCCAGGAGGAGGACGAGAATAAGGAGGTCGGTGTTGCCCTATCGAAGGACCTAATGGCCGTTGCAGGGGAAGCGTTAAAAACCAACATCACTACCCTCGGGCCATTAGTCCTACCTATGTCCGAGCAACTTTTATTTTTCATGATATTAGTCGCGAGAAAAATCTTTAAGATGAAAATCAAGCCTTATATACCGGATTTCAAGTTGGCATTCGAGCACTTCTGCATACACGCGGGAGGAAGGGCCGTGCTGGATGAGCTCGAGAAGAATCTCGAGCTCAGCCAGTGGCATATGGAACCATCAAGAATGACACTTTATAGGTTTGGTAACACTTCAAGTAGTTCTTTGTGGTATGAATTGGCTTATTCTGAAGCTAAAGGGAGAATAAGAAAGGGAGATAGAACATGGCAAATTGCATTTGGCTCAGGATTTAAGTGTAATAGTGCTGTTTGGCAAGCTTTGAGGACTATTAATCCTGCTAAAGAGAAGAATCCTTGGATGGATGAGATTGATGATTTCCCAGTTGAAGTGCCTAGAATTGTGACAATTAGTTGATTCTTGAAAAATGTTTTTATTTTTTACCAAGCAAAAGTTATCTTAAGTATATCATTCTTTGTTACCTAAAAGATTTCCTTGTACAATGCTGTTTAATTATTTATAAAAGTAATACCACAGTTTCTGTTTTTTGTCAATATTTCTTCTTGATGATTCTTTAGTTTGGAATGCAAATTGGACAAAGTAAATTCTTTATTTTTTTAATTATTTTTTTTTTAACCGTGGTGTCCGAGCCAGCTTGCACGCACCTCGACTAATTCCACGGGATACCTGTCACATCCCACCAGCAACAGGTACCAAATAACTCTATCCACCAAGGCTTGGATTGATGAGAAGAAATCACCTAATATTTGCCTCCGTTGGGATTTGAACCTAAGACCTCATGATTCTCACCCATTATTAAGCTATGTATTCCGAATTTTGCTCAAACCTTATTCTTATTTTGCTTCTTGTTGCTACTGCAAGTCTTGACTTCTCCACTATCATTTTTTCTTTCTGTGATTGTTGGAATTATGCTTTCCTTGAGCTGAAAGTCTATCGAGAATATGTTCTCTACCTTCACAAAGATAGGGGACTAGGAGTAATGTATGCATATATACTACCCTCCACAGACCTCCACTTGTAAGATTTTACTGGGTATGTTATTATTGTTGTAGGTTAGAAACAACTTTGATTTGTAATTTAAACCTTTTTTTAAATAATAAAAAAAAATTATCTATACATATATGGTTTGAGATGAAAAACAATAAAAGCGGCCACATGATTTCACGAGTGGATTACAAAACTTTCATCATTGAAACATACTCTCCCATTTTTACACGAAACGCTTTCCCATTTTATCCTCAATGATATGACTTATTGAAATTTATTGATATAAAGTTCATGGGGAAAAAAATGAAAAACACATGAAACTCTTACTACAGTCGTTTAAAAGGATAATTTTTTTAGTTTGCATATATTTGACTTACATATCAAGTCTTTACTAATTTCGTAAATATCGTGTCCAGTCGAATACATACACATAAAATACGGGATGTGGGTTGTCCAACAATATCACTAGCTGTATAGTGTATATGTGGTTTACTGCCAAGTGACCCTAGAACTTGTATTAAATCTCAAGTAATAAATGCATCAAGTGGAGGTGACGTGCAGATAGCTGAGCAAGATGGAACCAGCTGTTTGTATGCTGAAGGGGGAGCTGACAAGAAAGGCCTCATACAGGGGCGGCTACAGTATCGGGTTCATCTAAATCTAGTATTTTCTTCGCAGAGCAAAGATTTTTATATGAAAACTCACAAAAATCTCAAGTGAAGGTACAGATGAACATGCAAATAGCTGAGCAAAATGGAACCAACTGTTTGTATGCCTGAGATGAGAAGGGGAAGGTAACAAGAAGGTGGTCATATCCAACACCGACTACATCCGAATTTATGCGTAGCATAGATTTTTATGTGAAAATTCACAGAAAATTCATCAAGTATTACATCTAAACTCATAAATTTAAAACTATAATGACTATAATGCTAAGAACCTTAAAGATCGAACCAATCAAGTAAAAATCCCGGATCCGCCTTTAAGGAAATAGCTGCAGTAAGAGTGGGATTTTTTTTTTTTTTTTTTTCTTTTTTAGGGGGGGGGTGTTTATCTGAAGTGACAGGTAGTGTAACCCACGTTGTAAACTTGCTGTAGTCAGATAATTTGCTACATATTCAGAGGCAACTTCATTATCACTTTAGGGAGTCACTCTCAAGTATACCTGTAATTTTTTATTTATTTTTTGATTTATCAATCTTTTAGCAATTTCTCATGGCTTGTGGGCTTGTTGGCTAGCATACTTGACAGAGGTATAGTATAGATACAAAATCACTTTAGTAGTAAGCAATTTAATCGAAAAAATTTAAGTTATGCATATATAGGGTCTGGGGCGGAGCTACAGTAGTGAGTGCGGGTTCGGGCGAACCCAGTGACTTTTTCCGGAACCCTGTATTTGTATTGAAATATTTACTAACTCTATAAATATATACTGCCGAACCCAGTAACAAAAGGGGTCTTGGTTCAATGGTAAGGGCTGTGGGTTCGCTGAGAAAGATGGGGGTTCGATTTTCGCTTAAAGCAGTGTTTTATTTTAAAATTTAGAACTCACACACTTCAATTCCTAACTCCGCCTCTGTGTAAGGGAAAATATAGTCTCACAAATTCTTTACAGTACGAAAGAGACTACTTCAGTTTCATTCAGTCCTAACATGGCGTCTTGAACTTCATATCTCAGCATTTAGCCCCTAATTCGTGCACCTTTTTTATTTTCACATCGGAGAATCCCCTGCAGACTTCTCGTACAATGTCAGCTGGAGAAATCTGGTGTATAAGCCCACACTTGTATTATCCTTCCAACTTAAATACCGCGACAAGGATCAAGCCATAACAAGTGTCTTAACCAACACACCATGGGTAACGTCCTTGCTACTGAACCAAAGCCCTAGGACTAGCCCATAATTAGTGAACTTGCTTTAGTAAAAATAGCACGGGCTAGCCAATTTTCGGACTGGTAATTGAAAAATAGCCAGCGTTTGCAAAGTCATTGAAAAATAGTCACTATTTTACTGCAACACGGACCGGTCCAGCATAATATACTGGAGAATGGTGCACCTATGTATGAACTTCCAACATATTATGCTGGAACTCCAACACGCGGAAAATTCCATCATAATATACTGGAGATTGAAGCACTTGTGTATGAACTTCCAGCATATTATGTTGGACCAGTATATTATGCTGGAGTTCCAGTATATTACTGAAGATCCAGTATATTACTTGAGATCCAATATATTATGCTGGAACTCCAGTATATTATGCTGGAATATTTTCCAGATTTTGAACAGTGTTTTCGTTCAAATTTCTCTTTACATGAAAAGTGGCTAAATTTCGATTACTTTTGAAACTGTGGCTATTTTTCAATTACCACTTGTAAATCTGGTTATTTTTGAATTTCTCAAAGAACTACCGCCAAGAACTATAATTCTATAACATATGCTAAAGGGTTTTGCATTTAAGAGCTAACTAGAGGGAGACATGCAATACAACACGTTAATTAGTGCTTAGAGAAACAAAAAGGCATGTTTACCTAATAAATATTCAAGTTGAATAATATTTACAGCAGGATGTCAGCAGAAATCCACCCACGACAGCACTCTGGGTTTACATGCCCCAGATACCACAAGCTGATGCGACTTTGTTGCTTGGCCGTGACGTTAGTTCATATAATATCCTTGCAAATATGTCCGAGTACCTTGCATCCCCAAAGAGCATCTCTGCAAAAGCATTTTCATACACCAGTAAGAGGGGCTTGTTCTGTGGCTCCAGCACGAGGCTTTCCAAAATAGTTGCTGCTTTCCTACAAACTTCTGGTGTTGGATGCGGCATCTTAATCACTTTCAACAGTCGATCAATTGCCCTGAAGTTACATGAATAATTCATTCAGATACAAAAATAAAAGTAGTATGTCGCCTAAAACTAGGTCAAATTCTCTCTTACCATCGTTCACTGGCCAGCTTCAAACGACAGTCCATATTTATTTCTGTAAGGTTATATAATGCACCTACAGCAGCTGCTTGCGCATCAGTAGGTGGTAGGCTCATTATATCGACTAAACGTTTATATATCTGCATGTCGCACGAATTGGGTTTAGTGAGTTTTCTGAACATTCACAAGTTACAGATGGAAATATAGTATTGCAGTTGTCAAAAGGAATATCAACCTGTGAAGCAAAAGGAAGTAGGAAAGGTTCATTGTCGGGATTTATTATAAGACGACCAATTAGTTCAGCAGCGCCAGCGTGCCATGCCTTCACAGCAGATCCCAGCATTCCCATGAGAGCCTGGACTGCACGTTTCTCCCTGGATCAGGAAACAAACAACTCACTTTAGAACATACCGTTACAGAAAAAAGTCGCCACTCGTATTAGACCTAATAATACAAAAGCAAACAACTGTCCAGCCAAATGCTTACGTCATTTTGATAAAAGAAGGTTTTGAGGAGCTAAAGATCCGAAGATTCAGCAATAGAGCCAAATTCACTACAGTCTCGAGGGCATTTGTGACAAGTTCCTCATCCTCTGTCAAATAAGAAGTCCAAAATCAGAATAGGTAGATAGGAACATGTTTTAAATGGATATGAGTCAAGAAAACATTTTAAGCAAGAACATCTGACATTCAGGCATAACAAATCACATATTTATTCTTCTATCTTCTTCACAAAATAGGACCAAGTAACTTTTTTTTGATAAGTAATAGGACCAAATAATTTGTCCGTTTTACGTTTTTAAGGATTATTTGTTTTATATATTTTTTGGTGGAAGGGCATGACATGCAACATAAACAACACTGTAAAAAAAATATAGAATAGGGCAAGACGGAATTTTAAGACTAAGAAACAACTAAAAATGGCCTTGCAAGTAGACTAAGTCAATGTATTCGACACTCCAACAGAGTCCACGCCATTTCATTAGATTATGCTAGGCAAGCACATGAATCTTAAATTGACGCTTCCCATCGAAAAGCATATTTAAGCCACATAAGTCATAAACTTCACCACTATGAGAAGTTTGGAATGTGCTCAATATTTAGGGAGGTATCCAAGGAATAACATCATAAACAAGAGAGAATTTCCTCTACAGCTATAGGAACTTCCTCAGCAGGTAAATATTTGTCTAACAAGTCAAATAAAGGCACCATTAATGATCAACATTCTTCTCGATTATAACCAGGAAGACAGGATTACAAGATATAGTAAATGTCTTAGATAAGGAGAACATAATACAAAACGCCACGTGATAGATGACAAGCAAACACAGAAAAACTTGAAACATCAAGTCTAAACCTATTTCCTCACCCGTAACATAATCTTCAAGACATTGAAATATGGTTTCCAAGCAATGCCTATGCTGCGCCATGATGACTTCATTATCTGGCATGTTAGAGAAGTTGCGGATAATGTTTGAAGCAGCAACAGCACACAGCTGCTTCTCAGCCCGCCCCTCCTCATCCAAATTAAATAGGCCATCTTCTTCAAAACTCCAGGCTCCAGGGCGAGTCTTCGTAGTACTCTTATGAACAAATGCCTCTTTGTTGGAAGATCCAGATCCAGCACTGTGGTCAAGGATAAATGGATTAAGTAACGCAACGCAATTAGATATAGGCTAGGAATTCTGCAATGCAGATCTCGTGCATCGGAAAACTAAGATTTAAAACCAAAGGCAACCAGAAGAAGATGGAGGGGGCGAAGGCGCATGCTGAATTACCTAGGATGGGTTAAGGGATTATTTGAGTTCAAGGCCTCATATTCATTTCCAAATCCAGTAACAGCTGAATTTGCACCCAAAAGTCGAACACGTGGTGTCTTGACGAGCACCCTCGGTAAGGCTATATCACGCCAGTCATCTATCTGTTGAACAAATCATTTCCATCACTACGACAATAAATAGGGATAAACGAATAAAAAGTTACTTATGAACCGCAGGTTGCACGGCAGACATTCAGAAACATACAACTTGAAGTAGAGCATCAAGCAACCCAGGAATTTTCGCAAGAGGGGTTGCATCTTTTCGGACTTCATCTTTCTCTTTAAATGATAGCAAAGTGAGAGTGTTTAATGCCCATGTCAGCTCACTCTTCAATCCACTTTGAAGTGCTAGAACAATCCTTTTATTATTCTGTTCTGTAAAGAATAACAAAAGATTGGTAACCAAATGATAATCATAAGTAGCTGGAAAGTGCAACATTTTATCCACATCCTCAACTTCTAAAAATGCCTGTATTAATTCCTCAAATTCAACAGGTCAATTAATTTTTCCAAAATGCCTTCAATTTACATGAATCATGTTTCATCTTACACCAGTGGTACCTTATGTAGATCAGAAAATACTTTAATTTACTTACCTTGGATTGACCAAATTGTTGGACTGTTACTGTTAGAGTACTACTTCCTCCGGCCCATTTTAGTTGTCATAATTGGTCCAAAATATTTGTCATTTTAGAAAAAAAGATATAATTAATTAATTTTTTTCTATTTTACCCTTAGTATGAATTGTTATTGAAAGTAAAAAACATTGATTAAAGATATAAATAAGGGTATAAAAGATGAACCAAAAATATTATTTATATAAAATAATAGGGAATATTAAAAAGATAAACATGATAGCTATATTAAAAAAATCTAACTACTATTTAATATTTACTAAAAGGGATTTCCTAGAGGAGTAACAACCTGAAGAACCCAGCTTTGAATTCCATCTACAACAGTTGGTGTAAACTGTGTTATTAAAGGCAAAAGGCATAGAAAGCTTTAAAATTTATTATAGCAGGTTAGAAGCCGGCTACGGGTTCGGCCATAACCAGTAGCTTTTGCTCAAACAATGTATTTGTATTAAGAAATTCATTAAATATGAACAAATATTAAGTTTAGAACCCAGTTATTAATACTTGAAGTCATCATTCTAAAATCCAGAACTCATAAATGTGATATGTTACTTACCCTATTATTGGTTACCAATTACTGTGTTTTTTTTTTTTTGAAATTGGTTGTCAATCGATGCCTTATTAAATGGAGTTACCTGCAATTACTTATTAAATGCTTCAATAGTGCCAAACCCTGAGAAGACTATTCCAAGGTCCATCTTCCGTCATACATAACGCAATTCACAGTACAAAAGCTCACTCCCTCCGTCCTATTTTAACTGTTATTTTAGCTCTTTTCACGCTCATTAACAAAACAATAAAATACAAGATATATTTACTAAGTTACCCCTATTAAATGTAGTTTGAGAATTGAGCAGTATTAAAAAGAGTACTACACTTCTTTAATATCAAGGGCATAGTTGAAAACAATTAACAAATAATTCCTAAAGTGAAAATTGTTTTGGGGTAATTTTTTGAATAAAAGTGACTGCTAATTTGGGACGCAGGGAGTAATAATTTACTTCAAATTACACTTGTAAAATCATTCTAAAGCTATCAATTTAAGGACAACACATTCAAAATTCAGTACAATACACATATGATAAAGGCACTAACCAGCGAAGGCATAGTGAACATGAAGGGAAGGGCCGAGGAGGGTTGGGGGAGCTACCGAGTCGGCGGCAGCACAGGAGGCGGCAGATGCAGCGGCAGCGTTGCTGCCTCCACTACCGACCGGACGGCCTCTCTTTGCTACCGGAGTGGCGGAGCCACCGGCTGCTCCGCCTCCGCTCTGTCTCTTCTGCATCTTTTCCCGCTTCTTTCTCTCCTATCTGCTATGCACAAAAACCACTGTGAAGGGAATTAGAGAGTGTCGGAGAATAAATGCTGAAATAATGGGTTGGGTTTTCAGATAGAGATGTTTGCACAAATAGCCCTCCGATTTACTATTTACTTTTCTTAATTAGTATACATTGATTAAATACTAATTACATCTATTTATACATATTAGTCTTAGGGTACGCACGTTGCGCGTGTACCCTATATGGATGAGCATAATTTTTAAGAATTATACATATATTATTAATCAGTATGTTTGAGTTATTAAATATTAACTAAAAATAATAAAAGTTTTTGAAAATGATATATATCGATTTTATTTAGGTGGCTAGCCATTTGAGCTGGTATAACTATTACTGTAGTAATTATAGTTATAAAACATAGGCAAAAAAAATATGAACTAATAAGATCCATAATTGATATGAGTTAGAACACCTTGCAAAAAAGAAATTTAGATATCGTATATATTTACAAAGCAAAAGACTTAGAGTCTGAGAACCTAAATATCCTTAACTATTGAAGGGGTGTCGCCTAATATTACCGACTTTAATAATAGTTAGTTCTCACTTGGACTTTACCGTTTAATTTTAGATTATTTTTATATTTGCAAAAAAAAAAAATTATATTACATAATCCAAATAAGAAAAAGTTTTATACAGGATATTTAATATGAGAATCTTTTATATATTCAGATAATGAAGAATTTAATGCACAAAATTTAGTTGTTTTAAACTCCTAAATATTAGAAAAAAAAGCTTAATCTCAAGCAATCATATTCAAAAGAAAATAGAATAAGCAGATCTAAGTTGTAATCCCATGTTTTGTGAAATAAAGTATTGGAAAGAAATACTAATAGTTTAAATGATCTAAGAAATTTAAAACATTATTTTTTGAACCGAAGGATCGTAAAAATCTTTTAACTAAAGTGGTAGAATCATAGTTTACCTTGTCCTAACTCCTAAAGTATTGGTTCATGATAACTGAATCACTAAACAAATTAGTTGTGATATCTAATTATAGAGCACAATCGTTCTAACTCTAAACAAAAATAAAAAAATAAAAAAATACACAAATAGCAATAATCTCAAAATTTAGAATTACGTGTAAATTAAAGCTCATTAATTTAAAAGGTAAATGATTTATAAAAAGTAAATCGTATTTGAACTTAAAGTCCTAAATATTAGGATTTCTTATATAGTTCAAGTAAGGGAAGATTTATTTAATAAAGTTATAGTTTTTTTAAAAAAATTCTAAATATTAGTTAAATGACTGTTTTGTCTAATGTGAATTATATTTTTAAAGGGTAAAAAATGCGAACGGCATTTCGCTAAGAGTCTTCGTATTTTTAATATAGTATAGATATTATGCATACCATGATTATTTTTAATTTAAGCAATTGGGTTAGCGGCTATTTTGATTATTCTTTCATAGAACACAATATTGACCCATTATTGGTAAATAAACCCATGGATGTAGGGGATAGTGCACAAATAGCCGTTTTTAGGACCGAATATTCGAAATTCATAAAGTGTTTAAAGTTTAATCACCTAAAAGTCAACTTCAGCTTATCGAATATGAAGTTAAGCTTAGTCAAAGCCTAACTTCAAACTTGTTATGAGCATTCTGAAAAGCTTACTGAACTTTAAATATGTTTACCACAAAAACGGATAGAGTTGAATTTGTACGTAATTCTAAGGATATGTGGTATATTTTAATACAAATCGTAAGGATAAATAGAAATATCAAGTATAGATTGCAAAGAATGCAAAATAGACAAGGTTGTAAAGAAGATGAATTTTAGAACTATACAAGTGAAATCAAATTAAAAAGCTTGAAAGAACAATTCTTCACTATAGGAAAATATGGTGCTTGAATTACATTGTTAGCAAAAACTTGCCCTCTACAGAAATGATAACCATCCCCTTTATAGTAGAGGGATCTTACTTTCGATATAATTAAAAATATGTAGTGGGAGACCCATGATAAATCAGCTTTTCCACAATTCCTGCCAAGATTCTCTCCTCTATTGGGATTGCAACGGCTCTTGTCTATAAGCCCGATATTAACTCGAGTTTTCGGTCTTGACTCGAGCTCTCGATCTTGACTTGAGCTCGATTCTGACTCGGACCTTTGAATTGATTCGGGATCAATATTGGTCGGTCCCTGGATCATAAGCTCGACAACTTTACTTTGCATCATAGTTCGATTTGGGTTCGAGCTTGATTATAATATCGAGCTCGACATTGATCGCCCCCTCGGACTCGAAGCTTGTTTGTACCATCTTCGGAACCCATCTCGAAGTCTTACTTCGATCGATTATGTTTCGAACTCGATCAATCATACGAAGGTCGAAATCTATTTCGACCGAATACAAAATAGTTTTTAAAAACTAGGCATATTTAAATAGGAGTAAACAAGCTATCTAGATTATAAGCTGACGTTTACATTGGGCTCGACCATGATAGACGTGATAGCTGTCACGTCGATTTAGTCTTTCAAGGTATTTAATGCATGTCAGACGGTGGTCGGCCACCGCTGATACTGAACCGCCATTGCTTAAACCTATAAATAACCCTTCATTTTCTCATTTATCACTTTTACATCTTCAATCTTCCAAATTTCCCAATTTCTTTTTCGTATTCTCTGAGTTTATTCTCAAATCTGTGATTCGTCTTTGCAAAATTCTTTTTCCAAATTACCAAATCTTTGTCACCTTCTTTAAATCTAAAATGGTGAAGATATCCAAAATCGTCCCCCAAAAAGAAAAAGCTTCTTCTTCCCAATCCATCGCCGATAAAACACCGGTGGATCCCCGTCCTGAGGAGTGTGTTCCGGTGGCGTGTGTTCTTACCTCCGATTTCAAACTTGATAAAGGTTCGCCGGTTCCTCGCCGATGTGAGCTCGTATCGAGATATATTTATTCGATAACCCGGGAGCACATCGAGCGGATAAAAAAAGATTATAACTGGGAGAATAAAGAGGTGGTAGTGCCGTCTCCAGAAGAGGATATTACTACTTACGTGAAAGGGTTTTTAAGCATGTATACTTATCCTTTCACGTTAAGTCCCCTCGACCCTTGTTATCATAGATTTTTGTCGCAAATACTTAATAACCCTAGGCCAGATACATCCTTCATTTTGGCGGATCGTTATTTTGATCCGATATTTTGTGAGTAAAATCGAGGGGATGCTTTTCACCCTCGATCATATTGTCTGATTATACCATCCTCGCCTTTTTCGAGGAGGGTTAATAAAACTCCAATGTCGAGCTACCAAGACTTTATTCTCGAGTATAGACGAGGATAAGGATCGAGACTGGATGGGCTGGTTCGTTCGAATGAGGACTTCGGACCTGATCCCAACCGAAAAGATACCTTTTCCCGAGGAGTGGAACATGAAGCGTAAGTGTAATTCTGTTGTTATCTCCTATTATGTTGTTCTTTCATTTCTTTTCTCACCAATATTCCCCTTTTGTGATGCAGCGGTTCCCTAGATGTCCGGCGTAGTGTCCGATCTCAAGAACTGGGTACGTGATCTGGTTTCGACCTCCTCATATGCCGAGCGCTCATGGCGCGACTTGTCAAAGTGCCGATGGGAGGCCAAAAATTACGGTGAGCACTTCTCTCGTATCTTTTGGTAATTCGAATAAGATGCTTTTCACATACTTCGGTAAATATTTTCGCATGCAGGTGTGGGGAAGGATGCGGTTTTGAGGCCCTCGTCTGTCGAGGTAGAGGATTCGGCCTCTGTCCTAAAGCCGGTGAAAGATAATAAGAGGAAAAGAGCCCCCGTCCTCGAATATCAAAAATCGAAGAAGAGGACGGCTCGTAAGCCGAACAAGAATGCCATTCCTTTGACCGTAGAATCAGTTCTGCGTCTGAGGGATGAAGAAGAAGAAGAAGAAGAAGAGAACGATGGGTCTGCTCTGGCGGCCCGAACAAAGAAGACCATCGATGTTCCACAGGCAGCTGGATCGATGGTGGTTCATAAGGCTCCGCCTCGAACTGAGGATATATCGGAGAGAGATTCGGGTAGAGTCCCCGAGTTGCTGGAGATCGAAGATATTTCCCATCGAAGCCGACAGATGGGGGATACGTCTGAAGGGGCTCTTCCCGAATCTTTTCGAACCGAAGAGAATGCCCCAGATGACTCATTTGGGGCAGTAGCAATCGAAGGCTCTCCCACCTTCCCTACTTTTTTCGCAGGGGAGATTCGGGAAGCCCAAGCTTTGCGGGCCCTCAAATTAGATAGGCCTCATGATGAAGAGGATCCTTTTCATGACCTGTTCATCGGCGTCGAAGACACTGCCGGTACATGTGATGCATCGGATCTTTTTCACGGATTGCAGCAGGCTTTGAATTAGGTAGGCCTTAAATTATATAGTGTTACCTTTAAGTTTGCTTTTCTTTTCTAACTTCATTTCTTTTTTCTTTGCAGGCCGCGGCAGTTCATCGAGAATCATGTTCTCGGTCCCAAACCGAGCTGCATTGATACGAGGCCGAGCTTCAACGGGTTACGGAGGAGAGGAACTCCTTAAATCTCCTTTTGGGCCAAAGGGGAGAGGAAATAAAAGACCTCCAAGTTAAGTTGGCCAGGGCTCACCAAGATCAGATCGATCTATCCGAGCAGGTAATAATGCTTTTAAAAGCCTATAGGCTTGATACCGGAACGATGGATAATCTTTCGGTCTCACAGCTGTAACAGAAAATCGAGATGATTGGAAAACTATGTGAAGAAGTCGATGTGATAAGAGCGGAGTCTTTGAAGTGGAAAGAAGGAATGGACCGCTTTGCTGCAGAGAAAGAAACTTCTCGAGCCCAATTGTCATCGGCCGAAAACCAACTTCAAAAATGAAGGAGAAAAGCTCGGTCCAAGCAAGAAGAATAGAGGAGCTCAAGGCTCGGTTGGCCTCTGTACTTGCCAAGGCTGAATCTGAGGCCGAAAAAGCAAAGGCCGATGCGGATGCACTTGTGGCCGTCTATCGGGCCGATGCTAAAGCTGCCCAGGTCCAAGCAAGAGAGGTAGCCGAGACCGCCGATACTCGAGCACATTGGGTCGCTGAACTTGATGCCGATCTCGGAGGGAGACCCTCGAAGACATCCATGCTCGAGGTTTCGACCTCGCTGAAGTGATAAAAAAGGCCAAAGAACTCGAAGCCGATGCTGAAGCCTTGATTTTCGATGACGATGATGATGACAATAATGATAACGATAAGAGTAAGAGAGGATCCGAGAATGGGGGAGAGTCCGATAGAGAAGAGACCGCTCCTGGGGATGACCAGGAAGTTTAGTCCTTAATTTTTACATTGTAATCAATCAGGTAAACAATTTTTTATATAAAAATATCCCTTTTTTTGCCAACTTGCTTCTGTTTTGTTTCATGTCTTATGAAGACTTTATTCACGCCTTATGAATATTTTCACAAGGATTTAAACAACTTAATAAAATTTGGACTTCGTATTCTCTATAACCGAGCGAGCGCTTATTCAAACTTGAAATAAGGTAGCTCGTATACTTAGTGGTCGAGTTGAGTGATTGTCTGAACATAGGCTTACTCAAGCTTGAAGTGATGTAGCCCTTAGGCTTATTAGTTGAGTCAGTGATTCGAGCTCGAAGAAATATAGCCCGTAGGCATAATGGTCGAGTGAGTGCTTGATCGAACCCGAAATAAAATAGCCCATAGGCTTAGTAGTCGAGTGAATGATTCGAACTCGAATTAATGTATCCCATAGGCGTAATGGTCGAGTGAGTGCCTGCTCGAACGCGAAATAAAAGTAGCCCATAGGCTTAGTAGTCGAGTGAATGATTCGAACTCGAAATAATGTAGCCGTAGGCGTAATGGTCGAGTGAGTGCTTGCTCGAACTCGAAATAAAAGTTGCCCGTAGGCTTAGTAGTCAAGTAAATGATTCGAACTCGAAATAATGTAGCCCGTAGGCATAATGGTCAAGTGAGTGCTTGCTCGAACTCGAAATAAAAGTAGTCTGTAGGCTTAGCAGTCGAGTGAATGATTCGAACTCAAAATAATGTATCCTGTAGGCGTAATGGTCGAGTGAGTTCTTGCTTGAACTCGAAATAAAAGTAGCCCGTAGGCTTAGTAGTCGAGTAAATGATTTGAACTCAAAATAATGCAGCCCGTAGGCGTAATGGTCGAGTGAGTGCTTGCTCGAACTCGAAATAAAAGTAGCCCGTAGGCTTAGTAGTCGAGTGAATGATTCGAACTTGAAATCGGAGATTTATCTTAATTCTGTTTGCATAATAAATCTCAAAATAGAAGATTTTTTCTTAGATATAAGATATCGGTAAAGAGGAGAACTTTCTTTGCAAGTCATTATGCATGCGTTTATGTTTTGTGTCAGGGCTCGGGCCAACTACATGAGCATGGTTCGTTTTGACCATTTGGCTCTTACAACTTTTCCTATTGGAACCCCGTTGTTGTGAAATAACTTTCTTGCCTCAGAACTTGATATATTTGAGGGCTAATGCCCCTCCCCCCCAGTATTCGAGGTCGATTGTAAAGAGGCCTCGGATACTGTCGTATTGTTTCCAAGTACAACACGATCATTGGTTGCCTCATTAAAAATCTTGCCGAAAAACCCATTTGGGATAAAACCGATCTAAGGGAAAAAGAGTGCAACGCGTGCTTTCAGATCTAAGGCTCCGTATGAAGGATCCATCTTAGCTCCTGATCGGACTTCTGCAGGGGTTAGTTTTGAAATATAAACGAATATGGGAAGGTCGTACCTTAGCAGTAGTATCGTTTTAGATGCGACATATTTCAATTGCTTGATAGTTGTTTGTTGTTTATAATGCCGAGCTTGTATGATTCCTTTCCGACGTTTTCGAGAACCTGATATGGTCCTTCCTAGTTCGGTCCTAGTTTTCCTTCGTTTGGATTTTAGGTATTGAGGGTGACCTTCCTTAGCACTAAGTCCCCGGGATTAAAATGGCGGAGCTTGGTTCTTCGATTATAGTATCTTTCGATTCGTTGCTTTTGGGCGGCCAATTGGATGAGAGCAACTTCTCTTTTTTCGTCCGATAACTCGAGGCTAGTGTTCATAGCCTCGTTATTTGATTCTTCTGTTGTATATCGAAATCTGGCACTGGGTTCGCCGACTTCGACTGGTATCAGGGCTTCGGAGCCATATACTAAGGAGAACGGGGTTTCCCCTGTACTAGATTTTGATGTTGTTCGATATGCCCAAAGGACTTCGGGTAGGATTTCTCTCCATTTTCCTTTAGCGTTGTTCAGCCTCTTCTTTAGATTTTGAATGATAGTTTTGTTCGTTGATTCAGCCTTTCTGTTACCACTGGGGTGATACGGTGTTGATAATATCCTTATTTTGTGGTCTTCGAAGAATTTCGTCACTTTGCTGCCAATAAATTATTTCCCATTGTCACACACTATTTCGGCGGGTATCCCGAATCGACATACGATATGATCCCAGATAAAGTCTATAACTCTTTCTCTCTTACTTTCTCGAACGCATGTGCTTCAACCCATTTAGAGAAATAGTCAGTTATAAATAAAATAAATTTAGCTTTATCTGGGGTCGATGGCAGAGAGCCGACGATATCCATTCCCCATTTCATGAATGGCCATAGGGATAAGATTGAATAAAGTTGCTCTCCGGGTTGATGGATCATTGGTTCAAACCTTTGACATTTGTCACATTTTCGAACAATCTCCTTTGCATATTTGCCCATATCAATCCAATAATACCCTGCCCTGATTATTTTTCGGACTAATAAATCGGCACCGGAGTGATTCCCACAAGTGCCCTCGTGCACCTCACGTAGGATGTAATCGGTATCTCCTGGACCTAAGCATACTGCCAATGGTCCATCGAATGTCCTTCGGTATAGCGTTCCATCTGAAGCTAATGTGAATCGAGCAGCTTTGGTTCGTAGGGACCTTAAATCTTTAGGGTCCGATGGGAGCTTTCCGTTATTTAAGTATTCAATATACTTATTTCTCCAATCCCAGGTTAAGCTCGTAGAATTTTTTATCTCGGCATGACCTTCTTCGATCACGGATTTCGAGAATTGAACGACAGTCCCTGAGCTCAACTCACCTTCCTAGACCAATGATCCCAAATTTGCAAGTGCATCAGCCTCACTGTTTTGCTCTTGTGTAACATGTTGTAAAGTCCATTGTTTGAAATGGTGCAAAGTGACATGTTGTTTGTTCAAATACCTTTGCATTCTATCTTCTCGAACTTCGAAGGTTTTGTTTACTTGATTTACCACCAGCAAAGAGTCATACTTGGCTTCAATGACTTCTGCTCCCAAGCTTTTAGCTAGCTCGAGACCTGCAATCATGGCCTCATACTCGGCCTCGTTGTTAGTCAACCTGGTAGTTTTGATAGATTGCCTAATAGTGTTACCCGTGGGTGGCTTTAAAACTATGCCTATCCTGGACCCCTTTTACGTTCGAAGCCCTGCCCGTAAAAAAGGTCCATACCCCCGATGATGTACCCGATTTCAACAGGAGTTCTTTTTCAACTTCGGGTACGAGGGTTGGCGTGAAATCGGCCACGAAGTGTGCTAAAATTTGAGACTTGATGGCCGTACGAGGTTGATATTCTATATCGTACCTACTGAGTTTGACGGCCCATTTGGCCAATCGACCTCATAGTTTGGGCTTGTGCAAAATATTACGAAGTGGGTAAGTGGTTAATACACATATGGGGTGACATTGAAAGTACGGTCTTAACTTTCTAGAGGCGCTTATCAGTGCAAGTGCCAATTTTTCTAGGTGCGGATATCTAGTTTCTTCTTCTCCAAAGGTCCGACTTATATAATAAACGGGAAATTGCGTACCTTGCTCTTCTCGAACTAGGACACCGCTTAATGCGACTTCCGATACTGGCAAGTACAAGCAAAGTTTTTCGTCTGTTTTTGGAGTATGAAGTATTAGTGGGCTTGATAGATATCGTTTTAGTTTCTCTAATGCCTGTTGGCATTCCGGGGTCCAAGCGAAATCGTTCTTCTTTTTAAGTAAAGAGAAAAATTTGTGACTTCGATCTGACGATCTCGAAATGAATCGGCCTAAGGCTATAATCCGTCCCGTTAGCCTCTGTACAGCTTTCACGCTGTCCACGATGGTAATGTCTTTGATGGCCTTGATTTTATCGGGGTTAATCTTGATTCCCCGATTTGACACCATGAAGCCAAGGAACTTGCCCGAACCGACCCCGAAAGCACATTTTTCGGGGTTGAGCTTCATGTTGTATTTTCTCAAAATCTCGAACGTTTCCTGCAAATGGGTCAAATGGTCCTCTGCGCGCAGGGACTTAACTAGCATGTCATCAATATAAACTTCCATTGATTTACCTATTTGTTCTTCGAATATTTTATTTACTAGGCGTTAGTAAGTAGCTCCTGCATTTTTAGCCCGAAGGGCATCACATTATAACAACATTTTTCATACTTGGTGATAAATGAAGTCTTTTCCTGGTCCTCCGGGTTTATCTGGATTTGATTATACCCAGAATAGGCATCGAGAAAAGTGAGGATCTCGTGGCCGGCCGTGGCATCGATCATGCGATCGATGTTAGGCAGCGGAAAGGAATCTTTAGGGCATGCTTTGTTCAAATCTATATAATCCACACACATTCTAAGTTTGTTCCCTCTTTTAGGCACTACAACTACATTGGCTAACCATTCGGGATATTTCACCTCCTGAATGGACCCTATCTTGAGAAATTTGGTTACGTCGTCCTTTATGAATGCGTGTTTTACCTCGGACTGGGGTCTTCTCTTTTGCTTCACCGGTCTGAACCTAGGGTCCAAGCTTAGCCGATGCGTCGTTATGTCCGATGGGATCCCTGTTATATCTAAATGGAACCAGGCAAAGCAATCAATGTTATCGATAAGAAATTGAATAAGTTTCTTCCTGAGTTCGGGGCTCAACCCCGTTCCCAGGTATACCTTCCGTTCAGGCCAGTGCTCGATTAGTGTGACTTGCTCCAGTTCCTCAATCGTTGATTTGGTAGCGTCAGAATCATCAGAATCACGAAGGATCGAGGGATCCTCTAATCATCATACTCTTCGATCTTCTGGTTATCTGGTTGGGTCAAAGCTGATGTCTGTGATTGCTATTTGGTATCTCATTCCCCTTCTGAGCCCGATCCCTTTACTAGCGAAGGCGAGGATATTGGTTTCGCTTCCTCGACGGCGAACATTTCTCTTGCGGCTGGTTGTTCTCCGTACACTGTTATGGCTCTTCTCGATGTTGGGAATTTAAGGACCTGATGTAGGATTGAAGGTACAACTCTCATGTTGTGGATCCATGGCCTTCCGAAAAGGGCGTTGTATTTCATGTCGCATTCGATCACGTGGAACTTCATTTTCTGGATGGTTTCGGGCATGTTTATCGGTAGAATTATCTCGCCTTTGGTGGTTTCACATGCCATATTGAATCCATTTAGAACCAGGGTTGCGGGTACGATCTGGTCCTGCCGGCCGAGCTGTTCTACGATCTTTAATTTGATGATGTTGGCCGAGCTACCTGGATCGATCAACGCACGCTTAACTTTAGTTTTATTCATGAGTACAGGTATTACCAGTGCATCGTTATGAGGTTGTATGACTCCTTCTGCATCTTCATCATTGAAGGACAAAGTTCCTATGGGTGTGTAATCCTGAGTTCGAGATCGCTTTTCTCTCACAATCGATGTCTTAGTGCGTTTAAGCACCAGCCCCTGAGGGGTATCGGCGCCGCCGATGATCATGTGAATGACGTGTTGTGGTTCTTCTTGTTCGTTTTTCTTGCTGAAATCCATGTTTTTAAAATGGTTCTTCGCCCTATCGCTTACAAATTCTCGAAGGTGCTCTTTGTTGAATAACCGGGCTACTTCCTCTCTTAGTTGCCTGCAATCTTCCGTTCTGTGGCCATGGGTGCCATGATATTCACACATTTGATTGGGATTCCTCTAGGCAGGATCAATCTGCATGGGTCGAGGCCATTTAGTGTCTTTGATGCATCCGATAGCCGATACGATGGCGGATGCATCAATGCTGAAGTTATATTTCGATAACCGAGGCGCTTCCTTAGATCCGACTAGCCTATCAAACCTACTTCTGTTTATCAGCCCCCAGGACCCTTGACCTCGATTACTTATTTTGTTATTTTGCTCGGGTTTATGTCTCAATTCACTGACTCTGCGATTTTCGTTGTATGGTCAGTATCGATCCCCGATTGGACCTTGTTCTAGATTAATATCCCTTCGAACAGCGGGTTCAGGCCCCAATTGATCATCTTCGACCCTAATTTTTGATTGATACCGATTGTGCATGTCGGCCCACATGATGGCTGGGTATTCGATCAGGTTATGCTTTAACCGCCATGACCGTCGAACTTCGTTCATTCAAACCTTGAGTGAAAGCCTGAACAGCCCAATCATCTGTGACTGGTGGCGGATCCATTCGTTCCATTTTGAAAACGAGATACGAACTCCCTCAGCATCTCGTTATCCTTTTGTCTTACCTTGAAGAGGTCCGATTTCCTTGTTGCGACTTTTATGGCGCCGGCATGTGCTTTCACAAAAGAATCTACTAACATGGCGAACGAGTCGATGGAATTTGGTGGTAGGTTGTGATACCAAATCATTGCTCCATTCGAGAGGATCTCTCCGAATTTTTTTAACAATACAGATTCGATTTCATCGTTTTCTAAATCATTGTCCTTGATGGCACATGTGTAAGAAGTGACGTGCTCGTTGGGATCGGTCGTTCCATTATATTTGGAAATTTCGGGCATACGAAATTTTTTGGGGATTGGTTTTGGGGCTGTGCTCGAGGGGAAGTGTTTTTGCATGATTTTTTTTGAATCCAACCCTTTTATCATTGGTGGAGCTCCCGGGATCTGATCGACCCTGGAGTTATATATTTCTACTTTTTTATCGTTGGCTTCGACTCATTTTGTGAGTTCCTCGAGCAATTTAGCAATTCGGGAGTAGTCCTCGATTCTTGCTCATTTGATTTCACTATGGCTGGCTCCGTTCTGTGGGTGATTTCTCGAGGTGGATTGGGCTCCGGCCTGCTTTGTAGCTGGGTTTGGCTCTGTAACTGAGCTATTGCTGCCTGTTGAGCTTGCAACATTTCGAAAATCATACGCAAGTTGACGCCGTTTTCCTCGACGTTTTGGGTATCTCGAGCTGCAGACCGAGTGCCACCATGAATGCTATTTTCGGGTTCAGAATGTAGGTTCGCCTCAATGGCCACATGCGAATTGATATCTATCGGCGCTCCGATTCGAGCTCCAACGGCATTGACAAGTGATCTTTCGGTACTGGGTATCAAGTTATTGTTCTCATCTTGAAGACCAGCTTCGTTGTCGATTGGTGTGGCCATTTGACTGGTAGTTAGTCGTTGCTAATCCAAGATATTTTCGGAAACAAGCGTAAAACACAACGGTGTGTTTTTGCAAATTCGTATCAAATAACCACTGTTATCCTTAGCTCCACGGTGGGCGCTAAACTATTTACTCGAAAAACGGATAGAGTTAAATTTGTATGTAGTTCTAAGGATATGTGGTGTAGCTTAATACAAATCGTAAGGATAAATAGAAATATCAAGTATAGATTGCAAAGACTGCAAAATAGACAATGTTGTAAAGAAGATGAATTTTAGGACTACACAAGTGGAATCAAATTAAGAAACTTGAAAGAACAACTCTTCACTATAGGAGAATATGGTGCTTGAATTATAATGTTAGCAAAAACTTGCCCTCTACAGAAATGATAACCATCCCCTTTATAGTAGAGGGATCTTACTTTAGATATAATTTAAAATACGTAGTGGGTGACCCATGATAAATCAGCTTTTTCACAATTCCTGTCAAGATTCTCTCCTCTAATGGGATTGCAACGACTCTTGTCTATAAGCCCGATATTGACTCGAGTTTTCGGTCTTGACTCGAGCTCTCGATCTTGACTTGAGCTCGATTCTGACTCGTACCCTTGAATTGATTCGGGGTCGATGTTGGTCGGTCCCTGGATCATAAGCTCGACAACTTTACTTTGCATCATAGTTCGATTTGGGTTCGAGCTTGATTATAATATCGAGCTCGACATTGATCGCCCCCTCGGACTCGAAGCTTGTTTGTACCATCTTCGGAACCCATCTCGAAGTCTTACTTCGATCGATTATGTTTCGAACTCGATCAATCATACGAAGGTCGAAATCTATTTCGACCGAATACAAAATAGTTTTTAAAAACTAGGCATATTTAAATAGGAGTAAACAAGCTATCTAGTGGTCGCAACAAGTATGAACATTCTGAAATTTGTCAAAACTGGCTAAACTTTAAATAGTTTTTAAAAACTGAATGTTTTTAAATAGGAGTGCTCAAAGAAGCTACCTAGTGTCAATTCTATGTGGATGTAAAACGAGGATATAAAGGACCGCGGGCTTATTACAACTCCATAAGAATCAAACTATGTCATATAAATTGAAATAGACTATAGTAATATTTTTTAGCGACGATAAAATTATTAATATCTCTTTCCGATCCTTGTGACAAGCAATTTATTTGGTAGTGCGCCAATAACAAGTCATGCAATTGTAAAATATGAAAGTAAAAATTACTCCTAACTAATTTTTTAAATATAAAAATGTGTCAATATTTTTTAGACTAACAAAAAGACAATGTTAAATAAATTGGAACTACACTAGTACTGAGGGGCCATTTGGTTCACGATTAATGTAGACATGTAGTGATTATAATGTAAGAATTATTATGCAATGAATAATATGAATACTTTTTATGATGAGTAATAATACAAGTAGTCAAGTATTGTTGTACAGAGATCTGGGGCGGATCCAGCCTATTATATGTGGGTTCCCGGAAAATCACATGTAATAGGCTGGATCCGCCCCTGATCTCTGTACAACAATACCAGTAGCTTTTGGATATATCCTGTATATATATTACAAAATCCACTAAATATTCATAAATATTTGATTGTGAACCTATTTACTTATTGTATATTTATTTAAGGTCGCTACAGGAACCCATAAACTTTAAATCCTGAATCCGCCTATGGCAGAGATTGCCTACTTGCGGGGCAACTTTGTTTTCAGAGACTCTTATGTATGTTTAAATATAAGTGTTTTTATTCCACATTCAGTTTCTGTAAATAATACATGTATTTCCATAACTTATGCAGGTTTTAGCACAAAGTTTAATACCACAAACTAATAATTTTGGTAAATAGATTGATCTCCACCAGTGTTATTAATGCGTCGAAGGTAGTGAACGAGATCAACATTTATCATTTTGATTTTCATTTTAAATTTATCGATACCTCTAAACAGTGAATAGTGCCACTATTTAAGATAATATTTGAACTCTTCATTATTTCTTCCTCCCGACAAAAAGAGTAGTAGTCCAAGCTAAGATTATGCTCGCCAGCGTAATGGTATAAGCCAACTTGGCTTGAAATCAATTGGTCGAATAGAGACAAAAGTCGGTCATGATCCAAGAGTCCCTATGGAAGGGCTCTCGCTCATCAGATCAAAGCTACATATCACGTTGAATGTTAATCTTGATCACTGCATAAAAATATCTTAATGTCGTGAATATCTTCAAAAAACTATCAATATTCTCTTTTATGTGTTTCTTTTTGCCTTATTAAATCATGTCTTGTCAAGTGCAATAAGGTATTCTAGGAGTCTATTCCACTTATGTCAACCATACTTTCATGTTTGTTTCAATATTTTTTATAGTAATATCAAAATGATTTAAGAATGACACCAACATGTAGTAAATAGTCCAAGTAAAGGGCCGTTAGTAAAAAGGCAAGTATGAGACAAAAGAGTAATAGCGCTAACATTTTTGTTGCCAACTTCCAACGGAAGGCAAAGTTTAGTAATACAGTTGAGTTACACCAAAAGTCAGTAATCCAGCTCCCAAGAATTGGATATAATTAAGAAAAATGTGATATTTAACTCTCTAGCAAAGAAAAAAACTGATGACCATATATTAATATGATTGGGGAATAGATTATCAAGGTTTCCCAGCTCAGAACTTATGAAAAAAGCATGTGGTCATGGAACATTCATAACTTGAACGGACTGCAGCATATCAGAAACAGCAATGATAAGGTCACCTGATCTGACCATGCCCCGAGCTTTTAACAAGGAGAATGTTTTGTTGAGGTTGCTTTCCATATCGTTGGAGAAACTCAAGCGGAAAGGTGTCAGACCCCATTGCAGGTTCAGGCGTCTACGTACAGATGTTGTGGTTGTAAATGCAAAAATTGGGCAGTCAGGACGACATCGTGACAAGAGAGAAGCCATGTGTCCGTTTTTGGTGTAAACAAAAAGAGCATCAACTTCCAAATTGTTAGCTGCGGAATCACAACAGATATTAGTACTCAGCCAAACAGAAAAAAGATAAGAAAATGTATTAACAGGTAACATTAGGATATGCTTTCTTCAAGGAATGGCTCGTTGAGCCTCTACTTGAATTTAAACATCCATATCCACAACATGAGGGTAACAAATTGTGACTGCCTTGCACAGTAGTAATTACGAAACTATTTTAGGTCCCAGCCCCCAAACCCAAAGCAAAGTGTCTTCAGAGAAGAACCTACATTCTAAAATAAAACTGCTTCTTTCTGCTGTGAAGTCGTTATAAAACTAAAGTGCCCGTCCAATAAACATATCCATCCATTAAAGGAAAACTTTTGGTCTTTGCTAAATTTAACGGACACTGCAAAAATGCTAATTGGATTTACACCCGTTCTCTCTAGAGTAATTATTTCAAATTTCATGAATCAAAGTCTAGTCTTTACGGCAACATTAGCAACAAACTACTATTGCATCTGCAGGCTAGAAAAATAATAAGGAAATAAAATTCTATAGAAAAATCAATTTTTGTAAAGAAAAATCTATTCAAAAATAAATTTATCCAATAGAAAGAATCTTACCCATCTTGGCAGCAGAGTTGCAAATCTCCTCTGAAATACTGCCAGTAAAGGAAGACGCTATGGATGGTAGTTCAATAACTTCATGGTGTTTTTGTTCTCTCCAGCTTCTTTCAATTCTCAAACTAGCACTTCTTAGAACACTCAATGCCTTCTCAGGGTACTGGCCCATGGCTGACTCACCAGAGAGCATCAAAGCATCCCCCCTTTGCCTAACTGCTTCAGAAATATCAGCCACTTCGGCTCTAGTTGGAATAGGGTATTCAATCATAGATTCAAGCAGCTGGGAGGCTACTATAACAGGCTTATTAAGCTGCCTGCATAACTGAACAATCCTTTGCTGTTCTGATGGGACCTGTTCAAGCGGAATTTGAGCACCAAGATCTCCTCTTGCCACCATAGCTCCATCTGATGCCTGAATTATCTCTTCCAAGTTCTTCAATGAGTCAATGCTCTCTATCTTTGCAATTACGGCAATATCACTGCACAGTACATTAGATCATATTAATGAATCATCCCACCCCTACAAAGATACTTCATTTGGAAGGAAAGAGGCATCATGGCAGAAGCAGCTTTTGATGCTTAGAAGCGACTGTATTCTTACGAATTAGGAGAGTGGGCTTTAATGTAACTCTTAAGATGCTTAATGACTTCAGCAGATTTGACAAATGATATAGCAATGAAATCAACGCCCTCAGCAATCCCAAAGTCGATGTCTAGCCAATCCTGTAGCAACAAATTGATTGAGAAAGACTAAAATTCCAAATTTTGGAAGTTAAGCATAAAGAGAAGTGTGACAAAACGTTTATGCACAGAGCCTGCATAAATTTGAGTAGAGGAGAAAGTATCCAAATAAAGTGAATGAAGATGAGCTAAGAAGTAGATGAATATCATTTTAACCACCAGGTAAGAGTTCAAGGTCGTTCTACTTCAAGCAAAATCAAAAACTCATTTTACTCTTTATGCAACAGAATACAAATGAGTGCATAAATGAGCCGTTAATTGTTGGAATACTAACACATCTTTTAGTGTAAAAGGAAGTTCATATGTATATAATTGGAAAATGAAATCCGTATGATAAGATTTGAAAGTGCAACTGCTTAGTTAGTGAAAGACCAATGTAAAATAGTGTAACTTAGGTTTAGCAGCTATTTGATTAGACATTTCATTCAATAATCAATCATCAAGAATAAGACTGTATATCTATAACAGGATTATGAGGGGTGAGAGACGGGTGGATACAGAGTGTTAGCTATGGGTTCACCGAACCAGTAGCTTTGGCTCGAACCCTATATATGTGTTAAAAAGTTCACTAAATAAGTACAAATAATTGATTGCGAACCAATATAGCAAATGAGTTGTGGTAGAATCCCAAACTCTGAAATATTTTACAAAATGCATAAAAATCATAGTTACAACAACAACAACAAAAAATCCAGTTTAATCCCATAAGTGTGGTATGGGGCAGTGTGTAGGCAGACCTTACCCCTACCTTATAAAGGTAGAGAGGTTGTTTCCGATAGACCCTCGGCTCAAGGAACAGTAAATTAAAAATCATAGTTAAAGAAAAAATTGCTTGCCCCAAACTAATGATAATGAAGTACACAATGAGACAAAAAGAGTATTAATAGAAAAGGGTTTGTCCATTGGGAAATTCTTTTTCACATTTTAATACCAAAAAGGTAAATAAACCAGCTCTAGAGAGTAGAGAGTATTACATATCAATACCAGATATCTGAAGCATTAACTATGGGAGATGAAGGAATTAGGTTCCATAATCTTTATCTGTTACCGAAAGCTTAATTCCTAGAATATATTTATCACGAGGCCGGCAACATTTGTGGAGATAGAAAGCTGCAGGTTGCAATTATAGGGAAAAATTACATACTACTACAAGAATTCATGCTTAAGCCAAAGATGTATGTCTCAATTGCAGTTATGTAAGCTGAGCATATAAAAAGGATCTGCACAAGGAACATAGATGCAAACCTTTGAAGAAATAGTCGGAAGCATTGCATTGCGTTCGCTTACTAATTTAGCATCCCGCCAAAATGTCAAATTGGCCCGAGGTAATAGAAGTCCAGGATCTGTACATAGACACTTAACATCTGGACCAATTTTCTGAATCACTTCAAACCTCACCATTCCACCGTCTATTAGTAGCTCGTCACCCACTTTCACATCTGTAGTGATGCAATTAAGTCAAAAACAAAAAAGTGAAACTTCAAAATATTCATCTACCAATAAGCACTGGAAACTCAAACTGTTCTATATTTGATATGTGATACAAAATGTTTTTGCAAAAATTTTTTTGCTTCTTAAATCATTTTCTGGAGATTTCTTGTCTACAATTGTTAAAGATTTTTACACAAGAAAACCATTTTACACCAAATGAGGAAAAACAATATAAATTTTTTAATGGCAGAAATTATGTTTTCACAATAATTATGTCAATTCATACTTCATACCACTTGTGATTAACATCATGTAAATATTATCTATTAACTATACTAATCGCAACAACACCCTCATGTTCCAACCTAGCACTTTCTACTACTATCACATGTCACCACCACCTTTGTGTCTAAACCAAACACTGTCAGATAGTATGAAAAGTAGTTTCCCTTATGGAAAGTTGGACATATCATACCAAACAAACTACAGTTCATTGGAAAAAAATAGTTTTACTTTCTCTTTCAGTTTATACAGCAAACCTTCAGCAAATCCATCATAGTTAACATTAATGGTGTGTCGCGGGATTGGTGAATCAAATGCTCGAACAGTGAAAGTCCAAATTTCCCCATCCTGCACAGGTGGAGTCATTAGCAATTGCCTGTTACACATGAAGATGGCTCAAAAGCATAAAGATAAGTAACTATCCATATTCTCAATAGCTTCAAACAGTTTTCACAAACTATACTTGGTATTTAACATAGTTTCTTTTTCTACTAAGATGAAAAGTTCATGCAAATATGCCTGCCATTACCACTGAAACAGTAAAACTAACAAGCAATGCAACCGGAAGTCTCTGAGATTCTACCCTCCAACTTGGGAAAACAACATACTAAAGGGTTTTGTTTGTCCAAAACTGCAGCAAAAATCCAACAGGCTATGCCACCCACTTCTGACATTTGTTCATCCCTCTAATTCTTGCTTCCTAATCCACCAGAATTTTGTCCACTCCGTAACATTAAGAGCAAATCTCAACACATTTTTGCTGATACAACAAAAAGAGAAACTCCAAATTGAGCTACTAATACAATTGGAAAGCTTGCACTTCCAAAGAGCAACTCCAGTCATTCTCGTGCAACAATTTGGGAGAAAAAAATAAATCGAAGAAAAGATCTCGAAGCCCCACTATACCCTAATAGAGCCAACACCTATTATGATGAACCTGAATATAATGTCATAAACCAGAATCTTGCTCTAACTTTACTGACTAAGAGGTTGTTTGTGCAAGCTTCTAAGCAGTTTTTGACTTATCTACACATTCGGTAAGCATTAGAAGTTCTTATAACCAAGTCTTATAAGCCAAAGTGTACTATTTTATTCTTAATATCTTTTGTAATTTTTGAAATACCCTTCCCAGCACAAATGAAATACCCTTCCCAAAACAAAATTCTGAACTTCCTCTCCATTCCATTTCAGTTGTTCTTCCTTCTCCTTGTAAATATACAAAATTATATTTTTTGTAAATTTGTTTAAGGGCATTTTGGTTATTTTAATAACTTTTTTTGATGATGTAGGTACTGAGTAACTTTAATCACCAAGGCTTAAGCATATGGGAAGAAATTACGTAGTATTTTTTTTGTCTCCGCGGGGATTTGAACTTGAGACCTCAATCCCTCATGTGATTGAGTTGGGCATAGAGCGGAGCGAGCCCGGGGAGAGGAGTAGAGTCCAGCAACATTGAGCGTCAAAATAGAGTTTTTATTCAAATCTCTACTCTACATGGTGCCTTAAAGAGAATCCGAAGCTGCTTGGTAGAAGAAGTAGCGCGACAAAGAGCAAATCGGAGCATGGTTCTTCAGATATTTTTACTTAGCTAAGCCAAAAGGGCTCTAAGAAAATAATTATACTATTAGTTTTACATTCAGGCTCCTTAACTTGTAACCAATGAAAGAGGTAAAAGTATTTAACCCATAAACATTTAATGCTATTGATGAAGCAGCAGCAGATGTATACATCTGTTGGGTTTTTAAGCTTAAATGTAGCTTAAAAAAGGGTGAATGGGAAATGGAGGGAAATTGAAAATATTTGAGTTTCCCTCCTTGACAAAGGGACATTATCCCATATTGGAAGAGAAAAAGGTTTTGATGGGTATATATACAATTGCTCTTAAAGAGTTAAGAAGAAGGCAAGCCTCGCGCCGTCGTCGGTCAAATGATCGATTAATTTTTTGGACCAAATTTATTTGTTAATATTAACAGAAATGTTATTAAATATCCGTTTTTTTGTAAACGGAAAATTAAATCCAACGGAACATTATATGCCCTTTCGGTTTTTGTAAAAGCCATTTACGTTATGGCCGTTTTACACAAACAACCCTTCTGAAGAGTTGCACCTCTTAAGTTTGAGCTCAACATTGGCTATAAATACCAGTTCATTCTCTCAGATTTTCCGTACGAATTTCTGAGTTCTCCTCCTTTCTTCTGCATTGTTTTAACTACAAAGAATGCAACAGTAAGTGTGATTTGCTACCGATCTTTGTGTTCGCTGAAACACTGGGGTTTGAAATACCGCTACACTAGTGTGTAATTCGTTCTATCCTGGGAGGAAATAATCCACAACCTTGGGTACTAGGAGGGGATTAAATTCCTTAAGAAAACACTGTGAATTCAGTGGGCTCGGATTAAATTTTGTTTATATGTTATTTTATCTTCTCCAGAATTATTTTACAAATACAGTTTACTATCAAGCTTAAGGAATTTAATATTTGTGTTATACTCACTGTTCTGGAGACTAAAACCTTTGTGGTTTTCTACTCCATGGGAGATTAAAATCTACGTGATTTTAACGTTTGTTTGTGTCATTCTTTTACAGAAATGACGAATGACAACCAGACTGTTCCTACGGTGACTGTCAATGCATCGACAAGCCGAACAACACCGGCAAAAAAACCCGAAATTTTTTTCCGGATTGATTTCAAGCAGTGGCAGCAGAAGATGTTCTTCTACTTGACGACTTTAAGTTTGCAGAAGTTCATTAAGGAAGATGTTCTGCCCGACGAAACTCCAAAAAATGAACGTTTTCTCGTGGAAGCATTCTGATTTTCTATGCAAGAATTACATTCTTAACGGACTGGAGGATGATCTGTATAATGTCTATAGTAATGTGGAGACGTCAAAACAACTATGGATAGCACTTGAAAGGAAATACAAAACGGAAGATGTCGGGTTAATGAAATTCGTTGCCGCTAAAAGTTTGGACTACAAAATGGTAGATAGCAAGTCTGTTATTACCCAAGTCCAGGAATTGCAAGTGATTATTCACGATCTCCTTGCTGAAGGTATAAGTCAAATTAATACTAAAAGTATTAATTATATTATTTTTACTAACAGAATTTTCACTGAAGGTTTTGTCATCAATGAAGCATTCCAAGTTGCAGCGATGATTGAGAAGTTGCCTCCTTTGTGGAAGGACTTTAAAAACTACTTGAAACACAAACGCAAGGAGATGTCCCTTGAAGATCTCATTGTTCGGTTGAGAATCGAAGAGGACAACAAAGCTGCTGAAAAGAAAGGCCGTGGAAACTCAACAATAATGGGAGCAAATATTGTTGAGGATACTCCTCAAAATAATTGAAAGAGGAAGAAGGCTTCTGGACCGAAAAACAACCCAAGCAAGAAGCGGTTCAATGGAAATTGCTACAACTGTGGAAAAGCTGGACACAGATCTGCAGATTGTCGTGCTCCAAAGAAAGACAAGAAGAAGGGTCAAGCAAACATGGTTGAAAAACATGAAGATGTTGATGACTTGTGTGCTATACTTTCTGAATGCAACCTGGTGGGAAATCCTAAGGAGTAGTGGATTGATTCTGGAGCCACTCGCCATGTTTGTGCTGTTAGAAAAGCGTTTGCTACATATGCTCCTATTGGACCCGAAGAGACGTTTTCTATGGGAAATTCTGCAACGGCCAAAATTGAAGGATGTGGGAAGATGTTTCTGAAAATGACTTATGGTAGGGTGGTGATTTTGAACAACGTCCTTCATGTTCCAGAGATTAGAAAGCGTTTTTAACAAGAAGTCCAGCAGAGACTAAGTTCTTTCTAATCTCTGAAACATGAAGGACGTTGTTCAAAGTCACCACCTTACCAGAAGTCATTTTCAGAAACATCTTCCAACATCCTTCAATTTTGGCCGTTGCAGAATTTCCCATAGAAAACATCTATTCGGGTCCAACATGAGCATATGTAGCAAACGCTTCTCTAACAGCACAAATATGGCGAGTGGCTCCAAAATCAATCCACCACTCCTTAGGATTTCCCACCAGGTTGCATTTAGAAAGCATAGCACACAAGTCATCAACATCTTCGTGTTTTTCAACCATGTTTGCTTGACCCTTCTTCTTGTCTTTCTTTGGAGCACGACAATCTGCAGATCTGTGTCCAGCTTTTCCACAGTTGTAGCAATTTTCGTTGAACCGCTTCTTGCTTGGGTTGCTTTTCGGTCCACAAGCCTTCTTCCTCTTTCTATTATTTTGAGGAGTATCCTCAACAATATTTGCTCCCATTATTGTTGAGTTTCCACGACCTTTCTTTTCAGCAGCTTTGTTGTCCTTTTCGATTCTCAACCGAACAATGAGATCTTCAAGGAACATCTCCTTGCGTTTGTGTTTCAAGTAGTTTTTGAAGTCATTCCACAAAGGAGGCAACTTCTCAATCATCGCTGCAACTTGGAATGCTTCATTGATGACAAGACCTTCAGTGAAAATTCTGTTAGTAAAAACAATATAATTAATACTTTTAGTATTAATTTGACTTATACCTTCAGCAATGAGATCGTGAATAATCACTTGCAATTCCTATACTTGGGTAATAACAGACTTGCTATCTACCATTTTGTAGTCCAAAAATTTAGCAGCAGCGAATTTCTTTAACCCGACATCTTCCGTTTTGTATTTCCTTTCAAGCGCTATCCACAGTTGTTTTGACGTCTCCACATTACTATAGACATTATACAGATCGTCCTCCAGTCCGTTAAGAATGCAATTCTTGCATAGAAAATCAGAATGCTTCCACGAGAAAGCGTTCATTTTCTGGAGTTTCGTCGGGCAGAACAGGAACATCTTCCTTAATGAACTTCTGCAGACTTAAAGTCGTCAAGTAGAAGAACATCTTCTGCTGCCACAGCTTGAAATCAAACCCGAAAAATTTTTCAGGTTTTTTTGCCCGTGCCAATGCCGGTGTTGTTCGGCTTGTCGATGCATTGACAGTCACCATAGGAACAGTCTGGTTGTCATTCGTCATTTCTGTAAAAGAATGACACAAACAAACGTTAAAATCACGTAGATTTTAATCTCCCATGGAGTAGAAAACCACAAAGGTTTTAGTCTCCAGAACAGTGAGTATAACACAAATATTAAATTCCTTAAGCTTGATAGTAAACTGTATTTGTAAAATAATTCTGGAGAAGATAAAATAACATATAAACAGAAATGTAAAAAGAAACAGAATTTAATACGAGCCCACTGAATTCACAGTGTTTCCTTAAGAAATTTAATCCCCTCCTAGTACCCAAGGTTGTGGATTATTTCTCCCATGATAGAACGAGTTACACACTGGTGTAGCGGTATTTCAAACCCCAGTGTTTCAGCGAACACAAAGATCGGTAGCAAATCACACTTACTGTTGCTTTCTTTGTAGTTAAAACAATGCAGAAGAAAGGAGGAGAACTCAGAATTTCGTATGGAAAATCTGAGAGAATGGACTGGTATTTATAGCCAATGTTGAGCTCAAACTGAAGAGGTGCAACTCTTCAGAAGGGCTATTTGTGTAAAACGACCATAACGTAAATGGCTTTTACAAAAACTGAAAGGGCATATAATGTTTCGTTGGATTTAAAATTAATTTTTCGTTTACAAAAAAACAGATATTTAATAACATTTCTGTTAATATTTACTATTAACAAATAAATTTGGTCCAAAAAATTAATCAATCAATCGATCTTGATAGTAAACTGTATTTGTAAAATAATTCTGGAGAAGATAAAATAACATATAAACAGAAATGTAAAAGAAACAGAATTTAATCCGAACCCACTGAATTCACAGTGTTTCCTTAAGGAATTTAATCCCCTCCTAGTACCCAAGGTTGTGGATTATTTCCTCCCAGGATAGAACGAATTACACACTGGTGTAGCGGTATTTCAAACCCCAGTGTTTCAGCGAACACAAAGATCGGTAGCAAATCACACTTACTGTTGCTTTCTTTGTAGTTAAAACAATGCAGAAGAAAGGAGGAGAACTCAGAAATTCGTATGGAAAATCTGAGAGAATGGACTGGTATTTATAGCCAATGTTGAGCTCAAACTGAAGAGGTGCAACTCTTCAAAACTGAATAGGTGCAGCTCATCAGAAAGACTGTTTGTGTAAAACGGCCATAACGTAAATGGCTTTTACAAAAACCGAAAGGGCATATAATGTTCCGTTGGATTTAATATTATTTTTTTGTTTACAAAAAAAAAAAACGGATATTTAATAACATTTATGTTAATATTTACTATTAACAAATAAATTTGGTCCAAAAAATTAATCAATCAATCGATCATTTGACTAAATCCAAATCCGAAGCCGAGTCGAGCGACGGCGGCGCGAGGCTTGCCTTCTTCTTAACTCTTTAAGAGCTAGAAGAAGAGCAATTGTATATATACCCATCAAAACTTTTTCCTCTTTCAATATGGGATAATGTCCCTTTGTCAAGGAGGAAAACTCAAATATTTTTAATTTTCCTCCATTTCCCATTCACCCTCTTTTAAGTTACATTTAAGCTTAAAACCCCAACAATCCTCCACATGAATGGGGAATGGCTATATCACGGAAATATGCATGAAAAACTGTGTGATTCGCAAGTAAGGATTAATTGCATCTGGATAAGTAAGTTTCCCTTTGAACTTTTCGTAGTGAACTTATGTCGGATATACTCGGTCAATTGGTAGATTTGATAACTTTGAACCGTCGAACTTTAGTGTATACCTAGACAACCATAAGTCACACAACCAACCCTTAACCGTCTTTGGCTCTCATTGTTGTGTTCGTTTCAGCCATGAACACCGCCTGGTTTCATAAGTGCGTAGAGAACTGGCCTTATAAAATTCTCCTTGAAGCGGCTAACACTTCACACTTACATAGGTGATTCCTAAACGTGTCATCCCGTAGATACACTATTTGATATACCCCGTATCAAATTTAGAAATCATTAAAAAACCTTAATGCTTTATCCTTGGTACTGAACATTGTCTCATCACGAGAATGGACCAAAATTTGAGTTGACAATGTTGAACCGTCATTCATGACTTTGTTTGATCTCCTTGAACCTATATCTTGGGATCTCCAGTCTTCTAGGTAGAGTTACCGCCACAATGGCTTGTTCTCGGCCATAGTCCCATTCCCCTCGATGATTTCTCAACTACCTCTCTAGTTAGGCTTTTTGTAAGTGGATCCGACACATTATCACTTGACTTTACATAGTCAATCGTGATAATTCCTCTAGAGAGTAATTACCTAACGTTTTTATGTCTTCGTCATATATGGCGAGATTTACCGTTATACATCACGCTCCCAGCCCTTCCAATTGCCGCTTGACTATCGCAATGTATGCATATTGGTGCCAACGGTTTGGGCCAAAATGGAATGTCTTCCAAGAAATTCCGGAGCCATTCAGCTTCTTCACCGGCTTTATCTAAGGCTATGAACTCAGCTTCCATTGTAGAGCGGACAATACAAGTTTGCTTGAACGACTTCCAAGATACTGCTCCTTCACCAATAGTGAATACATATCCACTTGTGGACTTAGAATCAGTTGAACCGGTGATCCAATTTGCATCACAGTATCCCTCAATCACCGCAGGATATTTACTGTAGTGCAAAGCAAAGTCATTGGTATGTTCTAAATATTCCAAACTCGTTTCATTGACATCCAATGTGATTGACCTAGATTGCTCGTGTATCGACTCAATTCACTTATAGCACAAGCTATATCTAATCGTGTACAATTCATGATATACATTAAGCATCCCAACACACGAGCATAATCCAATTGTGATATGCTTTGGCCTTTGTTCTTTGCTAATGCAAGATTCACGTCAATTGGAGTCTTTGCAATTTTAAACCCTAAGTGCTTGAATTTTCCAAGTACTGTCTTAATATAATGAGATTGTGACAATGCCAGACCTTGAGGAATCTTAATCCCCAGAATTAAATCAGCAACTTCCAAGTCCTTCATATCAAACTTGCTAGTTAGCATACGCTTAGTCGCATTTATGTTGGCAATGTCATTACTCATTATCAGCATATCATCCACATATAAGCAAACAATGACTATGTGATTTGGAACATTTTTAATGTACACACATTTATCACATTCATTTATCTTAAAACCATTTGACAACATTGTTTGGTCAAATTTCGTATGCCATTGTTTGGGTACTTGTTTTAGTCCGTAAAGGGACTTAACAAGTCTACATACCTTCTTTTCTTTACCTGGAACCACATACCCTTCAGGTTGTTCCATATACATTTCTTCCTCCAAATCTCCATTTAAGAAGGTCGTCTTAACGTCCATTTGATGAATTTCAAGACCATAAACTGCAGCTAATGCTACTAACATTCGTATGGACGTAATTCTTGTAACTGGAGAGTAAGAATCAAAATAATCAAGACCTTCTCGTTGTCTATACCCTTTGACTACAAGTCTTGCCTTATATTTATCAATAGTGCCATTATCTTTCATTTTCCTCTTAAAAATCCATTTAGAACCCAAAGGTTTATTTCCAGGAGGAAGATCAACCAATTCTCATGTATGGTTGTTCAATGTGGATTCCATTTCACTATTGACTGCCTCTTTCCAAAACAATGATTTCAAAGAAGACATAGCTTCTTTAAATGTTCGAGGCTCATTTTTCAATAAGAAAGTCACAAAATCTGGTCCAAATGAAGTAGATGTTCTTTGACGTTTACTACGTCTTATATCCTCCTTATTAAATATACTTTCTTTTGTTTCTTCCCGTGGTCGTTTAGATCCTTCACCAACCGACTCAAATTCCTTTTTATACGGATATATATTTTCAAAGAACTCAGCATTATCTGATTCTATAACCATATTATTATGAATGTCGGAATTTTCTAATTTATGAACCAGAAATCGATATGCTTTATTATTAGTCGCAAATCCTATAAAAACACAATAAACGGTTTTCGGTCCTATTTTTACTCTTTTGGGTTTAGGAACTTGCCCTTTTGCCAAACGGCCCACGCTTTAAAATAATTCAAAGTAAACATTAACGCTATTGATGAAGCAGCAGCAGATGTATACATCTAACAACGGTGAATTCAAAGTGAACATTACCTCAGCTTTAGCCGATGAAGCGCCACCGAGATCTCCCATATGAATCTCGCTACCTTCAGTGTCCATCATTATGGCGACCGCGAAGCCTTTCTCCTCATTCAACCTCCGAACTCTCTCGATCACCATACGATGCCATTCCCGAGTTCCATGACACATATTGATCCGCGCAACGTTCATTCCTCCCACAGCTAACGCCTCCAACTGCTCAATCCCGCACGTCGCTGGCCCGATCGTACATATCAGCTTCGTCCTTCGCGTACTCCTGAAACCATTCTCCTTCAACTCCGCCTCCGTCACCGCGTCCACCTCAAAATCCGCGACCGCATTGTAAGTATCATGCACCTGCGTCGCACTTGATCGTATCACTCCCGAACCGTTCTCTGAAGCTGAAGCTATTACGATTGGTGTACGTAGAAATGTCTTCACCGGTAACCGTGAACGGACGGCGGAGACAGGAAATGCTGGTCGTTTTGAGGTTGCGAAGGTCGTAGGCGAGCAGGAAGAGGAAGAAACCAAAAAGTTCAAAACGTGTGACATTTTTCTACCGGAAAATTACAGCAAGTACGAATAGCTTTGACTCTCCGGCGGCCAGCGGTCGTTAACGGCGGAGAATTAGATAGAATTCGCGCCACAGGGAAAGAGCGAAAATGAGAGAAACAGAGTGTACGAATAATTTGAAGAGGACGATGGCGGAGATAGCGATGCAGGTGCTAGGAAATGGAACTTGAATAGTCCCTTAAGTTTGAGAGTTACTCTATCTTTGTCCTACTTCTATTACACTGGACAAATATTGTCATTTAAGTTTACTAAAATCAAGCACTTTTGGTCCATTTATTACAGCACCAATCAGAACTCTTAGGGGTCGTTTGGTAGGATATAATTAGAAAAAATAATATTGTATTAACTTTGATATTATTATTAATTTATTATTTGATAATATATTTTAACGTATGTATAACTAATACTTATATTTATTATATACTTTATTCATTATTATTTTTATATATAGCGAACCATGACATTCACATTACCATAATTTTTAATATATAGATAAGCATGTCTAAAGACAGAACTGCCCTTTCAAATATTTAATACACCAAAACAAACCGTCGACAAAAAATAATCTCAGCATTACTAATATACCATATTCAATACTATTTTTGTACACCGACCTCTTAAAGATTAGATCTAATACATTGATGGAGCTTCAAACTTGACACTATTTTTCATTTTAGCACCTTTGTCTTCGTAGACCACCTATTGAATATTTCATATTGTTTTTAAACTTATTGGACAAAAATCATATTTGAATTTAACTTATATATACTATTCATTAATCTATCAGCTCATAAAAATCCTTAATGTTATCTTCTATCTCAACATATTCCTAAGTAATTAAAAAGGATCAAATATTCACCTCATATATGGTGAAAGCTATGTTAGTGTATATTTGGATTTTATTAATAAAATATTTTTAATTATTCAGGGCATATTTCAGCTCAAATTTTAGTTTTATTAAAGTTTCTCTGTCACTAAATTAAAGTAATGTGTGCAAAAGGGGGAAAAATGGGCAACCTATACATTATTCACGATAATTATTATATTGGCTAGTTAAATATATTTTAAAAAAATACATTTAGATATAAAATAATCGTCTAGTCTCATCTCCTTCTCCTTTCTTTCCTTTGAATATATTTTTATCTCTAAAATTCCTATTCCTTCGTCAAAAAGGCAGTTCTCAGATCAAAAATCAATTATTCAACTTTATTTCCTCACCGATTAAATTATTGATCTTCGACTCTAATTCTGATAATCACGATCTGGATTTTTAATCCATTTTTTGGATCAGATCTATAAAGTATGGGAGGTTTCATATCGAGATTCTGGTTCATGATGTTTCCAGCAAAAGAGTACAAGATCGTTGTAGTTGGATTGGATAACGCCGGTAAAACGACGACGCTTTACAAGTTGCATTTAGGAGAGGTGGTTACTACAAATCCTACTGTTGGTAGTAATGTTGAGGAGCTTGTTTATAAGAACATACGATTTGAGGTACAAATTCTACATCTGAAACTCTTAATTTATTTGATTTTTTCTTAGTTGTAGTTGGATTGTTTGAACCATTTTATCCTAATTTATGTGACATATTTTCCTTTAGTCTGTCCAAAAAAAAGATGCCTTTCTATAGGTAGAAACAATATAATTTTAAACTTCTCATATTGCCCTTAATGAGATAGATTTATAGCCACACAAATGTACATGGCAAAACTCCTACTTTTATCTTGAGTTATAATTGGATTAGTTAACTTTTAGCATCAAGATTATGCGTGCAGTTATAGTATGAAATTGTTCTAATCTCTTTGTTTGAGTATGTCCAAAAAAATTAGAAATAATTTAACTTTAAACTTATAATGAGATAATTTATGGCCATACTAATGTTTATGATGTGTTTTAGACGGCAAGCTTCAAAATTTTGTCTTTTTTCTGAAACAACGTGCCCAACGAAAACTATCACATAAAATGGGATAGGGAGAGTATTTATGGAGAGCCATTAGTTTTGTATAAGGGTGGTGTCAAGACCAGCGTGCACAAGCTTTGCTTATTGCATTGGATATCTGTGTAATATTGGGAAGATGTTCCCTAGCTTTTTCAAGTTCTCAAGTTCAAATCTCAGTGGGGACAAAAAAATAATAGGTGATTTTCTTTCTATTTATCTAAGCTTGATAAGCAGAATTATCTAGTACTTGTGCTAGTGGGAGGTAGCAGGTACCCTGTAGAATAGTCAAGTTGTGCACAAGCTGGCCGGACACCATTGTCATAAAAAAGATTACTGATCTTTTTAACATTTTTTAGGATTAGAACCCTGGTTTCCCATGGGCTTCGATCCAACTATATTGGACCATGAGATCACACCCTTTAATGCTTGAAAAAGAATGAAATTGTTTAACAGATATAGTGCAGAAATGAATTGGTTAAATACATAGGAATAGTAATTGCAATTTGCGGAGATTTATCGGTATTGCCATTTAGTTTTACTTGTTTAGCTAGCAATGCGTTCTCAGAAATAAATTAATTGACATTTGCTAACATGCTAAGGAGAAGGTTGTGGTTGCTAAGGGGGAGAGCTCATTTGTTCATGATCGTGATTAGCACTCATTGTTTAAAGAAGATATTTATCTGTATAACTGTTATTCTCCGGAATGGTGGTTAATGACAAGTTATCATTAGAAAAATTTCCCCGCAAAGAATTTGTGAGTATGTGAACGCGATCTCTACATTGAATATAACCCTGAAACTAACCACATATTTCCTTTATAGAATGGGCCAGCAGCATGTTATGCGTCTTCCAATTTTGAATTATTTAAGAAATTATCTTTTATGGTATTCTAAGGTGGTTGTGTTAAGCTTGACGATTAACTTTTTCTTTTTTGTTTTGATATTGTTATGATATTTCAAATTATACTTTGAGTGAGCATAGATTCTGAACAAGTCGGTATACATAGAAAAACAATTGAAGTATGAGTTTTTGAGGAAGCTATCCTTTATTTGTTTATTGTTTAGATGAACAAATGCTATTGGTACATGTTGTATTGATAGTCCTCCTGCTTTGGGTTGGGGTGGGGGGGTGGGGGGGGGGAGTTGTATGAGAAATTGAAAGTCAAGAGTCACCTAATTCTTCCTTTTATCCCCCTATAAATTGAGATATGAATTAATCTGATTAAGTGATGAAGGAGAGGAAAGATGTAGGTAATTTAGGGATTAACCAACTCAAAATTTAGTACTTGGAGATTAGAAATTTGAGGCAGATTCTGGCTGAAATCGTGAGGAAAGGTATTACATGTTAAAGTCTAACTGATGGAGAAAGTTGTGGGTTAAAATTTATTAGAATCAGGTGGAGGGAGAAGAAGTTGGAGTAGAAGAAGGGTGAGGACGGAAGTAGATTAGCTGTCCAAACCCAAAAGGGTTAATCTTAACTGAAGAGGATTCATTGATGTGATGGGAGAAAGCCACATATAATATGTATAAAAAAATAGGGAACACCACAAGAAATACATGATTAGGAAGAGAGTCCAATCATCTATGCTGACTGGAATATTGTAAGTGCCCCGAAAGGTACAAAATAGGTGGCTAGAAAGGGTTTTCGAGGAGGAGGAGGTGCACGAGGCTGTGTCGTGTTGTGTTGGTGATAAGGCCCCCGGGCCTGATGGTTTCTCCTTGGCTTTCTTTCAGCTCTTTTGGGACACCATCAAGGGGGAGTTGATGGAAGCCATTGAATACTTCCATGCGAATGGTGTTTTCTAGAGAAGTATCAATGCTTCCTTTATTACTATTGTGCCTAATAAAGAAGGTGCATCTTGTATCAGAGACTACAAGCCTATTAGTCTAGTGGGGAGCATTTACAAGATTATTTCTAAAGTGCTTTCCAACAGACTTAAGAAGGTTCTTGATATGACTGTTTCGTCCTCCCAGAATGCGTTTGTGGAAGGTAGGCAGATCCTGGATGCTGCCTTGGTGGCAAATGAACTTGTAGACTCCAGAAGGAAAAATAGAGAACCCGGCTTACTATGCAAGTTAGATCTTGAGAAGGCTTTCGACCATGTCAATTGGGAGTTCCTGGACTTCATTATGATGCGGATGGGGTTTGGAGAAAGATGGAGGGGATGGATAAAGTTCTGCATTTCCTCAGTCAGATTCTCTGTCTTGGTTAATGGTAGTCCGTGTGGTTTCTTTGGCAGCTCCAGGGGTCTCAGGCAAGGTGACTCCTTATCCCCCATGTTATTCATTCTAGTGATGGATGCTCTGAGCAAAATAATGGATCGTGCGGCGGGCGGAGGTTTCTTGAGAGGATTCTCAGCTCCGATTGGGGTGCTCAGTGCCCGAAGAGTCTCACATTTGCTTTTTGCGGATGACACACTGGTTTTCTGTGATGCCGATATGGATCAGTTGACCTACCTGAAGCAGGTCCTACAGTGGTTTCAGTTAGTATCAGGACTCAAAATCAACATCGGCAAGTGTGAGATTTTCCCGGTAGGTGAGGTTACTAATATTGATGCCTTGTCTGGTGTTCTCAGATGCAAGGTGGGCTCCCTTCCCACTACTTACCTGGGCCTCCCTTTGGGCGCTTCATATAAGTATACTACGGTTTGGAATCCAGTGATCGAGCGGGTTGAAAAAAGATTAGCAGGGTGGCAGAAACGGTATTTGTCAAAAGGAGGTAAGGAAGTGCTTATCAAAAGCACTTTATCGAGTATGCCCACCTATTATTTATCCCTGTTGCAAGCACCGGTGAGCATCACAGAAAAACTGGAGCGACTTCAAAGGAACTTTCTGTGGAATGCGGCGGATGGAACTAGATAGTTTCATCTAGTGAATTGGCAGACAGTCACTTCCCCAAAGAAGTGGGGTGGACTTGGAGTGAAAGATCTTAGGGTATTTAACAGAGCTTTAATGGGAAAGTGGTTGTGGAGATTCGGGGTAGAAGAGCATGCTCTATGGAGGGAAATCATAGTAGAAAAGTACGATTCAACGGGAGGGGGTTGGAGGACCAAGGCGATCACAACACCTTTCGGGTGTGGCATGTGGAGGAGTATCATGAAGAATTGGGAAGCATTCAGTGGCAACATCACTTACAGGGTGGGAGATGGAAGGAGAATCAGCTTTTGGAATCATAGGTGGTGTGGAGAGGATACTCTGAGGGTCTCCTTCCCCCACGTCTTCAGAGTTTCAAACCAGAAGGAACTGATGGTCCAACAGATTCGCAAGGAGCATGAAGGGGGTAGTATGGGACCTCTCATTCAGGAGTAACATGCAAGATTGGGAGATTGCGGAGCTTCAAGTTTTGTTGGCACTGCTATACGGGCAAGACATGCTCCAGCCATCCTGCGACTCTTGGAGATGGGGCTTGCGTGGCGATGGTTTGTTCACCGTAAAGTCCTTTTACCAGAGTATGTTGGTGAGAGAGGAGACCACTTTTCCATACTCCTCGATCTGGATTCCTAGGGCGCCCACGAAGGTGTGCTTTTTTGCATGGCTAGCGGCAAGGGGAGTGATCTTGACTGCTGAAAATCTCCGAAAGAGGGGAATTACACTTGTTAGTTGGTGCTACATGTGTAAAAGCTCTGGGGAAGAAGTTGATCACCTTATGTTGCATTGCCCTGTGTCCTCTGCATTGTGGAGGTCAATCCTGAATCTTTTTGGTGTTCAATGGGTGATGCCAAGCACTGTAAAGGAAATGTTATATAGCTGGGGCGGTTTTCGTAGAAGAAGAAAGCAAAAGGCGTGGAAATTCGCCCCGTTAGCTCTCATGTGGGTAGTATGGGGGGAGAGAAATAGGAGAGCTTTTGAGGAGATTGAGTCTCCTTTTTCACATCTTAAGAATAGTCTTTTATCTTTAATCGCTTTTTGGTGCACTCATTTAGCCCCTACTTGTATAGAAGATTGGGCGTCTTTTGTAGAGAATCATGTTCTGATGTAAATTCTCTACGTCTTTGGTATACTTCGTGTACACGAGAGTTCTCTCCCTTTTGATTAATACAATTTACCTTATAAAAAAAAGGTACAAAATAGAAAAGTTCTACCTATAAGTACATAAGTGCTTTCAACTCCTTTAAAGTGTCTGATATGCTGGAAGTAATTTTCCATGGAAAATGTTTTCTAGTTTTGGTTGGTGAGTAGGAAATAATTTTCGGCAAAAATATATATATCATCAACACAAAGGCAATGCTAATAATAATATTAGCAAATGAGAGTGTTTTGATGAAAAATATTTTGAGAAATTTTGAGTATGAAATATTAATAATAGTAGATACGTGCTACTTGGAGCAATTAATATGAAGTTAAAATTTTAAATAATGAATAGTTATAAGTGTTGGAAATCTTTTCCCCCTCGTGATGGTCTAAATACCAAAAAATGACTTCCTCCTGAAAATGATTTTGGTCATGCCAAACGCACCATAAATACTCCTCTATTTTTCTTCATCTGTAACTTCTCATGCTCTCCATCTACCTCCTCCTTCTCATTTTTTATTCTAGCAGGCATATTTGTGGCATCACCCGTTCACTTGCAAACATGTTCCACACGATATATTATAACCTGTACGTAATCGTGTAATGGCACAACAGTTAACATCCAAAATGGACCGGTGTCAATCTGCATAGAGTAGAATATTGTGACGTCAGTTATATCAGTGATCGGATGAGTTTAAGGAACTGTCTGTATGAAAACTCTTAGATTGGGTAATTGAATTTTCTGTGATAGGTGGTCCTTCTAGTCTCATGTCTTGCTATTCAATCATTTTGCTGTCCGGTACAGTATATGAAATAAACAGATGGACGTCTAAGGTGCAATTTTATATTCATGATGAAGACTTGCGTAATCATCTTAGTTGTTCTTTTCCCTCACAATGGTGTTCTCCTTAAACAAATGGACACCTCTACAGTGTGGTTTTACACGATAAGATTCTCAATTGCAGTGGGTTATTGTGGTACCAATTATAGCTCCAATTTTTTCCAGCCATGTGCAGAGTGTTTTAATTATAGTTTTCTTTGTAAGACTAGGTATGGTTAGCTTTTTGACATGACGTACTGGAATTTATAACTCCATGAAATAGTTCTGTTGACTCTTAAAAAATGTGAAAATAAAACTGTCTACAGCCCAAAACCTACTAACTTTTTTCATGACCAAATTACTTCTTGTGCCTAATTGAGTATCTTATGCTGACTTGATAAGTATAATTAAAGGAGGAGTAGCGAAGATATTCTTAGTTACATGTGTAGGTATCAACCTTATCAGCTATTAACTTGAGCATCTCTGGCACCCTTTGAAGGTCACTAAATAGGTTTCACATTGGGCCAGTACCATTGAATTTTAATAAAATATACTGTGTTGCACCCCCACCATTGAATAAAATTGTTATTTTGCTCAGATCTAGCGATGCTAGAGCCAAGAATATACTTCTATTGAACCTCTTAATAACCAGAATAACAGAGGATATTTGTTTACTTGAAGCACAAAGTCTCTGATTGATTTCAGGATGCATGACATGCTTTTGCTTCTAGCTGACACTTGAGGTAGGTTTATATCTAGTGCACATGGGTTTGTTACATTGAGTATTTTGAAGTCTTGCTCTAGTTATTGTGCGCTATAAGGAGTATTTTTCCTTTTGTTGTGGACTTGGCTAGGAACTCTTATGATTGACGGTATCTTGGCCATCAGTGGACAATGATGAGAGAGAATTGTTCTGGGGTGAGTTTTTTAAGCAAACACTTTCTTCCTCTTGAAGCCAGGGAATTCTTTTAGTAACAAATTGAAGCATCTAACTAACATTGTGAAAACACACTCGTTAGAAAAGAAAATGTTTCAAGAAAAACTAGGGGAGGAGGGAGCATGGGAAATTGAGGGGGACGGGAACATCCTATTGAAGGAAACGTTAGGTTACATCAGTGTTATTATAAGCGAGCGCTTCTCCGCTTTAAGCGAGAAGGGCGAGGCGCAACCCTTGCGCTTTTCTGCCCTAAAGCGAGGCATAGGTTAAAAAGCGCACACTTCAGGCCCAGAAGCGAGAAGGGAGAAGCGAGGCGAGCGAGAAAAGCTCGCTTAAGCAAGGACGGCTGCCTAGGGTTTTATTTTAAAAAATTTCAAATACACTCTTACGCGACTTCTCTTCCAAAACATCTGCTTCGAGTGGACTGCTGCTAGCCTTGCACCATCTCTTCCTCTTCTCTTAACTGTTGCGACTTCTTCCAAGGTAAGTTTCTCTTCTCTTCTTCTCTTCTCTTCTTCTCTTTCTTCTCTTCTCTTCCTCTTCTTCTTTACTCTGCTTACCTGCTTCCTCTTGACTCCTGTTCTCTTTTCTCTACTTCTCTTTTTTCTCTTCTTATTTTCTATTTTTTTCAGTTCTTCGACTTCCAACAATTATTTTCTTCTGCTCTTCTTTTTTCTCTGTTCTGCTCTGTTTTCTTTTAATCTCTGTTGACTGTTCTGCAATTTTTTCTCTGTTTTCCCTGTTTTTTTTTTTGTTTTTTTGGTGATTGTAGTAAATTATGTCTTTTTATTCAATGGCACCAAGCCAAAACACTGGGTATTAAATATTTCAATGTCTTTTTGGTCATTATCTATGCCTTTTTAATATTTTTTATTTATGTATTAAATTGTGCTTCACATAAAAAATGCACGCGCTTCGCTTCTCGCTTCGGTGAAGCGAGGCCTCGCCGTTTTTTTCCGCTTCTCGCTCTCCAAAACACTGGATTACATAAAAAGAGTAGGAAGTGAAGTGTTAGGTATGTTGTAAAGGTGTAGGACCTCGTCCTCAAGAATCTTGGCGGTGGAATGAAAAAGTTTATGATACATCCGAGCTCTTCTCCTTGATTGTTTTTTCTTTTCCCTGTCAACTAGCACAAGAATGCTTGAAACCATCATTGGCATTATCTGCTTATTTCTTCTCTGATAAGTGATATGTGCTCATAGTAAAATTTACTAGTATCCTTCTACTTTTTCCTTGTGTTTTCTCCATTGGCCGAGTGTATTGACAAAAGACTGCAGGTTAATTTCCATGTTGTTTTGCCTTCTTTTATATCTGGAAAAATGGATGAGAACAGGTCTGTGTATTATGACCTACTGTTTATCTTACTTCTTTATTTCTTTTTTCAGGTCTGGGATCTTGGTGGGCAAGAAAGACTGAGGACATCATGGGCAACTTACTATCGCGGAACTCATGCTGTCATTGCAGTTATTGATAGCACTGACAGAGCCAGGATTTCCATTATGAAGGACGAGTTGTTCAGGTTGCTCCCACACGAGGATCTGCAAAGTGCGGTTCTACTAGTCTTTGCGAACAAACAGGACCTTAAAGATGCCATGACCCCTGCAGAGATAACCGATGCGCTTTCCCTTCATAGCATCAAGAACCATGATTGGCATATTCAAGCCTGCAGTGCCTTGACTGGTGACGGTTTATACGATGGTTTAGGGTGGATTGCACAGCGAGTTCCTGGTAAAGCACCAACCTAGACGTCGTTAGACGAAGGAATATGTGTTTTTTATGTTTTCACGAGATTAATATCAAACTCCATGCCCTTGATGTAAGTTTTTATGTCATGTATTTGATACTGTCATATTGCATTTCCTTGAAGACCTACTGGATTTGGTACATCTGAGCCTTTCTTATAACTGTGATGACTGACTTACTGCTTCAAGGATAAAGGAATACAATATTTAAAGATTCTTACTTTAAATTTCTAGCTTTTGTTTGGGCAGTGAGAACTACAGCAATGTTTATATCAACTGGAAATAGAGCTGGCCCAAAATGAAGAATTAACTCAAATTGCCGCTCATCTAATCTCTTCAACTAAAAATAGCCGGCGAATGTATAATATATGTATAATTCATGTATAACATGTGTATAACTATGTATAATTTATGTATATCGACTAAAAAAAAGTAAACAGTAAATCTGAAAAGCTATTTGTATAGCAATCCCGAAGCAGGGGAACTATTTTCCCTATGTAGATCGAGTGTCTTCTTAGCAATGATATACATAAGATTTTACGTTACATTGCTGTTTTAAGACTTTACTAAATGTCCATTTTGCCTATGTAGATGGAGTGTCTTATTTGTAAATGACGGTTGCTATATGATCTCTTTTAACTTGAGAAATGAGATTTTCTGTACAAGGGGATCGTTTTTCTTATCTTAGCCTTCCGATTCTCATTTTATTCTTGTTTATTTGAATTCCTTGTGTCAGTTGCCAGTGCAATAGATGTTAAATTTGTAATAGTCCTTTAAGTATATTATTAAACAGTTTTGATTCTTTAAATTTTTAAAAGTGAATAATTTCTATTTCTTTACATATTTAATAAACTTGGACTGTCAAATTTAGTGAGAGCCATGAGAAAAGATTTATAAATAAATTCAATAACGTTCAATTTCTTCTTGGATTTCGATTTGTGTGCTTCAATAACTTTGATTTGTTGAACACCTTTCCGTATTTGAGCATTTAGCGAACTACGTAATAAACGATGAAAAATTGTAATGATTTCAATTGAACTACTAAAAAATTTCGACACGAAATATAATTTACGTCTAAAAATTAACTGAACTTGCAAAAATAATTTGAAAAGCAAAAAATAAAAAATAAAAAAATAAAAAAAAAAAATAAAAAAAAGGAAAGAAGAGGTTCGAGTTATGACAACGTGTTCGACAAAGCGGTGGATTGTAATGGCTGTTGCTACATGGCTTCAAGTATCTTCCCCATGCACAAGTGTCATCTTCCCTTGATAATCCTTCATGCAAAAATATATTTTTTACTTTAATTAAAAAAATTTATTAAATATATAATATAAATTATTAATTTAAAATTAAATAATCTAAACGATTAGAATTTCAAACCCATAATCTTAAAGTCATGGCTCTGTCTCTGATTTCATATTGATAAATTCATTATATATATATAATAAATATCAAATTCAGAACTCAACTATAGGCGCTTAAAGTTTTTAGACAAGTAAGGGTTGCTTAGTTGGTAAAATATCTCCACCCACGATCATTAGGTCCTGGGTTCGAGTCACGCTGGAGGAGAATTGTAAAAACACTGTAGATCCTCCTAATTTGGAAGAGAATTTATAAAAAATAAAATATTATTGTTCTAAAATCCAAAATTATAAAGTTAAAATTCTGACTCTGATTCTAAAAATATTTGATCATTAAATTTTGGGTTCGAGTCACGCTGAAGGAGAATTGCGAAAAATTATAGATACTCCTAATTTGTGAAGGAATTTATAAGTAAAAAATATATATTATTATTCTAAAATCCAAAATGTTAAAGTTAAAATTCTAGCTCTCCTTTTCAAAATATTTATACAAAGTATAGCTAAATAAAGTGATATACCAAAAACCAAACTACATCCGGAAACGCTTTGTCCGTTAATTTTCTCTCTTCTCCCCGCTTAAACAAAACAAGAAAAATACTACTACTACTACTACTACTTAATAGGAGAAGAAATGTCTACTATAATGGCCATTTCACACAGTCTTCTGAAGAAGACAATCGCACTTTACCACTCAACGTATACAGCTCCATTAATAGTCAAGACTTTGAGAATAAACAAGAAGCAACACAATTACAGCCCAAATCTCATTTCCATTTCAGCTCATATGATCAGAGGCTACGGATCAATACAGCAAGCTACTACTGTGCCTCCTGCTGTTCCAGAATTTGATCCAATCCCACCGGAAAATCCACCTCCGAGCCCGGGCCCTGGTTTTCCAGGCCCTCCGAATCCATTACCACCTGGTCATGATCCACCAGGGCCAGACATGCCTGGGCTACCACCGGAAATTTCTCCGCCGGGTGGCCCAGACGTTATACCTCCGGCTATTCCGGAGATTGTTCCTCCGGGTGGGCCGGATGTTATACCTCCGGCCATCCCGGAGATTGTTCCGCCCGGTGGACCGGATGTTATACCTCCAAAGCTGCCGGAACCTGGGTCGCCGTACCCGACGGATATTCCGCCGCCCATTATCACTTTTGGGCCTGTTGTTTTTAGGGCAGGTGAAAGATTTTAATGTTAGTGAAGGCTGATGATGAAGACGTTTTTATGTTCGTTTGGCAAGTATAGTATTTGTTTCATTGGGAATTTTTACACTTTAACTTCAAGATCCTTTAGATTTTTGTATAGATTCTTCTTTACTTTTTTATATATATAAGAAATCACTCGAAAATGCATTACAATTAACGTACAGGAGAGATCATGTTGAAACACCAAAAAATTAATTACTGTAATAAAAAAAAATTAAAAAGCAAAATGATGAAAACAATTAAATCCACGGATATGCAGGAAAGAATTTTCTCGGAGTTTATGATTTAAAACATGTCATAGTTAAAAATAATATATAAAAATAAATTTCATTCAATATCTAAACGAATTTTCGCCTATACAACTAAACTTCGTATACAAAGTATTGATTTCGATTTTACTTGTACGCACTTCATTTGCTAGTTGCCACTAAGACGGCGGGTGATAACAAGGAATTCAGGCTTGTGAGAAACATAATATATTTTCCTTTTGATACTTTAGATATTCAATATACGAATTTTATTGATCCGATTATATTAAATTCGTGCCCAATAAATTTATTAAGATAGTAAACTGATTTTGTGAGCACGTAATTTTTGTCCGTGTCTAATTTATTCCTAACAAATACTCTAAAATAGTGTTAATTGCCTTTATGCAATTTTAGGAACTTACTTTATTTTATTTTTATTTGTTTGGTATTTATTTGCATTTTTAGTATATTTAGTAGCATTGCAAATCATGAAAATAACGAATAAATATTTTATATTTTACTCTTCACATTTTACATATAATTACATGTTAATTGCATTTATAAAATACTAAAATACCAAAAGTACATTAGTCACTGTTAGTAAAATAATTAGTTAATTATTAGATAAAATAGTTCATAGGTTAATTTTGCAAAAAATAGATTGATTTGGATTAATGGTTAAGTGGCTACAATTTGAAAACAACTAATCAAATAGCTGAAGAGAAAAAGAAGGGAAGGGCCAGCCAACTCTCTAAGTCAAAATTGGGCCAATTATGTCGGCCCAGTTCCCTTTCAACCTGCCCAAACCCGTCCAAATTCGCCCTGACCCGGTCCAAAACCTTTGACCTCTGAGACCATCAAACGACGTAGTATTACCCCAATACTATATCGTTTTCCCTTCCCAATTCCCTTAAACGAGCAAAACCCCTCCTCATTCTCATAACTCTAATTTCCCCCCTCCCCCTTTACACTCAAACCCTAGTCGCGCCCAATTCCCCTATTTTCTCAAGACAGCCGCCTCACTCCACCGTCTTCCGTCATTCGAAAATCGCCCTTCGGCGACGCACCACCTCCAAATGGTGCCAAAACACCACCCTATGATCACTCTTTCATCCTCATTCCCAATCTACCCTTAATTTTCCCCAAAAGACCTTTCAATTTTGTCAATTTGAAGATTTGAAAATAAAGATTCAACCTTTTTCGCCCTTTTTTTTAATTACCATCAACCCCGCCTCCTTTTTACCTAACTCTTACATCAAATGATAGGTATTCGAGAGACCTTTCGTTTGGGGTCATTAGTGCACTTCAATTCCAGTGGCCGGATTCCGGCCAAACGACCGTTGGCCTGTCAGAATGCTCTTGTACTTCTCCTTTCCCTATTCCATTGGCCCAATTAGTATTATTGTGTGTAGCACCGGCCGTATGGAAGAATTGTGGTCAGTGCTCATATATTAACACTTTTTGACCGCCGAAATTCCATGATGCTCGATGAAAGGTTGTCGAAACCCGTCGCCGCTGCAATCCCTAATTTATTTTAGACGCGATTAATAAATCATCGTGACTATGATTACAGTTCATGTAGCATAGTCCTGATACGTAACCCAATTCAAGTGCTCGTCAGCATGACTTGACCCCCAACTTCAGAATAATAATATAAATCAAGCATATTATAAATTGTGGGTACGTGACGTGATTTGTAATGTGTACAAAAATAATAAGTGCGCGACATCGTCACTTGTTTAAATAAGTTTCATAATTATTTAAAATAATTAAAAGCGATGAAAGGTAAAATGCACAATAGGTTTTAAATTTATAATAATTAGACAATTAAGCCGAGTATAATTTATTAAGTGACCGTGCTAAAACTACGAAATTCGAGAGTTCTCACACCTTCTTCCGGTTTAAAAAAATTTCTTACCCAATCTTCTGTGTTTGCAGACCATAAATAGAGTCAAACTTTCTTGCATTGGGATTCTAAATTTGGTGACTCGAACATCGTTAATTAAATAATTTCGAGTTGCGACTCTAAAAAATAAAATAAAATAAAATAATCTAATTTCAAATAATGTCACTTTAATTGGAATACCTCTTTATCTTCGAAGAAGGAGGTGTGACAAATTTTAACAAGAAATTCTTTATTTTTGTGCTCAAAGCTCAAACCTTTTACTTAAGCATTTAAGTTAATCATACACACCAATAATGTAAATGATTTTACACTATTATAATCTTAAATTGTGAAAATAATTCACGTATACGGCTCCTGTGAAAGTACAAGAGGGGATGAATTGTAACCTTGTAAATTTCTAGTCGACTACTCCTCAAACGTAGTCGATTAATACGGAGACAACCTGCACAAGACTGTTAGTACCTCGATTCAATCAAATACCAATCTCAACAAACAGTAATTTCTTATAATAAAATATGAAAGCAGTAAGGTAAATGACACCATAAATTTTATATTGGTTCGGAACCAATGTGGTATCCTACTCCAGTCTCCTTGGTTTGCAAGGATGTTATCTCTTGATCTCTTTGTAATATGAGTTGAGTACAGTTTGTGTGATTTTTAACGTTCACCATCAACGTTTACAAGTGGTTTTCACTCGCTCACCAGCAACAAATAAGGGTTGGTTTTAACACGCTCACTAACAACGCAAAAGGTTGGTTTTTACTTACTCACCAACGACAATACTTTGGTATTCACTTACTCACCAAAGAAACGAATAATGACACAACCTCTAAGGAAACACTCACTCTCCAATATTTTTCTGTCTCTCTTCACTTTCTTGTGTATACAATAATTCTACTAAAAGTGAATTACAATGTCCGTGTAGAATAAAGAACTTGTAGTTTGATAGACAATTGTATAGAAGATTGTGTAAGTTTGATGTTGCAAGTGTCTTCTCTTTTATACTTGGTCGTTGAATATTCTAGCTGTTGCAACGATCTTCTAATTTTGGAAAAGGATTTCCTTTGCTGCTGCTCCAACTTTCCGTTACTGCTTCTTGCTCTTTTGAACATGATCTCGATCCTTGTCTCGATTAAAAGTCTGATATTGAAGAGTAACTACTCTTTCCTTTGAGTACAAATAGATATCTATTAAAGAAATCTTTACATACTACAAACCATTTTGTACAGATTTGATCTCACATAGATTTGAGATCTTTTTCTTTACAATTCCAAAAATCAAGGCCATACTATTTAATGCCTTTTGTATAAAAGATTCTTTCCACGTAAGCCATCAAGTTTTCATATGTAAATATGCACATGACTTCTATAAGGCATATTATTATTGCCTTTATATTCTTGGTACTTCCTTTAATTTCATTTATATTCATTCCTTTTTCATTGTAGTACCAATCTCCTCTAAGATTTGAATCTTTCATTCTTTGGAAAAGTATCAATCAAGATTTATTCTTGCTGAATGCATCTTCATTGTTTGTCCAAAATATCTCTGACACTTCCTGATCTATCATTGAATATAGACATCATTTGCTTGATAGAGTATTCCGAAAATAACTCCAAGTTCTTCTTCTTATGGCAAGTTTCTGGTTGCACAAACTTTAGCTCTCATTTAGATAACTCAATAGAAATTCAAGATCCTCTTCTTTTGACTTTGAATCTTAGATTTTTGTCTCTAATATGAAGATCTGAATAACCATTTACTATTTTCACAATTATGGGAATAATTTTCTTTTGATAGATCTCAATATATCTTTCTCTCCTTTCTTGATCTTGAAAAATAATCTCTTTCCATAATATAGATTATAATATACTCATAATATATTTTCTTTCTTCCTTGATCTTGTAGTATCTCTTCCATGTAATATCTTCCTTCCACAAAATAATAGATCTTCTCCATGATTTTAGCAACTTTCCTTTTAAGATATTGAAAAACTTTCTTCCATAATTTTCGTAGATTCTTCTTTTGATAATATTTTCGCTCATAAATTCATCACATGATATACTCTTTCTCATATTTCTTTGGATCCTTGCCAACATCCTCTTCTTTGAACAAACCTGTACGAAAATAAGTTTATCACAAGTAAGTGTTCTTTGATTAATAAATATGTTGGTTTGTTATCATCAAAATCAATACGTGAAACCTTAAAACTAATTGTATACGAAGCCGTCAAAATATGATTGACCCATGAGGTTAGCCTAATCAAGCCCGTTACTTAAGTAGGATTGGACCTAGATTTCTTTAGCCCATTTAAAAGTGAGGGCCAGATCTAAGTTAGCCCGTCGGGCCTTGAGGCTCGATCCGAGAACATTCAACAATCGATTGGGAAGGACGGATGTCAGAGTTGCATGACCTCCACGTGTCTTCTGAATAACACTGAGTTATACAAGGTATCTCTAAGCAATTCTCACTTGACTATCCAATATACTTTCTTATATATCTATTATACAAAAAATCTTATATATCAATCTCCTCAAACACATTAGAATAAATTATTAAAATGCTGAGAGTTTCAACTTGGCCCAAGTACTCCTTAATAAAAAGAATCATTCTTATAGCCAACACAAAATCTTCATTATCCCTACTTCAAATTTCGAATAATTCACTACTCGGGCTTAGACAAATGAGCCAGAAGGCAGAGCCAAAGAATCAAAATATGCCTGGCCAACATGAAAAACTTCCATCTGATTTTCCTACTACCACAACGCCACCAATCACCACAACCACCGATCCGCCACCGGCGGTGGCGGATTCACCTTTTGTACCAGATTTTGATGCTATTCCACCCATAAGACCAGGTGATAATTAGATGTTGATTTAAACTTTAACTGTTTAAGTTCGGCTTTTTTTAAAGATTTTTTTTTTCTAGTGAATGTTTTCACATATATACGCAAGACGGCTAGAAGGTTACCTAAATTCAATAAGTATAGTTTAACCTCTATATTTGTATTTGGGGCGGACTTAATTTTATAGCGATGAGTTCGGCAGAATTCAGTAGCTTTGACTTAAATTATGTATTTTTATTAAAAAATTAATTGAATATATATAATAGACTTGGTCTATTTATATAGAATCCACTAAGTAAAAAGAATTATGGTCCAAAAATCATAAACTATAAATTTTAGCTCCACCTCTGATTTATATTAACAAATTTATTAAAATATACGTGTAAAAATTAAATCCAAAACTCAATTTCAACGCTTTGCAATCCTAGATTTGCAATCCTAGCAGTGGCGGAATCCGTCACTTTCAACCAAGTTCGCCGGAAAATTACATTGTATTGCTAGATAAATTTTTCTGTGTTAAAGTATATTTACTAAACTTTTTGGTGTATCTATTTTTATTTTTTTTTATATTTTGACACTTTTGGTGAAAAGTTTGGCTCCGTCACTGGATCCTAGCGATCTTAGAATTTAGAACTCCTAGTATTCAAATCATGATTCTGATAAATATGAGTTAATAGGGTTAATTTCATCGTAGGTCATCTAATTATCTCTTAATTTCAGCAAGACGCTTAACTATTTTTTGTCACTCAAAAGTAACTCAAGTTTACAATTGTCACTTAACAGTCATTTTGGCTCAAACCTTACCATAAATCTGACATGACATAAATTTTAATTAAAAAAATTTAATAATAAATGCCACATCAGCTGAAATAGGTCATACCCACTTCATACCCATTTCTCCTGGACCCGATTTTAACCCTAACTCAATGGATCTTAATATTAAGAAAATCATTGTTTCCCTCTTTCTCCTATTAAAATATGCACCTACCAGCGTCAACCACTCTAAAGTGATTGGATTAAGTTAAAAATTATTGTAAAAGCTTGTAATAATATGAATCTTGAGTGTTGGGTTAATTGTGTTTGATTAACGTTGGTTTTGGGAACCACACTAGTTGAAGATGAAATCCAGTTTTGTATACACTATTATACATCATTATACAATACTATTATATTGGTATAACGTTGTATAATATTGTATATTGGGTGTGAAAATACTGTTATACAACATTGATTTTTTTTCAAGTAAGTTTCTCTTTCACTGTAGTAATTTTAGTTTTGTTGCATGTTTTTTTATTTTTGTTTTGCCGCAGTTCCGTTTTGCTTTTGTTTTGGTTACTTTTTGTTTAGATTTTTCTTTTTGCTTTTATTCTCTATGTTTTCGATTAACACTAATTTTGCTTTTCTATGCCAACGAAATATTGGTATGCATTATTCAATATTTCATATACAAGTTTATACAAAGTTATACATCATTATACACGTACTGTACAGATGCAGTTAAAATTGAAAATAAATTTTTTGTATTTTTCTTATTTTTTTCGAACAATTTATGTATAAAGTTAATTTTTTCGTTGATTTCTCTGCTAAATCATGAACTTTTAAATTTTTCTTTCCTAGTTGATTTTTCTGCCAAATCAAAAACTTTGGAGCAAGTTCATCTATATAGAACTTGGAGAATAAGAGATTTTAGGCCTGTTTGTATTTTTATAGTTGGAATAGGAATATATAACCTTGGGTAAGAAAGAGAACGAAAAATCATTAAAAAATTGCCTTAGAATAAAAAAGGGCATGAAGGTTGTTTTCGGATCTGAGCCAACTAATATTAATATTGGGCTACATATTTGTAAACTTAGATCTGGGTCATCCGGTTGCAAGGTTAACTTGTGGAGTGTATTATTATGTAATTCTCCCCCAAAAATATACTCATCTATTGAAATGAAAAAAAATGTACTCTATTTATAATATGAAAAGAAAGTACTCTTAATAATATTTCTATTTAGGGTGAAGGGTCGGGGTCGGGGTGGGGCGAGGGTGGGTGGTGTGGGGTGGGTTGATGGGGATGGGAAATAGGGGGAACGTTGAAAAAGAGTTTTGGAAAATATTTTTTCTTTTTTTGATAGGGAAAATATTTTCCTCCAACTGGAGGAAAATAAATTTATGAGAAAAATATTTTTCAAAATATTTAATCCAACCAAACATGAAAAAATTGAAAAATATTTTTCGAAAAATGTTTTCCTTCATACCAAACACACCCATAGTCTTAACGACACTATCATGTGTGTCTTTCTTTTGTATAAACTATTGCTATAGGCTCTTTGTAATTGCATGTATTGACAAATTTCATTATGCACTTTAATTGTATGTGATGCCTACTAAATAGGTCTTTTCTGTCTGTTGGTATTGCTTAATAAGCGCATTTTAAAATTAATGAAATAGTAGTTTGTAAAAATAGGTTCTTATTAACCTTATTATTCTTGTCGGCTCATGCTATATTTATATGTTGTGTAAAGATGAATACAATAATATTTTAATTTTAGCAGAAAATTATAAAACGGTCCGAATGGGGTATTATGTAACTAACAAGGCAAGAATTTTTTAGCATTAAATATTTTATTATAAAATAATTACGAATGACCATTTTGTAACAAACAGGACTAGAATTTTGTGGTATAGAATAATTATTCTAAGCTAATATGGCGTTTAATATTTTTTTAGTGAAACCCATTTGAATTACGGGTTAAATCGAATTTACAAAATGTATCTAAAGTGGCTATAGTTCATTTAAGCTGATGTGACTAGAGCCGTCAAAATGGGCTTGGCCTATGAGGCCAGCCCAACCCAGCCCGCTATTTGGGGAGGGTTGGACCAGAATTTTTTGAGCCCATTTAAAACTGAGGCTTATAAGCCCGGACCAAGACAACCCATTGGCCCTGAGGCTTGATCGAGGTTGGGCCTGGGCCGGCCCGTGGGCCAAAAATTAATTAATTCAAATTTGTTAACTATTAAATATTTAATATTTTAAAAAACTAAAAACTAAAAAAATCATTAACTATAATCCCCATTCCTCAACCCTAGATTGCTCATTTACCCTTTCATATCAACTATAATTTAGATTTTTGACATGCATATAATATGACAACATTAATTTTTCTTTTGCTTAACTAATAACGAACTCGAAAAGTTTTAGGTGGCCAATAATAATCTTTTTTCAAAAGAAAATATTACTTCAAGTGGTCAATGATTAGTTTGGATTACTTTAATATATTATTAATATTTAAATCGCTTTTCAGTATAGAAAAAGATCAATTTTAAATACAAAAAGAAAAATTGACCACTAGCAAATTTCAGGAATTTTAAAAATTTTATGGACTATAATGATAAAATCAGCAAATGATGTTAATCCTAAATTAAGAAACCTCAGCATATAAATTTATTGAAGCAATCCCTGAATCGGAGGAAAATGAAAGAAAAGTATTAAGAAAATATTCATGTAATTTTAAAAAAGAGAGCTAGAGATATAGAAAATTTGCATTTTAGTTACGAGATTCCTCGTCAAATATCAAGATTTTTGTACGCTCTAATCAAACAGAAGTTGTTTACATGATTAATCGACTATGTCACGAAAAAATATTTAAAGATTTAAAGAAATTCTTTTTTCTACAAAAAATTAAAGGGCCGGCCCGTCCTAGCCTGCGGCTCTCTTAGGGCTGGGTTGGCTTGGCCATTTTAAGACCCATTTATATGGCGGCCCGGCCCGGGCTAACCCACCAAATTGAAAAGCCGACGAGGCTTGGGCTGGGCTATCCCGTTTTGACAGTTCTAGATGTGACATTTATTTTTGCATTTTTCTCATTAAATTTTATGCTATGTCAAATTTATAGGTAAGGGTTTGAGCCAAGGTGACTTTTAAGTGACAATGGTAAACTTTAGTTACTTTTAAGTAATAAAAAATAGTTGAGTAACTTTTATGAAATCGAGAGGTAGTTAAATGACCTTCGGTGAAATTAACCCTCAGTTAACATATGAACCAATAACATTAACACTACGCCTGTCTCTGCAGGTGAAGACCCCCCAACGCCATCGCCGTCGCCAACTGCACCACGAATTGACAGTCCAGAATTTTCTGAACCGCCGAACACCTCGCCGCCTAGCCAAGAAGCACCACGGCCACCGACTTCGCCACCTGGACTGCCGGAAGCGTTTCCACCACACGCTCCGGATGTCTTGCCTCCTAAACCTCCAGAATCTGGAGAGCAAATTAGATAATCTAATATCAGATCTGAGTAGTGGAGTACTATTATTTAAGGATAAATATGTAAAATGTAGATTCAGGTTCCCGTTTTATTGATTGTTTGCATGTTTTCACTTACAACTGTCAAGTTGATCATTTTTGGACTACGTCTAATTATTGAATTATATATTCCTAAGTATTATTTATGGTCGCTCATTGAGATATTAACATTGGGAAAAAATAGAGACCGATCAAAAAATTTAAATTTGGTGAGTTACAATTTTACAAAATTTAGCACATGATCTATTGCACTTTTAATGTTGTCACACCCTCTTACCCCAAAATGATATGAGCTTAGATTGTTGTGGGTTAAAGAATTTTTTCAATTAAAGTGATAAATTTGAATAGAGATTATTTATTTACAGAGTCGCCACTTGGAATTGAGTTTTTGGGTGGTCCAAATCACCTTATGTTTGAATCCCTATTCAAAGGAAGATTGACTCTTTTCATGTTGGTCTGCGAAAACAAAGTCTCGATAAGGAATTCTGTTGACCGAGGATAAGGTGTAAGGCATTCCCTGAGTTTCGTGAATCTAGCACGGTCACTTTTATTGACTAAAATCGGCTTGAATTAATTTTGGACAAACTGTGATTTATTGGTTTTCATGTTTTATCTATGTCCGCTTTTACTATTAACATATGAAATTATCTTTGAAACGAATCACGTGTGTGAATCCGTTTTGTTTATTTTGCAAAAATCATGTCACGCGTACGTGTACACAATTAATAACATTTTATTATTTATTAAGATTGTGTGGCCAAAGTCGCGCGAACGCGTACCTTGATTTATTTGTGGGATCATATCTATGTCACCGGAACGTGTACATAATTACGATAATTTATTTATTAATACGCGCCTAAAGCATACTAGCGATTATTAACAATTTTTTTTTTTTCTAAACTAGCTTTGAGATTATCGTAGGGCATGAGAATTATGGAAGGAATTATTTGGAAGTTAAGAAATATCTTAACTATTTAAAGTATTGACAAATTATCAACATTTAGAGATGTTTACCAATTACTACTCTATCTTTGAAATTATGAGACATTTACCTCTTATGGAATAATGGGCTAAGTATTAAACTATGACTAAAATTATTAGGCCTGACAGATTTATACTCAATTCAGCCCATGTCTAATTATTTTCGTTTTATTAAATGTCGTGGCCCATTTCTAATTTTCTTACCTAACGCCACGACATGACCCGTTAACACTAATTATTTCTTTCACCAAGCCACGCTAATCTTCTACACCTATACAAATGTAACCTAAACAATCACAAAAATGGAATAAAACAAAAACATTGAATTGAACTTTCCGCAAAACAGAACAAAATCAACGACACGCTAATTCAAACAACTAATAAGACAAAGCGACAAAAAATCAAAGAAAACCCAACGAAAAGTATGATATTAGGAGTGAAAATAGTAAAGAAAGGGAAGAGTGAACCTCTAATGAATTCAAATCTTTGCAACGACAAAACAACAAGCCTTCGAGCCCAATCTTTATAGATGAACACAAATTCTCCAATATACATGAACTTCAGATAGACTCGACCGGAGCTAACGAACTACGACCTCGTCGGCGGCCTCAAACTCGACTGAAATTTTGGTACTATTTCACGGTGGAATAAGCAGCAATTTGGGATGCTGTTTTGGGGGTTAAAGAGTGGTGAAAACTATGATTTTCGTAACTAATTTTGCGGGTTTGAGGAGAGCTATTTCGCGGCTGGTTTTGCCGAGTTTGGCTGATTTTTGGGGCTGGTTTGGGGTTGTTTTAGGCGGGTTTAATGGCCGTTTTTGGGCAGCAACTATGGTGGCTTTAGAGCTGCATTTTTTTTTTGGCTTTTAGAGCTGATTTTGTGAGGTTTTTCAGGTGGGTTTGGGACTGATTTTCATTGCTTTTGGGGGGCTTATTTAAAGGTGATTTTCAACTGGTTTTTATGAAGTTTAGATGGTGTTATTCATGGTATTTTTGGTGAGTTTCATGGCTAAAACTTGGTACTATTTGGTTGAGCTTTTTAATGGGGTTTTTGGGTTAAGTTTCATGGAGGAGGCTGGCTGGGGGGAGAAGAAGTAGTCCCAAGGATTTTCCTTTATTGCTATCTTCCGTCTCTCTCTATCTAGTGTATTTTCAAATCTCCCATTTTCTCCTCCTTTTTGTGTGTGTTTTAATGGCTGAAATAGGGTATGGGGTTTGTGAGTAGGGGACATGAGAAGGGGACAAAGAGTGGGAACACGCATGGAAAAAATGGAAGCGGGAATGATGCAGTAGGAAATGAGGTATTGGTGAGATGAGTGGAAAAATTCTAGCATGGTCAAAAATTAGGTTCTCACAGAATGCCCCTCTTTGCTTGAAAACATGAAGAGTTTTCAGGCAAAGAAAAGATGAGCGATATGACTAATTTTTGGCCATACCATTATTCAAAAGGGAAGAGAAATAAAATAGAGGGTGCAACCGAGTCCTAGTTTAGACAGGCTACATATCACGGGTTATAGGGGAATCAGGTCACGTGTAGTTCAAAGAAAATGATGGAATGATGAGTTGGAGATTCGAGTGAGGTTTCGTCGAGGCTCCGGTCCGTGGTCCTGCTATTACATCAAAATCAAAAGAAACTAAACAAGTCTATCAGCTATGAGTTACAAGATTCCTATCTATAAGTCTTTTGAAACTTGATCTTGAATGTTGAATGGTTGTTCATGCAGACTCTGATCTCAACCTTGATGCTTGCTAGCTGCATGTGCTAGTTCATTCTTCTACAGCTTTTTCTGAGCAAAACGGGAAATGTAAAGCTCGTAACTTCAGCCATGTCTTGAGCAGTCCATATCCTTTCCATCTGTATATGCATTTGGATTCACTTCTTTTCCTTTTCTTTTCTTTATTCTGGATTGAGAATCCTTCTTTTGGTCATCTCGAACCTTGTGCCTCGAGGTAAAACCTGCTCAGACACCAAAACAATCAAACAGACGAAATTTTTCTGCCCCAGTTTTTATTAGAAAAATTTCGTGAGTTATTGTAACAAAATTCTAAACTACTTCTTTATTGAAAACAATAAAGGATCGGGAATGGTGTACCCTGAAAAGATCATGATGATTTTTTTTGGATGGTGTTCCTTTATTGTCAAAAAGATACCTCAACTAATGATTGGTGTACCTTATGTTAGAAGAATGTGGCCAAGGAATGGTATACCCTATATTGGCAATGATATCAGGGATTTGTGTACCCTACATTTAAGATCAAATCAACTAAGGAGTGGTGTACCCTATATTGGAAAATACATAGGGATTGGTGTACCCTATACTGGTAAGAAGACTAGGGAGTGGTGATCCTATGTCGAAAAACACAACTAGGGACTGTGATACCCTATATTACAGATATGAAATGTAACCAGGGGTTGGCGCCATATATTACTGAAAAGAAATGTAACCAGTAGTTGACGCCCTGTATTACTGAAATGAAATGTTACCAAGGGCTGGCGCCCCGTATTACTGAAAAGGAAATGTAACCAGGGGTTGGCGCCCTGTATTACTGAAAAGGAAAATGTAACCAGAGGTTGGTGCCCTGTATAACTGAAAAGGAAATGTAGCCAGGGGTTGGGGCCCTGTATTATTGAAAAGGGAATGTAGCCAGGGATTGGCGCCCTGTATTACTGAAAAAGAAATGTAATCATGGGTTGGTGCCCTATATTACCGAAAAGAAAATATAACCAGGGGTTGGCGCCCTGTATTACTGAGAAGAAAATATAACCAGGGGTTGACGCCCTATATTACTGAGAAGGAAATATAACCAGGGGTTGACGCTCTGTATTACTGAAAAGGAACGTAGCCAGGGGCTGGCGCCCTGTATTACTGAAAAAAAAATGTAACCATGGGTTGGTGCCCTGTATTACCGAAAAGGAAATGTAACCAGGGGTTGGTGCCTCGTATTACTGAAAAGGAAATGTAACCACGGGTTTGCGCCCTGTATTACTGAGAAGGAAATGTAACCAGGGGTTGACGCCCTGTATTACTGAGAAGGAAATATAACCAGGGGTTGGCGCTCTGTATTACTGAAAAGGAACGTAACCAGGGGTTGGTGCCCTGTATTACTGAAAATAAAATGTAGCCAGGGGTTGGTGCCCTGTATTACTGATAAAATGCTGAATCCCTTGGCGAAAAGGTTCTACCTGGGTTAAACTATGAAAAGAAAGCCTGAATAGAGAGTACTTCTACTCGGAAATATAAGTTGGATCCCCTTAGACGAAAAGGTTCTACCTGGGTTAAGCTACATAAAATATCCTGAACGAAGAGTATTTCTACCCGGAACTATGAGCTGGATTCTCCTAGGCGAAAAGGTTCTACTTGGGTTAACCTATGAAAAACAAGACTGGGCGAAAAGTACTTCTACCCGGAAATATGAGCTGGATCCCTTAGGCGATAAGGTTCTACCTGGGTTAAACTATGTAAAACAGTCTGAGTGAAGAGTACTTCTACTCGAAACTATGAGCTGGATCCCCCTAGGAGAAATTGTTCTACCTGAGTTAAGCTACGTAAAACAACTTGAGCGAAGAGTACTTCTACCTGGAACTATGAATTGTATCCCCCTAGGCGAAACAGTTCTACCTGAGTTGAGCTACGTAAAACAGCCTGAGTGGAGAGTACTTCTACTCGGAACTATGAGTTGGATCCCCCTAGGAGAAATTGTTCTACCTGAGTTAAGCTACGTAAAACAACCTAAGTGAAGAGTACTTCTACCCGGAACTATGAGCTGGATCCCCCTAGGCGAAATAGTTCTTCCTGGGTTAAGCTACGTAAAATAACCTGAGCGAAGACTACTTCTACTGGGAACTATGTGTTGGATCCCCCTAGGAGAATAGGTTCTACCTGGGTTAAGCTACGTAAAACATCCTGAGCGAATAGTACTTCTACCCGGAACTATGAGCTGGATCCCCCTAGGTGAAAAGGTTCTACCTGGGTTAATCTACGTAAATCATCCTGAGCGAAGAGTACTTCTACCCGGAACTACGAGCTGGATCTCCCTAGGCGAAAAGGTTCTACCTGGGTTAAGCTACATAAATAATCTGTAATAGTAATGCATGCTGAAAGTAACTTCAGTCATGTCTTGAGCAGTCCATTTTTTTTTCTAAACTAGTTTTGAGATTATCGTAGGGCATGAGAATTATGGAAGGAATTATTTAGAAGTCAAGAAATATCTTAACTATTTAAAGTATTGACAAATTATCAACATTTAGAGATGTTTACCAATTACTATTCTATCTTTGAAATTATGAGACATTTACCTATTATGGAATAATGGGCTAAGTATTAAGCTATGACTAAAATTATTGGGCCTTACAGATTTATACTCAATTCAGCCCATGTCTAATTCTTTCTTCTTTATTAAATGTTGTGGCCCATTTCTAATTTTCTTACCTAACTCCACGACTTGATCAACACTAATTATTTCTTTCACCAAGCCACACTAATCTTCTACACCTATACAACTATAACCTAAACAATCACAAAAATGGAATAAAAACATTGAATTGAACTTTCCGCAAAACAGAACAAAATCAACGACACACTAATTCAAACAACTTATACGACAAAGCGACAAAAAATCAAAGAAACCCCAACGAAAAGCATGATATTAGGGAGTGAAAATAGTAAAGAAAGGGAAGAGTGAACCTCTAATGAATTCAAATCTTTGCAACGACAGAACAACAAGCCTTCGAGCCCAATCTTTATAGATGAATACAAATTCTCCAATATACATGGACTTCAGATGGACTAGACCGGAGCTAACGACTACGACCTCGTTGGCAGCCTCAAACTCGACTGAAATTTTGGTATTGTTTCACGGTGGAATTAGCAGCAATTTGCGGGTTTGAGGAGAGCTGTTTCGCGGCTGGTTTTGCCGGGTTTGTCTGGTTTTTGGGGCTGGTTTGGGAGTTGTTTTAGGTAGGTTTAATGGCTGTTTCTGGGCAGCGGCTATGGTGGATTTAGAGCTGCATTGTTTTGTGGATTTTAGAGCTGATTTTGTGAGGTTTTTCAGTTGGGGTTGGGACTGATTTTCGTTGCTTTTGGGGAAGTTTAGATGGTGTTTTTCATGGTGTTTTTGGTGAGTTTCATGGCTGAAACTTGGTGCTATTTGGTTGAGCTTTTTAATGGGGTTTTTGGGTTCAGTTTCATGGAGGAGGCTGGCTGGGGGAAGAAGAAGTAGGCCCTATGATTTTCCTTTGTTGCTATCTTCCGTCTCTCTCTATCTTGTGTATTTTCAGATCTCTTTTTCTCCTCTTTTTTGTATGTGTTTTAATGGCTGAAATGGGGTATGAGGTTTGCGAGTGTGGGACATGAGTACGGGCAAGGAGTGAGAACACGCGTGGGAAAAATGGGAGCAGGAATGATACAGTGAGAAGTGACGCATGATAAAAAATTAAGTGCTCACAAATGTTATAATTTCATTACTGAAATGTTATTAAGCACACTTAATGTCGTTATTATATAGACTTAGCTTAAGCTACAACGATCTAAACACTGACTTCTAAAGTTCAATGAGCTGCAATTTAACCTGCTATTGCTCGTTTATTTAGCATTTATTTTTTTATTATTGATCAATATTTATTATTTGAGATTACCTGCAATTACGTTTAAAGTAATCTAATAGTGTTGAAACTTTTTATACTCAATACACAAAACTTGTTATGAAAATATTATTGTGGATGTTCATTTATTATTTTGTTGTAGATAATCTTCCTGAAGAAGATTATCTACAAGCAGCTGATGCATGCAGGTCACAAGCAATTCAATGACATGACTTGCAACAACTTATTAAACAGGTAGGTTGCGAGTAGCTTATACAGACAGCTTACAAGCATCTCAATAAAAGCTCACAGCTGCTTCCTAAAAAGTCTCGCAACTGCTTCCTTCCTTCTATAAATAGAGGAGATTCAGTTCATTATGTACATCGGTGTGAAATTGAATAGTATATCAATCTCTCTCTCTACTTATTTTCGGTTTATTTACTTTACAATTTTTATTTCATAACATGTTATCAGCACGAACCCTGTCATTTTGAGCACTCACTTCGAATTTAATTTCTATTTTAGTGTTCACCTCCGATGTAAGGCGACACTCTTACGTCTGTGGTTAGATCTTGTTTGATGTAACGACCCGTCGGTCGTTTTGAGAGTTAGAGCCCCAAACCCCTATTAACTGCTTTCCTCATACCTATTTCTATTATTGTGACTTGCCAGGATGATTGGTTTTGAGTTTTAGAGTGTCTTGGGATAATTAGTCCCTAAATGAGAGCTTAAGTCTTTAAATTTGGACCGTAGTCGGAACTGTGTGAACACAATTTGGAATGGAATTCCGTCAATTCCGTTAGCTCTGTTGGGTGATTTTGGGTGTAGGGGCATGTCCAAAATGTATTTTGGGGGCCCGTAGCTCATTTAGGCTTGAAATGGCGAAAGACAAAATTTTAGAGTTTTGGACCGGTAGTGGAAATTTTGATATCGGGGTCGGAATCCGATTCCAGAAGTTGGAGTAGGTACGTAGTGTTGAATATGACTTGTGCAAAATTTGGGGTCAATCTGACGTGGTTTGGTCGGTTTCGGCATCGGTTGTAGAATGTTGAAGTTTCAAGTTCATTTGAATTGGAGGGTGATTCGTAATTTTTAGCATTGTTTGATGTAATTTTAGGGTTCGACTAAGTTCGTATGGTGTTTTGGGATTGATCGGTATGTTTGATTAGGGTCCCGAGGCCTTGGGCGTGTTTCGGATGATCAACGGGTCATTTTTGGACTTAAGGAGTTGGCAGTTTTTGCTTGTGTTCTGCAGCTGGTTTCCTTCATCGCGATCGCGTGATAAGGCTCGCCATCGCGTAGAGTAATTGGGAGACCAACTGGGTTATCTCTTCACGTTCGCCATGAATGGGACGCGATCGCATAGGTTCGTCAGGTTATGCATCGCGAACGCGTGGGCTAGGCCGCGTTCGCGAAGAAGAAATAAGGCAACAGTGGTATTGGGTGTTGTTCTTCGCGATCACGTGAGGTCAGTCGCGATCGCGTAAGTATGAGGAGCTATTTCATCACGTTCGCGTGGAGAGTTACGCGTTCGCGTAGAGTAAAATAATGAGGCATCAAAGTTATTCTTCGCGATCGCGGGGGTGTTTTCGCCATCGCAATTAAGGAAAAATATCTGGGCAGAATTAAAGTTCAAAATCGAGGGTTTTTGGTTCATAACTCAAATTTTGATTGAGAGCTCGGTAGAAGGCGAAATTTGGAGAGATTTTCGGAGGACGTTTTTGGGTAATGATTCCTAACTCCTTTATGGTTATATTCCACTAATCTATGGTTGATTTCAACATTTAATTTCGGATTTTGGGGTTGAAATTAGGAATAATATGAAAGAACTACTTCAACAAGGATTTCGAGTTTTGAAAGGGGATTTGTGGTCGGATTTGAGTAATTTTTATATGGTTAGACTCGTGAGTGAATGAATATTCGTATTTTATGACTTTTACCCGATTCCGAGATGTGGGCCCCACGAGCGATTTTTGAGTTAATTTTGAAATTTTTGTTAAAGTGTTGATTTCATTAATTAGATGAGTCTATTATGGTTGTATTTATGATATGTATTTGCTTTTGGCTAAATTTGGGCCATTCGGAGCCGGATATTCGTGGGAAAGGCATTGTGACCGATTGATTGAGCTTGGTTCAAGGTAAGTGGCTTGCCTAACTTTGTGTGGGGGAACTCCCCGTAGGATTTGTATTGTTTTTTATATATGAGCGCCGTGTATGTGAGGTAACGAGTACGTACACGGGCTAGTTGAGGAAAAACCCGATTTTCTTACTGAGCAACAGCCTGTTTTCCTTTTATTTTGAGTTATACAATTTTTATGAGTATTAATCTCTTTTCATTCTTAATTGAGTTATTCCAATATGTGTAGATATCATGTTTAGTCTAATACAACATGTCTATGTATCTTAATTGTTTATGTAAACTCTGTGCAACATGTTTAGCGAATTTCCTGCTTTTTTCCTTGACTGGTACTTAATCTAAATCATAAGATTTCGCGATGTAGTTGTATTTCTATTGTTTGCGCTGCATATTTACTTTGGGACTACGGAACGGTATTCTGGGAGATCCCTCTGTACTGCATATTTACTTTGGGACTACGGAACAGTATTCCGGGAGATCCCCATGTACTGCATATTTACTTTGGGACTACGGAACGGTATTTCGGGAGATCCCCCTGTACTGCATATTTACTTTAGGACTATAGAAAGATATTCCGAGAGATCCCCCCTGTAATGCTCATTTACGTTTGGGACTACGAGACGGTATCTCGGGAGATCCCCTGTTGTTATCTCTGTGTACTGAGCTATTGTCTTCTATGATTTCATTCTTGTTAAATTTCAGTCTTTATTTTACTACGGTATTTCATTCTATCTTGTTTTATTATATATACACCAGTAGGGCCCTGACCTTGCCTCGTCACTACTCGACCGAGGTTAGGCTTGACACTTACTGGGTACCGATTGTGGTGTACTCATGCTACTCTTCTGCACATGTTTTTCCTATACAGATCCAGGTACTCCTTATCAGCTACACTATCAGTGAGCCGGGATCGCTTTGGAGGCTTCAAGGTATATCTGCCGCGTCCGCATACCTCAGAGTCCCCTTCTACTCTTTCTCATGTCCATTATCTTTTGTATTTTTCCTTTGTTAGACTCTGATGTATAGAGATGCTAGATTTTCCTTCTGCAGTTTGTGATTCACGATATTCCGAGTTTTGGGATTGCTGTTTAATTTTGAACTGTTAGTTGTTAAAATTATGTTTTTATTTCATTATTCCACAAATGTTAGGCTTACCTAGTCGTAGAGAATAGGAGCCGTCACGACATCATACGGAGGGAAAATTTGGGTCGTGACAAGTTGGTATCATAGCTCTAGGTTCGTAGGTGTCGTGAATCACAAACCGGTTCATTAGAGTCTCGCGGATCGGTACGGTGACGTATGTACTTATCTTCGGGAGGCTATGAAACTGTTAGGGAAATTTCACTACTTTGATTCCTTGTCGGGCGAAAATTACTGACTTCAAAAATTCTAAACTTCTGTATTCTATTCTCTCACAGATGGTGAGGACACATACAAGCAGATCTGATGAACAGGCACCCGCACCCCCTACTAGAGCCGCGAGAGGTAGGGGCCGGGGTAGAGGCCGAGGACTTCCAAGTTGCGGATAGAAGTGTTGTGAAAGGCTATTTGGGCATCAGAGTCGACGTTTCTTTCCATCATTTGCTTGAACATACTTTCTATCCGTCTCATCTCATTGTTGGAAGAACTTTGCCCTTGTGACGGATATGGAGGCGGGTTGTTGGGTTGTTGATACATCGGGGGCCTTTGAGGGCCCGACCCCCGGTTCCCTTGATTACTGTTGTTCCAACCCCCTTGGTTTCCATTGCCTCCCCAATTGTTATTATTGTTGCCACTCCAATTGCTATTATTGTTTCCTCCCCAATTGCCTTGTTGATTACCCCAATTTTGGTTGTTGTTCCCCCAATTGTTTGGATTGTTGTTGTTGCCACTATTCCAATTCCCTTGGCCTTGGTTGCCCCAATTTTGATTGTTTACTTGTGATCTCCATTGTTGATTTGGAGCATTGCTCCGTTGGCCTTGGTAATTATTGGCATATAAAACTTCCTCACTTTGATCATCATAAGAATCGTCTTGATTGTAGCCACTACCACACTGCTCAAATTGCTCTTGATTGCTTCGCACTCGTTGACCACGCTGTCTTCTCTTGTTGACCATTACATTCACTCCTTCCATGGTGTTTACTTGCTTTGGCCCCTGAACCTGCTGAAGATGTGCCTTGGCTAACTGATTCATGGTAGTTGTCAACTCTGCTATGGCTTGTCCATGATCATGGAGTTCCTTATGAAGGTGGATAACATTAGGGTCACCCCGAGGAACGTTGGTCCGACTTTGCCAAGCTGAAGAGGTGTCCGCTATCTCATCTAATATTTCACATGCTTCTGAATATGGCGTGTTCATAAAGTTACCACATGCGAGCTGATTTACCACACACTGGTTAGTTGTGTTGATACCCCTATAAAAGGTTTGCTGGATCATTGCTTCAGTCATATCGTTGTTGGGGCACTCTTTGACCATTGTCCGGTACCGTTCCCAAATCTCATGTAATAGTTCATTTGGCTCTTGTTTAAAAGCAAGGATTTCATCTCTCAATGTTGCCATATGTCCCGGAGAAAAGAACTTCGCTATGAACTTCTCGGCCAACTCATCCCAAGTGGAGATGGAATGGTTGGGTAGCCTCTCAAGCCAATCCAAAGCCTTCCCTCTAAGTGATAAAGGGAAAAGCCTCAACCTTAAAGCATCTTCAGATACATTCGTCTGCTTGCTCCCCCGGCATGTGTCTACAAAACCTTTGAGATGCTTATATGCGTTCTGATGTGGAGCTCTGGTAAAGAAACCCCTTTGTTCTAATAGAGTAAGCATGACATTGGTTATTTGAAAATTGCCCGCCCGAATCCGGGGCGGGACAATTGCACTTGCGTAGCCTTCATTGGGCAACACCCGGTGTGATGCCCTTGGAGGAGGTGGGGGAGGGTTTGGAAGGTTGTCATGAGGCGGGCGGCCTCTTCTTTGTACTTGAGGTTTAAGATGAACCTCATCCACTTCATTTTCATCTACCTCCTCCCCCTGAGGAATATGTCCGAGGACCTCGTTAAGAGCCATTTTGTACCTAAAAGCAATTGACACACAAAAAATAGAAAAACAGAAGGAAAGAAAAATAAAACACACAGATAGTTAGATATATAGCTAAGACCGTCTAACTCCCCAGCAACTGCGCCAAAAATTGATCGGGTCCAAACCTACACCACTATTGAGTAGCGAGGATGGTCGATGCAGTTTTACCCAACAAGGTCGGGATCGATTTCCATAGGGAGTTAATTGATTTGGAATTAGGTTTATATCTAAGTCTAGATGCGTGTTTTGTTCCTAATTTCACTTCCAAACATGATGGTGTTGATTCTACTTCTAATTCTATTCTATTGTATGCAATGATTAAAGCTAAGTACAATATTTTTGATGTTGGTTTTCAAGTGTTTAAAAGGACTAGGGTAGTGACTTTCGCCTAGGTGGACATCTAACGGGTGGTAAGAATCTAGAGCAAGCTTGATTAATTTAGGATCGTAATATAGCTATCACACCCAAGTACTCACTCTATATCTCTCGATAGTTTGAGTGATTTTGCTCAATTTGGCTTTCTCAAGTCCAACTGGGTATTCATGCAGGTCATGTGATATTAGCTCAAGTCGGGTATTACTATCTCTAGGTTTAACCCTTTAATTGGGGCTATCAATTTCTTGAGTTCACCCCAATTCCTTGTTAGCCTAGTTTTCCTAGACTTAGTCCCTCTTTCTCAAGAAGAGCCTAAGTCACAAAGGCATGAATCAGTATTTGCAACCATTAATTCTACAATTCTAGCATGAACTAGGCTAAATATCACTAACCTATAAACAATCAAGCCCTAAAATTCAAGACCCATTAAATACCCACCCTAGGGTTGGGTGACAACCCTAGCTATGGGTCTAGCTACTCATAATAATAGCAGAAATCAAAAATAAAGAGAAGATATAATCCATAATACTAAATTAAAAGATGAAAGTCTAATGTTATAAGGTAAATCTTGTACAAAATTGCCCAAAAGGGAAAACCTACCCGTCTCACGTAAAAAACGTAACATAACCTAAAATTGACAAAAAGATTTATTTATAATAAGCTGAAATTTCGGACGAAAATACCCCTACAGAAGTTTTCGCGGCCGCGTAGTTCTGACTGCGGCTGCACACTTGCTTTCACAGCCGCGTAATTCTGATCGCGGTCCGCGTTTATTTATATCTATACCTGGGTTGAACCTTGTTTCGCGGACCGCATAATTTCCACCGCGTCCGCGTGAGAGACTTCCACGGCCGCGTAACTTTGACGCGGACCGCCCTTTTCATTTTTGCTTGAATTAAGCACTCTTTGAACCTTAGCAACCGCGGTCCGCGGAATTCCCATCGCGGCCGTGCTGGTACTTTCGTTGCCGCATCTTCTTGTCGCGGTACGCGTTCATGTACCATCTCTCTGATTCTTCATATCGCGGACCTCAAAATAATGGCTGCATCCGCGTTGATACTTTCGCGGCCGCACTTATTTGTCGGGGTCTGCGTTCCACACCTCTTGGCTCAGTTTTGGTTTTTGTTCAAGTTTTGACTCCTTTATGTATTGATTATGTCTCCTTTATCTCATTTTGAACAATCCCTGCAAGCAAGCATATTAAGTTAGTTTTCGGGAATACCTTCACGCAATTTTGGCCCAAAACACAAGTAAAAGAGAGCAATTAATAGGCTAAAATCCGTACTTATCGGTCATAGAGATGCATCAGTATTATTTGACCCAGGCTCTACATATTCATATGTGTCCTCTTATTTTGCCCCGTATTTGGGCGTATTGCGGGATTCTTTGAGTTTCCCTGTTTATGTGTCTACTCCTGTGGAGATTCTCTTGTTGTAGACCGCGTGTATCGGTTGTGTTTGATTGCTCTTAGTGGTTTTGAGACCAGAGTCGATTTGTTATTGCTAAGCATGATGGACTTTGATATTATTTTGGGCATGGACTGGTTGTCGCCCCATTATGCTATTCTTGATTGTCACACTAAAACCGTAACGCTGGCTATGCCAGGTTTACCGCGGTTAGAGTGGAGAGGTACCTTAGAGTATACTCCCAGCAGAGTTATTTCATTTCTTAAAGCTCAACAATGGTTGAGAAAGGGTGTGACGCGTATCTAGCTTATGTGAGAGATGTACCGACAGAGATATTGATTTTGGCATTGATTTATTGCCGGGCACTCAGCCCATCTCTATTCCTCCATATCGTATGGCTCCTCCTGAATTGAAAGAGTTAAAGGAGCAGTTACAGGAATTGCTTGATAAGGGCTTCATTCAGCCCAGTGTGTTACCTTGGGGTGCTCCTGTCTTATTTGTGAAGAAGAAGGATGGTTCTATGCGGATGGGTATTGATTACCACCAGTTAAACAAAGTCACAGTGAAGAACATGTATCCATTGCCTCGTATTGATGACTTATTTGATCCGTTATAGGGTGCCAGAGTGTTTTCCAAAATTGATTTACGTTCCGGCTATCATCAGTTGAAGATTCGGGAGCCAGATATCCCGAAGACTGCCTTCCGGACTCGGTATGGTCACTACGAGTTCCTTGTGATGCCTTTTGGGCTGACCAATGCCCCAACAACTTTTATGCACTTGATGCACAGTGTATTCTGGCCTTATCTTGATTCATTCGTCATTGTGTTTATTGACGATATTCTGGTGTACTTCCGGACTCGGGAAGATCATGAGCAACACCTGAGGACTGCACTTCAGACCTTGAGAGAAAAGAAGTTATATGCAAAATTTTTGAAGTGTGAGTTTTGGCTAGACTCAGTGGCATTCTTGGGTCATATAGTATCGAGTGGGGGGATTCAGGTAGATTCGAAGAAGATTGAAGCAGTGCAGAGTTGGCCCAGACCGCCCTCAGTTACAGAGATCCGGAGTTTTCTTGGTTTGGCGGGGTATTACTATCGTTTTGTAGAGGGATTCTCATCTATTGCAGCACCTATGACCAGGCTGACCTAGAAGGGTGCTCCGTTCAGCTGGACAGAGGAATGTGACTACAGCCCTAGTATTGGTATTGCCTACAGGTTCGAGGTCTTATACTGTATATTGTGATGCATCGCAGATTGGTTTTAATGCGGTGTTGATGCAGGACCGTAGGGTGATTGCCTATGCGTCCAGACAGCTGAAGGTGCATTAAAAGAACTATCATGTCCTTCACCTTGAGTTAGCAGCTATTGTATATGCCCTAAAGATTTGGCGCCATTATTTGTACGGTATTCCTTGAGATATTTACACCGATCACTGGAGTCTGCAGCATCTATTCAAGCAGAAGGATCTTAATTTGCGTCAAAGGAGGTGGTTGGAGCTTCTTAAGGATTATGATATCACCATTTTGTACCACCCTGGGAATGCCAATGTGGTGGCCGTTGCTTTGAGTCGCCGGGCAGAAAGTTTGGGGAGCTTAGCATATCTACCAGCAGCAGAGAGGCCCATGGCGTTGGATGTTCAGGCCTTAGCCACCTAGTTTGTGAGATTGGATATTTCTTAGCCGACTCGAGTATTGGCTTGTGTGGTCTCTCGGTCTTCCCTTTATGATCGTATCAGGGAGCGTCAGTATGATGACCCCCATCTGCTTGTCCTTAAGGACACGGTCCAGCACGGTGATGCTAAGGAAGTTACTATTGGAGATGATGGTGCATTAAGGATGCATGGAAGGCTATGTGTGCCCAATGTAGATGGTTTGCGTGAGTTGATTCTTCAGGAGGCTCACAACTCGCGGTACTCCATTCATCCGGGTGCCGCGAAGATGTATCAGGACTTGAGGAAGCATTATTGTGGAGGAGGATGAAGAAATACATAGTAGAGCATGTGGCTAGATGTCTAAATTGCCAACAGGTGAAGTATGAGCATCATCGACCGGGTGGGTTGCTTCAAAAGATAGAGATTTCGGAGTGGAAATGGGAGCGGATCACTATGGACTTCGTTGTTGGTCTCCCACGGACTCAGCGGAAGTTTGATGCAGTTGGGTGATTGTGGACAGGCTGACCAAGTCAGCTCATTTCATTTTTGTGATGACTACCTATTCTTCCGAGCAGCTAGCTCGAATCTACATCCGTGAGATCGTCAGGCTTTATGGCGTACCGGTATCTGTTATCTCTGACCGGGGTACACAGTTTACATCAAGGTTTTGGAGAGCTGTACGACATGAATTGGGTACTCGGGTTGAGTTGAGCATAGCATTTTATCCTTAGACGGACGGGCAGTCCGAGCGCACTATTCAGATATTAGAGGATATGCTCCGTGCGTGTGTGATAGATTTTGGGGGTGCTTGGGACCAGTTCTTGCCACTTGCGAAGTTTGCTTACAACAACAGTTATCGGTCCAGCATTCAGATAGCACCATATGAAGCTTTGTATGGTAGGCAGTGTCAGTCCCCAGTGGGTTGGTTCGAGTCGGGCGAGGCCAGATTATTGGGTACGGACTTGGTTCAGGATGCCTTGGAAAAGGTTAAGGTGATTCAGGATAGACTACGCACAACCCAGTCCAGACAGAAGAGTTACGCGGACCGAAAGGTTCGCGATGTTGCATTCATGGTTGGAGAGCGGGTCTTGCTCCGGGTTTCCCCTATGAAGGGTGTTATGAGATTTGAAAAGAAGGACAAGCTGAGCCCAAGGTTCATTGGTCCTTTTGAGGTGTTGCGGCGTGTTGGGGAGGTTGTTTATGAGCTTGCCTTACCTCCCAGCCTAGCAGGAGTCCATCCGGTATTTCATGTTTCGATGCTCCGGAAGTATCACGGTGATCCGGCTCACGTATTGGATTTCAGCTCAGTCCACTTGGACAAGGATATATCTTATGTTGAAAAGCCAGTGGCTATTTTAGACAAGCAAGTCAGAAAGCTAAGTTCAAAGAACAATGCTTCCGTGAAGGTTCAGTGGAGGGGACAGCCGGTCGAGGAGGCGACTTGGGAGATCGAGCAGGATATGCGCAGCCGTTATCCTCATTTTTTCACCACTTCAGGTATGTCTCTATGCTCGTTCAAGGACGAACGATTGTTTTAAGAGGGGAAGAATGTAACGACCCGGCCGTCGTTTTGAGAGTTAGAGTCCCGAACCCCAATTAACTGCTTTCCCCATACCTATTTCTGCTATTGTGACTTGCCGGGATGATTGGTTTTGCGTTTCGGAGTGTTTTGGGACATTTAGTCCCTAAATGAGAGCTTAAGTCTTAGAATTTAGACCGTAGTCGGAACTGTATGAAGACGGTTTCGGAATAGAATTCCGTCAATTCCGTTAGCTCCTTTGGGTGATTTTGGGCTTAGGGGAGTGTCCGGAATGTGTTTTGGGGGCCCGTAGCTCATTTAGGCTTGAAATGGCAAAAGTCAAAATTTTAAAGTTTTGGACCAGTAGTGGAATTTTTGATATCGGGATCGAAATCTGATTCCGAAAGTTGGAGTACGTCCGTAGTATTGAATATGACTTGCGTGCAAAATTTGGGGTTAATCGGACGTGATTTGGTCAGTTTCGGCATCGGTTGTAGAATGTTGAAGTTTCAAGTTCTTAAGATTTGAATTGGAGGGTGATTCGCAATTTTTAGCGTTGTTTGATATGATTTGAGGTCTCGACTAAGTTCGTATGGTGTTTTAGGATTGGTCGGTATGTTTGGTTGGGGTCCCGGGGGCATCGGGCGTGTTTCAGATGCTCAACGGGTCATTTTTGGACTTAAGGAGTTGGCAATTTTTGCTGGTGTTCTGCAGCTGGTTTCCTTCATCGCGATTGCGTGATAAGACTCGCGATCGCAGAGAATAATTGGGAGACCATCTGGGTTATCTCTTCACGTTCACCAAGAATGGGACGCAATCGCGTAGGTTCGTCAGGTTATGCATCGCGAACGCGTGGGCTAGGCCGCGTTTGCGAAGAAGAAATAAGGCAGCAATGGAATTGGATGTTGTTCTTCGCGATTGCGTGAGGTCAGTCGTGATCGCGTAAGTTTGAGGAGCTATTTCATCGCGTTCATGTGGAGAGTTACGCGTTCGCGTAGAGTAAAATAATAGGGCATCGAAGTTGTTCTTCGCGATCGCAAGGGTGTTTCCGCGATCGCGATTAAGGAAAAATATTTGGGCAGAATTAAAGTTCAAAATCGAGGGTTTTTGGCTCATAACTCAAAATTTGATTGAGAGCTCGGTAAAAGGCGAAATTTGGAGAGATTTTCGGAGGAAGTTTTTGGGTAATGATTCCTAACTCCTTTATGGTTATATTCCACTAATCTGTGGTTGATTTCATCATTTAATTTCGGATTTTGGGGTTGAAATTGGAAAAAATTTGGAAGAACTTCTTCAACAAAGATTTCGAGTATTGAAAGGGGATTTGTGGTCGGATTTGAGTAATTTTTATATGTTTAGACTCGTGAGTGAATGAGTGTTCGTATTTTATGACTTTTACCTGATTCCGAGACGTGGGCTCCACGGGTGATTTTTGAGTTAATTTCAAAATTTTTGTTAAAGTGTCGATTTCATTAATTAGATGAGTCTATTATGGTTGTATTTATGATATGTAATTACTTTTGGCTAGATTTGGGCCATTTGGAGCCGGATATTCGTGGGAAAGGCATTGTGACCGATTGATTGAGCTTGGTTCGAGGTAAGTGGCTTGCCTAACTTTGTGTGGGGGAACTCCCCGTAGGATTTGTACTATTTTTGATATATGAGCGCCGTGTACGTGAGGTGACGAGTACGTACGCGGGCTAGTTGTGGAAAAACTCGATTTTCTTACTGAGCAGCAACTTGTTTTCTTTTTATTTTGAGTTATACCACTTTTATGAGTATTAATCTATTTTCATTCTTAATTGAGTTATTCCAATATGTGTAGCTATCCTGTTTAGTCTAATACAACATGTCTAAGTGTCTTAATTGCTTATGTGAACTCTGTGCAACATGCTTAGTGAATTTTCTATTTTTTTTCCTTGACTGGTACTTAGTCTAAATCATAAGATTTTGCGATGTAGTTGTATTTCTATTGTTTGCGCTGCATATTTACTTTGGGACTACAAAACGGTATTCCGGGAGATTCCCATGTACTGCATATTTACTTTGGGACTACAGAACGGTATTCCGGAAGATCCCCCTGTACTGCATATTTACTTTGGGACTACGGAACGGTATTCAGGGAGATCCTCATGTACTACATATTTACTTTGGGACTATGGAACGGTATTTTGGGAGATCCTCCTGTACTGCATATTTACTTTGGGACTATGAAACGGTATTCTGAGAGATCTCCCTGTACTGCACATTTACGTTTGGGACTACGAGACAGTATCTCGGGAGATCCCCTGTTGTTATCTCTATGTACTGAGTTGTTGTCTTCTATGATTTCATTCTTGTTAAATTTCAGTCTTTATTTTACTGCGGTATTTCATTCTATCTTGTTTTATTATATATATACCAGTAGGGCCCTGACCTGGCCTCGTCACTACTCAACCGAGGTTAGGCTTGGCACTTACTGGGTATCGATTGTGGTGTACTCATGCTACTCTTCTGCACATGTTTTTCGTGTGCAGATCCAGGTGCTCCTTATCAGCCACACTATCAGTGAGCCGGGACCGCTTTGGAGACTTCAAGGTATATCTGCCGCGTCCGCAGACCTCAGAGTCCCCTTCTACTCTTTCTCATGTCCATTATCTTCTGTATTTTTCCTTTGTTAGACTTTGATGTATAGAGACACTAGATTTTCCTTCTGTAGTTTGTGATTCATGATGTTCCGGGTTTTGGGATTGCTGTGTATTTTTGAACGGTTAGTTGTTAAATTTATGTTTTTATTTTATTATTCCACAAATGTTAGGCTTACCTAGTCGTAGAGACTATGTGTCGTCACGACGTCATACGGAGGGGAAATTTGGGTCGTGACATTCATTCTGAGCATCATAAGGCAGATTATATCCTTGAGGTGTGTTCACCTCCGATGTAAGGCGACGCTCTTACGTTTATGGTTAGAACTTGTTCATTCTGAGCATCATAAGGCAGATTATATCCTTGAGGTGATGAGTTTCTCTTCTTAACAGTAGTGATGTAGATATTACTTACGTCTGGAGTGGCCAGATTTGTGTAAAGTAATTTGAGCCTTTTGTTTATATTTGATTTAATATCTTTATCATCACTTGCTTGGTTATGTGCTACGTATACATTACCTATTTTGATTTTTATTTTCATCCTAATTATCTTAATAAATTACAAAGTGGATAACATTGTTAGATTCACTTAAACTCCAGCAGAGTTTGCAAGAAATATACAACCACCAGAAGTGATTATGTTTCGTATATCTCATTGTAACTAAATTTTGTTAACCACCAGAAGTGGTATATGCCTCTGACCACCAGAAGTGATAATTTAGGCTTGCTATGGTTACAATGAAGATAAGTTAGAGAAAATTTCTCTATATTACATACATACCTCGATTTTCTCCTGAGGTGGCAAATATATTAAAAGAGGTTAGACGCCATCACAATTTAATGTGATTATTGCACGTTCAGATAATTATGTTCCATCTCCTGAAATAAGAGAACTTTTGATAATATTCATTCATTCCGTGAAGTGAATGTGACAATATTAATAAAGCTTGTAAATATGAACGCGCTCTTAATGTAAATATGTTACAATTCACCAGAAGAGGTAAATGATGGAGAGCATATATACTCAATATTTTGTATTTTAAATTTGCTCCTGAAGTAGTAAAACAATTAAAACTTTCTCCTGAAGCAAGAAAATATTATGAAATTGTGTCTTTCTGTACTTAAACAAAATAATGAGCTGTTCAAAGTTATTTTTGAAGCACACTTTCATTCCCTGGAGTGAATGAAAAAATACCAACTCATCTCCTGAAGAGGTAGAATAACAGAGGATATAAATATTATTTTTGTGGCATAAAGATCATTATCGCACGTACCTGTTGTACGTAAAACATCTTGGATAATTTTATTAAGTATCATTGTAGGGCAAAAATATTCTTGTAGAATATTTTCTACTACAATTACATTAATATATTATGGTTAGTTATTGAGTTCCCCGAAGAAAATAATAACTCGTGTATCTTTCCTTAAAAGATGCAATGACTATGTGGTTGCCGCATTGATACAAAAAAATTCAGATGTTAATGGTATTTATCCTTGAAGGAGATATTTGTCACAAAGTTAGTGGTAGAAATATTAATATTTTAAATTTTCGTCATTTATAAATTTATAATTATCTTTATATTATTCATTTGATTATGATTTTCTCTCATGATACTAGAAGTGTCTGAGCAATATTTGAAAGTACAAAATGTATGGAAGAAGTTACCCGCATTATTCTTCAATTGGTACTACATCATGTATCACAGTAAACCAGAAGTTTACTAATACAAAAGCAGTCAAAGTAAACTAGAAGTTTTACTGAGACAAAATAAGCTACAGTAAATCAGAAATTTACTGATACAAAAGTAGCCACAGTAAATAAGAAGTTTACTGATGCAAAAGTTTATGCCACAGTGAACCAGAAGTTTACTAAAAGATAGCACATGCTAATTGAGAATTCTAACAAGCATATATTAAAGAACTAGAAGATTCTTCAAGAAATCTCTTGTATTTCTTGTTCTCATAATAATATGATTATATTAGCTAAAGTTGGGACTAAGATCCCTAATTCTGAAATATATAAAAGATGAATATGGGTTCATTCACATATCATGTGAATCACTTATAGATGTATATATGAGATGGTTACATGTGCGATTATTGTCAACCTGCAGTTTGGAATTTGAAATTGCTTTTCCCAATTAAGAGCATAATTTTCAGATTATGAAATCAAGACAGTTCATCTTGATAACGCTGGTTTATATCCAAGTTGGTTAAGCATTGAATGCCTCTTGTTAATGGCTAAAATTTTGCTTATGCGAACAAAACTTCATATGTTGGTCTAAGATTTTCTAAATTGCATACAACAACACTTGCATGCATCAGACCAATAATATATGATAAGTTCTCCCCTTACAATTGGTTTAGGATCAGAAACCAAATATTTTTACTATCTAATAACTTTTGATGCGTAGTATATGATTAATTTCTCTACTACAAATTACAAAGATAGGTTTCCCAAAGAAGGTTTAGGATATATGTTAGTTTTACTAACATTAAGGGGATGGAATAAGCAATTGAAAAATATGTTATATGAATCGAATTATCATTAGTGTGATCCTCATTCAGAAGATAATTCAAGTCAAATGTCAGAAGCATTTGTTGATCCAAAATAAAATATCATATTCCAACTGCAAATGCTTCTATTAAAATTTAAGTCCCTGAAGGATAGAGTTTAATGTACGCATGATGCGTGATAGACCAATCGGTTCCAAAGGTAACAATCCTTGAAAAGGATAGGAGCAAATGATCATAATAAGGAGGAAATAAGCTATAGAAGAGTCCACGACATAACATTTCATGAAACTCCAGAAGAAGTTTAGGTACCTGAAAATAAAGAAAGTGATGAGATCTCAACAAGTTATGTCGCTTGCGAACCGATACGAAATGATCGTCGACGATATATTTGATACAATATAGTGCACAATATTGTAAAAGATTGTGAGGATTGGACCTGCAGTTCAGATACATGAAGATGCCATGCCATTTAAATGCAAGTCATAACATATATGACTCATTTGATTAAATCTCTATAAAGATCCCTGAAGTATTTAAAATTCCTGAAGCATATAGTTCAAAGTCTCGAGAAATGTACTCCATCAGATTACAAAGGTCTTTATACTGTTTAAAGTAATCTGGGCGTAGGTGGTATAAACGTCTTAGTGAATATTTGCTAAAAGAAGGTTACGTAAGTGATGTTATTTGTCCATATATTTTTATGATAAAAATGTTATCAGAATTTATTATACTTGTTGTATATGTTGATGACATAAATCTTGTTGGAACTCCAGAAGAGCTCTAAAAGGCAATTGAATATCTCAAGAAAGAATTTGAGATGAAAGATCTTGAAAACACAAAACTTTGTCTTAGTATGCAAATTGAACATTTAGCAGACATAATCTTTACCTATTAATCTGCCTATACAGAAAGGGTCTTAAAATACTTTTACATGGAAAGCACACCTATTGAGTACACCAATGGTTGTTTGATCACTTGAAGTGAATAATGATCCATTCTGATCTCCAAAAGAGGATAAGGAACTCCTTGGTCCTGAAATATCTTATCTTAGTGCAATTGGTGCACTTATGTATCTTGCTAATGCTACATGGCATGACATAATATTTTCTGTTTATTTACTAGCAAGATATAGCTCTTCTCCTACACGGAGACATTGAAACTAGATTAAGCATATAATGCGATATTTAAAGGGAACTCTTGATGTAAGTTTATTTTATGCAAACAAAGGTAGTGCAGATCTCGTTGGTTATGCAGATGCATGTTATATATTTGATCCCTTTAAAGCTCGGTCCAAAACCAGCTATGTGTTTACATGTGGAGCAAGTAGGGAATGTGTATGGTTGAGATCGGTGATTCATTTCATTCGAGAAAAATATTGTTTGAAATGTGATAAAAGACCCACAATTTGATATGAAGCCAATGCTGCATGCATAGCCCATTTGAAGGGAGAATTTATAAAAGGAGATAGAACGAAGCACATTTCACCAAAATTATTCTACACACATGATCTTCAGAAAAATGGTGACATTGATGTGCAACAAATCCGTTTAACTGAAAATCGGACAGATTTGTTCACCAAGTCTTTGCCAACTGCAACCTTCAAGAAATGCTATACAAGATTGGAATGCGGAGACTTAGGTATTTGAAATAACGTCTTTATCAGGGGGGAGTAAAGTATGAACTGTACTCTTTTTTACTTGCCCGGATTTTTTCCCATTGAATTTTTCTGGCAAAGGTTTCAATGAGGCAGCTTGCAATGTATATTATTAGTGTACTCTTTTTTCTTGACTAAGATTTTTTTTCCACGGGGTTTTTCCTAGTAAGGTTTTAACGAGGCACTTAATAATGAACATCCAAGGGGAGTGTTATGAAAATATTATTGCGGGTGCCCATTTATTACTCTGTTATAAATAATCTTCCTGAAAAAGAGTATCCATTTAGTACTCCATTGAAGTTTATCTACACGCAGCTGATGCAGGCAGGTTGCAAACAACTCAATGAAATGACTTACAGCAGCTTCTTATTAAACAAGCAGGTTGCGAGCAGCTCACACAGACAACTTACAAGCAGCTCAAGAAAAGTTTCGCAACTGCTTCCTTTATTTTATAAATAGAGGAGATTTAGTTCATTATGTACATCACTTTGAAATTGAATAATATATCAATCTCTTTCTCTATACTTATTTTGGATTTATTTACTTTACAATTTTTATTTTATAACAAAACTCAAATTCTAAAAAATGTATTAGATTACAAAAAACAAGAAGCATAACAATTAATTATAATTTTGTATCGTGAGCAATCACTAGAAACAAAATTTAAATGTGTTCGCATTGTCTTCCATTTTGGAATTTTGTGGCTAAAAAACGAGTGTTCAAATCTTATGCGTTTTAGCATAGACTCTGTGGCTCACAGGAAAGGTCGAGTCTCGTTAACTTATACTCACCCGTCTTTGTTTACGTGGCATAAATTGATAATTAAAGAAATTAAGATCAACTTTTCTAATTTGTGATCTTAAATATATAATTCGACTATAAAATTTGCAGTTTTGTGATTAACAAGAAGCGGGAGACGAGACTTAGATGGTTTGGGCATGTGAAAAGGAGAGGTACAAATGCACCAGTGAGGAGGTGCGAGACATTGGCCCTGGAGGGCCTAAGAAAAGGTAGAGGTAGGCCGGATAAGTATTGGGGAGAGGTGATTAGGCAAGATATGACGTTGGTCCAGCTTACTGAGGACATGACCATGTATAGAAAGGTATGAAGGTTAAAAATTAAGGTAGAGGGTTAGGAGAGGTAGTCAAGCATTATACTTGTCTGTAACGGTAGCTTTACTACATGATTTAGTGTTATTGTGTATTTTCATACGCTTGTTGCTATTTCTGTTAGGATCGGAAACCTGGGTAGTGCGAAATATAGCCAAACAACGGTATAATGGCAATAACAAAGACAATGAAAGTTGATAACAACGACAATTAAAGTAGATAAAGAAGACACAAATTTAACGTGGTTCGGTCAAAGTGACCTACGTCCACAAGCGGGGAGGAGCAATTTACTATAACAATAAGAGTACAAAATTAGAGTAAACACTCTAATTAATCCCAAATACCCTAAGAGAATAACCTCACAAGATCACTCCAAAGAAAGGGTTCACACAAGTGCTTCCCAACACTAACTCTCATACAAAACACTCTTAATAAAGGAAGAAAGGAAGAAACAAGAATTGAAGACAAGTCTTATTGGTGTGTCTAAAATGAACTAATGACTTTCCCTTTTATAGGCAAAAAAGTCTTGGCCTCTTAGGTGTAAAAGAAGAGATACAACTTGTGCAAATAATGTCCAACACACAATATAATATTTTTGGGTCCCAAAGAATATTGCCAACAAAGTCTACACTTTACAAAGATACTTATGCTTATGTGAGATGGACTCCATTAACCAAAATATTGGCCAGAATTACAAATCTCCACCTTGGCCTAATTTTGGCTGATATAGTAAATTTTCTCTACCTTCTCCGCAAAAGCCTCAATGGACATATGTCAAAATTTAATGCCATCAAAATCAGACAACTTGTCTGATACCGAAACTGTAGTAAGGCCTATAACAGTGGATCCCAATAAAGTATATAACGAACCAGATCTGTGTGCTTTCATGATCACAAGAGCACCATGAGAAACTTTCAGAACTCCACCTTCACCTGTGTACTTGCACATAAGAGATTCTAGAGTGCCCAAAGAGATGAGATTTTTCTTCAAGTCAGGAACATGTCTAACATCAGTGAGAATTCTCAGCACACCATCATGCATTTTGATTCGGACTGTACCTTTTCCAAAAACTTTGCAGACAACATTGTTGCCCATCAAGACAACTCCACCTCTAATAGATTCATATGTGGTAAATAAATACCGATTGTGACACATATGATAAGAACAACCCGAATCTAAAATCCACTCATTGTTAGATTTGAAACTATTATAAGTTGCTAAAAAAATAGTTCCCTCAGTCTCATCAGCAGCTACACTTGCTTCGGCAATGTCAGTATTTTTGTGCTCATTTTTCCTTTCCTTATGCTTTTCTTTATTTTTCAGCTTATAGCATTCGGAGATATTGTGACCTTTCTTATGACAATAGCGACACTTTAAATTATTGTATCTGGATATGGAGTCAGATTTGCCCCTAACAAACAAGCCAACTTACGCTTGAGTTCCACTAGCTTCCCTAGTAATATCACTATCTATCTGTTCTTTTGATTTTAAGATAGATTTAATATCCTTATAAGAGATAGTATCCTTTGCATAAAGCATAGTATCTCTTATATGCTTAAAAGATGGGGGTAGAGAACAAAGCAATAACACAGCTTGATCCTCATCTTTAATTTCAGCATATATATTACTCAAATCCATAAGAATGGAATCAAAGATGTCAAGATGAGAGAGAATAGAGGTACCTTCACCCATACGAATTGTATAAAGCTTTTGCTTCAGGTAAAGTCTATTTTCCACCGTCCTCTTCATATATAAGGTTTTCAATTTTTTTCACATGCCTTTAGTTGTGGTTTCTACAGAAATTTCACGTAAAACCTCATTTGAGAGATTTAAAATGATACTTGCTTTTGCCCTTTTGTCTATGACGGCAAACTCCTCATCCGTCATTTTATCCGGCTTCTTCTCCTTTCCTTGCAACGCCAAGTCTAAGCCATCCTGAATTAGGATAGCTTCCATCTTTAATTGCCATATTCCGAAGTTTGTACTTCGGTCAAATTTCTCAACATAGGTCTTTGTTAGAGTCATTTTGGCTATTGAAACTAACCCGGTTAGATCCGGCTCTGATACCAATTTGTTAGGATCGGGAACCCGGGTTGTGCGGAATATAGCCAAACAATGGTATAATGGCAATAATGAAGACAATGTAAGTTGATAACAACGATAATTAAAGTAGATAAAGAAGACACAAATTTAACGTGGTTCAGTCAAAGTGACATACGTCCACAAGCGGAGAGGAGCAATTTACTATAACAATAAGAGTACAAAAGAGAGTACAAAATTAGAGTAAACACTCTAATTAATCCCAAATACCCTAAGAGAATAACCTCACAAGTTCACTCCAAAGAAAGGGTTCACACAAGTGCTTCCCAACACTAACTCTCATACAAAACACTCTTAATAAAGGAAGAAAAGAAGAAACAAGAATTGAAGACAAGTCTTGTTGGTGTGTCTAAAATGAACTAATGATCTTCCCTTTTATAGGCAAAAAAGTCTTGGTCTCTTAGGTGTAAAAGAAGAGATACAACTTGTGCAAATGATGTCCAACACACAATACAATATTTTTGGGTCCCAAAGAATATTGTCAACAAAGTCTACACTTTGTAAAAATGCTTATGCTTATGTGAGATGGACTCCATTAATCAAAATATTGGCCATAATTACAATTGTTTTTACCTATCCTAAGCCGAGGGTATTACGGAATCAGTTTTTCTGTCTTCTAGAAAGTAGAGGTAAGGTTCGCGTATATATTACTCTTCTCAAATCCACTTGTAAAATTATACTGGCTTTGTTATTATTACTTTGTTATCATTGTTGTTGCGGCAATTTTGGGGCTAACAAATGAATGTTCACATCTTATGCGTTTTAGCATAGACTGTGTGGCTTGCGGGACAGGTCGAGTCTCATTAATTTATACTCACAGTGTTTCAAATTAAAACCCTGCCTTTCTATTTTTGAACGGATAAAAAAAGAGAGAAAATGATGGCACACTAAGTGAAAGAAAAGGGAAAATGGTGTCGTATTTTAATTTGTGGCTCTCGTTTTCTTGAGAGCTCTAATCGTAATCTCAACATGTGGTCGCGAAAAAAGGTAATGCTCTGCCACTTGCTACTACCTCTTCACCTAATTGAACTTTTTGCTATGTTTTTTTCCGCTTCTCCTCCAAAATCCCATCAAAATTGATAAGCTTCTCTTCTGAAGCTTATCAAAACTATATGCAGTAAAAAAAATAACATCAAAAATACATATCCATGGCTTCTTCAATACTAAGTGGAGCTGAAAATTTCAAGATTCTTAGTGGTATTTCTCCATCAGAATTACACATTAAGTGTTTTCCTCAAAAGGGTCTTGTAAATTACTCAAGAATTCCAAATACCAAATCAAGAACTCTAAGAACAAAATGCAGTGTATCATCTTCAAGACCAGCTTCACAACCAAGATTTATACAACACAAAAAAGAAGCATTTTGGTTTTACAGATTCTTATCTATAGTATATGACCATGTTATAAATCCAGGTCATTGGACTGAAGATATGAGAGATGAAGCACTTGAACCAGCTGAATTAAACAGTAGACAATTGCAAGTTGTTGATGTTGGTGGTGGGACTGGATTTACTACTCTTGGTATTGTTAAACATGTTGATGCTAAGAATGTTACAATTATTGATCAATCACCTCATCAACTTGCCAAGGCTAGAGAAAAGGAACCTTTGAAAGAATGTAAGATATTGGAAGGAGATGCTGAGGATTTGCCTTTTCCTACTGATACTTTTGATAGATATGTTTCTGCTGGAAGGTAATTTATTTACTTTGTTTTTGCTTCTTCCTTTTGTGATGTTAAGGATAAATCAAATTACAGTTGTAACAGGAGAGGCACCGCTAGAATTTGAAATTTATGTATCTGAACTTGCTGCTGAACACATAGCTTGTTTTAGTTAATGGATTTGAATTAAATATTTTGTACGTATTTAATGGATTTATCAGTATAAATATAAGGTCTAAGAAAAAGTTATTGGGTTCGGTCGAACATGTACCTAGTACTCTCAGATGCGGAGCCGGGATATGAATTTTATGGATTTTGAATTTGCCACGGAATCCATGACTCGTCTTAGTTATTGGGTTCACAATTAAATATTTATATATATTTGATAAATTTTCTAATACAAATATAATGTTTAAGCAAAAATGTCTGAGTTTTCTTCCGGGTAATAGCTTACGGGTTGCAGGCGGTTTAACTCGAAAGGAGTTGGAATCAGATGGAAAAGTTAGGAACCATATAGGGACGAGTTTATGATTCAACTGTTGAGGCGTCTTTTGGGTTAAATTCCAAGGGGACAAAATTGTGAGGCCCAAAAGCCTTGACGTAGGCCAGAAAGGGGCGGCTCAAAATGGACAATGCCATGGCAGTTGGGCATGGGCCGTCACAATAGTGCCATTCTGTTTCTGAAATGTCAATTTGTTCTATGTTATTCTCTATGTAATGCTGTTAAACAATTCATCGAGTTGAGGAGGAGTTTCTTTTTTACTCTTTCTCAAATGTTGAAAATGCTGTTTAACATTCTATGTGCTTTTAATAGAAGACCATAAGTAAGATTATGCAGTTCAACTAGCTATGATTTCTCGGCCATGTGTATTGTTTTCTATGTTTCTGGCTTACAATTTGCATCACTATACTTCAGGCGTTTAACAAGTGTGTTATACTAGTTTCTTATTTATAAATTTTTGTCTATATTCATTCTTATTGTTAAAAAATGGCAAGTTCAAATACTTGAAGATGTAATAACATGATTGTATTTTCCAGCATTGAGTATTGGCCCGATCCACAGCGCGGTATCAAGGAAGCATACCGAGTACTGACCATAGGTGGTGTTGCCTGCTTAATAGGTCCTGTGTACCCGACGTTTTGGCTATCTCGTTTCTTTGCAGATATGTGGATGCTCTTTCCAAAAGAAGAAGAATATATAGAATGGTTCAAAAAAGCTGGTTTCGCTCAAGTTAAACTCAAGAGGATTGGCCCAAAATGGTATCGTGGTGTCCGTCGCCATGGCTTGATCATGGGTTGTTCTGTGACTGGTGTCAAGCCATATTTTGGGGAATCTCCGTTGCAGGTATGGACTTCCATTCTTGCTAAATTTGTGCTTTTGCTTAGAAAATGCCATTTTTGAAGTTTCTGTGTTGGTCAATCTGTTTATAGGAAAAACGCTAAGGTTCATCTCAGTTTATAGACACATTTTTCACTTTCAAACATCTCAGAATATTGGGTACATTATACAGATAGTACAAGTTCTTTAGAATTCATACTCATTGAGCAATTGAAATTTCAAGAATTAGGAAATCAATTACTCCTATTTGTGAAAATGCTTATAATACTGTTTTTCTAGTACTACCGATGACACGTACAAGATTATCCTTTTTATTTTTCTCCATAGTCAAACTGCATGACATAAATTGTGACACAATTCATTCGGTGGATGGTGACACATAAAATTCCATTTACTCCCTCTGTTTTATTCAATTTTCTTGTTATCCTACTATTATTGGTATTGTTTCGTGTTACTGTTTTCTTTCCATGGTTTATGCACTATTGTTTTTTTTCTTCAACACATGACGTGATTATGCTTCTCCTGAGCCAATGGTTTATCGGAAACATCCCTACCTTCACAAGGTATTACACTAGATTTGTTGTTGTTGTTGTCCCTCTGTTTTATTTTATATGAACCTGATTGATTGGACACGGAGTTTATCGAGAAATTGAAGACTTTTGAAACTTGTAGTCTTAAACATACCATATCATACATTTTGAACTTCTTGAACTTTACTTTCTTACAACAACAACAACAACAACCCAGTATAATCCCACTAGTGGGATCTGGGGAGGGTAGCGTGTACGCAGACCTTACCTCTACCCTGGGGTAGAGAGGTTGTTTCCAATAGACCCTCGACATACTTCCCTCCAAGAACTCCCACCTTGCTCTTGGGGTGACTCGAACTCACAACCTTTTGGTTGGAAGTGAAGGGCGCTTACCATCAGAGCAACCCGCTTTGTTAATACTTTCTTACACCAATAGTTAATATTTCTCTGGTGCTGTATTATTCGTGTTGCAGCTCGGTCCGAAGGTTGAGGATGTGAGCAAGCCTGTAAACCCATTCGTATTTCTCGTGCGATTCCTCCTTGGCATAACTGCTGCAACTTATTACGTGCTCGTTCCAATATACATGTGGCTCAAGGATCAAATCACCCCGAAAGGTCAGCCAATCTGAACAATAAGAAGAACGTCAATCCAAAGAGAAGCTCTCCAAGCATTCTGTTTGAGAGTACACCAGTGACCACAAATCTATCACGGAACAAGAAAGTTTTTGGCGTCGTTGCAAGGGTGAATTTGTTGCTTTAGTTTGTTAGTTTTGCAGCCTTAGAAAGGGCCTTTTGTAAAGTTTAATTTCATGGTAAAACCTAGAAATCATTGTGACTATTTTCTAGTTGTATAATCTATCAGTCATGTTCTTTTATCATGAGTTGAGAAAACTCGTCGAAATAAATACCAGTAATACGTTATTTGCCAACATTGAGCAAGGTTTTACTATTTTACTCAAGCGAGTCCCTCATAATTGATGTTTTTGTTTATCCTCAAGCAACTTCAGCATGTGCTACGAGTTTAACTAACTCTGCACGGATATATATATACACACACACTAGTCAATAGTACGCGCGTAGCGCGTGAGTAAAAAGTTTCTAAAAAATTATAGAAATATTTTATTTAAAATTATATTTGAATTATAAAATTAAAGTGTAAGTCTTGAAAATGAAGAATATTGAACTCAATAAGGGCAAATAGTTCCACAAAGAAGTTCTCAATCACGGTGAATATATTGAAAAAGAAAAAAATCGTATATCAATATACAAAGATTAAACTATACTAATTTATCACGATTAAGTGGTAAAAAAGGTGAAAATATATATTAAATATATAATCCAGTATATCTAGTATAATCCAATAGAACCTCGGCATCCTTCCCTTCAAGAGCTCCCCACCTTGCTCATGGGGTGACTCGAACTCACAAACTCTTGGTTGGAAGTGGAGGTTGCTTACCATTAGAGCAACCCCTCTTGTAATAATATTAAATATTAACTGTAATTTAGTAATAATATTTAATATAAAGAGAAGTATCATAAATATAATAAGTGTTGTAATAATATTATAAAGCTTATTATTTAATGCTTAATTTCCAGATTTATAGTAACTACGTAAAATGAAGTTCGTGTATACATAGACTAATGTAGAATATATGAATAATACTGTTTTAAAACAAATGGGATCCTTTCCTTATTTGAGGTAAATTGTCAATTGAATTTAAACTCCTAAATATTAGGATCTAATTCAATAAGGAAAGATATAATAATCAAAATTTAGTTGATATGAAAGTTCTAAATATTAGAAAAATAATTTAAATGACTATTTTGTCTAATGTGAAATCGGATTTTAAAGGGTAAAAAAAGCGAACGACATTTCGCTAATGGTCTTCGTGCTTTTAATATAGTACTAGTCTTATGATACGCGTGTTGCGCGTGTTCAATGGGTAAAACTTTTTATAATAGATCGAATAAGTATTATATTAAAATATTGTGTCTAAGTTGTTTATATTCCTGAGAACGATAAATGTTGATCATATATACCTAACTCAATAAAAGAAGAAACTGCACCATAGAAGTTCTCAATCATCAATCAATATATTCAATTAAAAATTTGTTCCAGTTTGATAATTTCATCACTCCTTATCATTCTTCCTTCTCAATTTCAGCATATAACCCTTAAAGATTAAGAGATTTACGATTTTAATTTTAAAATTCTAATTTAAGAAGCCCACCAAAAAATAAATTAAGTTTATGAATGCATTAACGAACCAAGAAACTAAATCTTTGTATCTGTGTACGGTCAAAACCGACTCTCAGTCATAAAGACCGATCGAGAGAATGACGTTTGAATCAAAGGGTATCCATATGACAAGCTCGGACGAATTCCGAAGTAGGGGCGTCGAGCTTCGAGCTATAAGACCAATCAACGGCAAAATTCGATATCATTATCGAGCCCGTGTCCGAATCGGACTACGGGGCAACACCGATCGACACAGGCCCCGAATATCAATGCCCCAAGGCAGAATCGAGCTCGAACCAAGACTGGGGGGTTCGATCTAACACCGAGTTCGAGCCAGTGCCAAACTCGCAGACAAGAGCGTTTACAACCGCACCGAGGGAGAGAATCTTGGCGAGAATCAAGGAAGAGACAAACCATCATGGGTTCTCCACTATATGTATTATTTTATTATGTTGTTATAGATAAAGCAGTGACCCTCTACTATAAAAAGGGGGATAGACTGCAATAGACGCAGGCCCTCCAAGATACATTAAGATTTCATTGTGCTTGTTTTTCTAACTCAATGCAGTCTTCCCGTCCATTATTCCCATTTTATAGCAAAAATACCTGTATTGTCATTTTGTATCAAAGGAATTTGCATACCCTTAGAACCATATCTAAATTTAACGTTATCCGATTTTTCGGGTAAACAGTGTCCATGGAGAACAAATTAAAAATTAGAATATCCATTCGATATTAAATATAAGTTTCCTACTTATTCTCTGATTCTTTTTTCCTTTTAAACCTACGGCAATTTTGACTTCTCCTTAATAGCGATTTTAACTAATTCTTTTTTCCTTTTGAAACCAAAGACGATCACTCTTAGGGATAAAGCAACTAAAGGAGTTTCCCACTTATTCTCTTCTTCCTTTTTCCTATTTTTCATATGGCAATTTTGTTTTTTGTTTTTGTTTGTAAAAATAACCTTTATTTGTATTTACAATTTTATCCATCGTAAAATATATTTACGAAGGGTTAAAAAAAGAAGGATATTTCATTAAGAGCCTTCGTTACGTGGTTTGCATCTGTACTCATATTACTGAGTGTATAATTTAAAAAACCACATAAACACTATCGAATAATATGTTTGAGTTATATAAAATTATAAAATTAAAATTAAGAAAATATATGAAAACGATGAAAGTTGTGCCCATTTAGTTAGCCCAATAAATAAAGAAATTATGGCTCACGTAAGTCATGAAATGCCTTATTATGATTTATGAGAACTTATAAGAAAATATCATATGAAAATTATTCTTATTTATGTGACCTAATAATAGTAAACTTCTAAATGCATATGTATTTTGTAAAAGATAACACAGTAAACTTTTAAGTGCGTGTATGTGTATTCTAAAAGATTTACCTAAGTTTATAAAAATAGAATAAAAGCGTACACAATATGCATGTTTCCGTTCTTGACGGCAACATGCAAATATAAGTAACTAATTTGAGTTTGTTAGGTATATGCATAAGTTCGGTATTTTATAAACTTCCATTATACTTATTGTAAATATACCCTTGTATTATGAGAAAATATTTAAATATACTTATTGTTTTCAAAGTTTAGTCTTTTATATATGTTTGTTTCTCCACTCATCGCTCGCATTGGATTTAATACAATCCGAACTTCTTAAATTTCAGATGAAGTTCTATTCCTCGAGAAACTAGATAATTTCTTTATGTACTACTAATGTGCGTGATATTGGGGGTGACTAATTTAAGTATTCTTTTGCAGACCCAGATGCTCAAAGCATTTGCAGATAGGCAGCATTCAGCGTCACACTGTTCAAATACTCCGACTTGGTCTGAGTTGACTAGATAAAAATTAATATTGTTCATGGTGGCGTTTAAGGCGGCAATAGTGGAGGAGGTAAAGAAAATTTTAGTGGTGAAAAAATAAATAGAGGGAGGGGTAAAATTGATTAGGGGCGCTGAAGTGGATATCATGTGGCATGCCACCTCAGTGCCCCTAACCTATTTTACCCCTCCCTTCTATTTTTTTTCACTACTAAAATTTTCTTCTCCTCCACACCCATTGCCACCATTACCGCCACCGTAAAAAAATACTTATTGTTTTCAAAGTTTAGTCTTTTATATATGTTTTTTTCTCCACTCATCGCTCGCATTGGATTCAATACAATCTGAAGTTTCTCAAATTTCAGATGAAGTTCTTTTTCTCGAGAAACTAGATAATCTCTTTATGTACTACTGTATGCGTGATATTAGGGGAGGACTAATTGAAGTATTCTTTTGCAGACCTAGGTGTTCAAAGTATTTGTAGATGGGCAGCATTCAGTGTCATATTGTTCAAATACTCCGACTTGATCTGAGTTGACTAGCTGAGAATTAATATTGTTCATGGTGGCGGTTAGGGCGGTAATAGTAGAGGAGGTAAAGAAAATTTTAGTGATGGAAAAATAAATAGATGGAGGAGTAAAATGGGTTAGGGGCACTGGTGTGAATGCCATGTGGCATGCCACCTCAGTGCCCCTAACCCATTTTACCCTTCCCTTCTATTTTTTTTCCACCACTAAAATTTTCTTCCCCTCCACCCCCATTGCCACCATTACCGCCGCCATAAAAAATACTTATTGTTTTCAAAGTTTAGTCATTTATATATGTATGTTTCTCCACTCATTGCTCGCATTGGATTCAATACAATCCGAAGCTTCTCAAATTTCAGATGAAGTTTTCTTCCTCGAGAAACTAGATAATCTCTTTATGTACTATTGTATGCGTGATATTGGGGGTGACTAATTGAAGTATTCTTTTGCAGACCCAGGTGCTCAAAGCATTTGCAAATAGGCAGCATTCAGCGTCACACTGTTCAAATACTCCGACTTTGTCTGAGTTGACTAGAGAAAAATTAATATTGTTCATGGTGGCGGTTAGGGCGACAATAGTGGAGGAGGTAAAGAAAATTTTAGTGGTGGAAAAACAAATAAAGGGAGGGGTAAAATGGGTTAGGGGCACTGAGGTGGCATGTCTGTGGCATCCACCTCATCAAATGTCAGTGTCACGTAGTATTAGATGTCCACCTTGGACAAACTTAACGGAAGATGAGCATATTTGAACTAATAGTATTACGGCAGGAATATATTTGGAACCAAATTAGTATAACGAAGGTATATTTAAACCTTTGTCTCATAGTACAGGAGTATACTTGACACTTTTCCGAATTAACTAATTGCATAATCATAGTTCAAAATACTCATATATAGGAGATTATTGAAACAAAAGAAGAAAAAACTAAACAGAATGAATTAAGAGGATTAGCAAATCATGTGTCCTACAGATGAGACACCTGGCAGGAACGAGAAGTGATAAAAATGGCAATCCTCTTGCACGCAACGGAGCGTGCTATTTGGGTGTAAACCTAAAATGGTCAAAAGAAAGAAAAAACAATTTGCTTGGTTTTAAGGCGAATTATAGTACACAGTATACACCTTCCCATACTTTCTCCAGTCATTCTCTTTCAATGTTCTTTGTTCCCTACTCATCTAACCATCCAGCTGTGTTATAAATGTTAATCATCTTTTATTTAACATTCTTTTGTTTAGTTTAACCATTCATGTATTCGGCACAGTGATTCGATTAATTCAGATTCACATCGTACAACAGGGGCGGAGCTAGAGGGCACAGAGGATTTTCCGAACCCCTTTGTTGGAAAAATTATGTTGTATACATATAAGGTTACAATTCTTTTTTTATGTATAAATAGTAAATTTTTGAATCCTTTTGACTTCTACGTGTATTTTCACTACTGTGTAAAAAAAATAAATAGCAGTTCAATTCACAAAGTATCCTGCATTCACACAGAGTCGGGAGAAGAGTCGTACCCCAAGAGTATAATGTAGACAACCTACCTTAATACAAGCATTAGTGGTTATTTTTGTGAGTACCTAATTTTTGACTATATTTGAATATTTACCATCTTTTACTATGTAATTACTTTTAGAAATTTAATATATTTTTTTAGCTTTGTTATATTTTTTTTATATAGGGTAAGATAAGGGTGGCAAGTGGGCCGACCGCGGGATAAACGGGTCAGGACCGTTTGGCCCGGCTTTAGTGGGCCTGGGCCGGTCCTATAATTTGGGCCCACAAGGCCCTGGACCATTTAGCCCGCCAGGGACCGGACCGGTCCCTTAGTGGGCCAAACGGTCCCAACGGCTATTTTTAAAAAAAACAATATAGCAGTTGGCTATTTATAAAAAAGTCATTTAATCCCCCAACTTTGTTTTAACCCCAAACTATTTATACATTCAATATATATACTATACTATACTATATATACATCTTATATACTAATACATCTTATATATAGTATATAAGATGTATATATAGCTTATAGTATACATTTAACCCCCCCAACTTTGTTTTAATCCCAAACTTTTTATACATTTAATATATATACTATACTATACTATATATACATCTTATATATAGTATATAAGATGTATATATAGCTTATCGAATATAACTTATTATATATATATATATATATATATATATATATATATATATAAGTAATAAGCTATATTCGATAAGTTATATATACATCTTATATACTATATATAAGATGTATATATAGTATAGTATAGTATAGTATAGTATAGTATAGTAATTTAATATATATACTATACTATACTATACTATACTATACTATATATACATCTTATATATAGTATATAAGATGTATATATAGCTTATCGAATATAGCTTATATATATATACATCTTATATCGATATACTATATATACATCTTATATACTATATATATTCGATATTAAATATTGAATATTAAAATTTAGGTCACAATTCTATAATAAAATTTACAAAGCATTGTCTTAGATATTTTTTTTAACATCCTTTTGTCTTTAATATCTATTTAATTTATTTTTTAAAAAAATATATTGGGCCCACTTAGCCCGTTTAGCTCGCAGACCGGGACTGTTTGGACCGGCCCACTTGGCCCGTTTAGGCCCGGGACCGGCCCACTTGCCAGCCCTAGGGTAAGAACTAAAAATAATTTTAAAAGGTCAAATTATTACTATTAGTATTATTTTTATTTTTTATCTTTATTTTTAAATAAAATAAATTTTAAAAAAAACGAAAAAATTAAATATTTTTTTAAAATTTTCGAATGGGAATAAAATAATAGGAAAATTAAAAGTATAGAATAAAAAAAGTAAAAGTAAAGGTAGGTGGAAATTATTTTTTAAAAAAAGTAAAAGAAAGTGGAAAATTAAAATAATAAAAGTAAAAGAATGTGGAAATTTAAAAAAATGTAAAGTAAAAGAAAGATGAAATTAAAAAATAAAAGTAAAGGTAGCTGATTTCTTTTTTAAAAAAAAAAGTAAAAGAAAGTGGAAAATTAAAAAAAAAAGTAAAATAAGTGAAAATTAAAAAAAAAAGTAAAATAAGTGGAAAATAAAAAAAAGTAAAGTAAAAAAAGTAGGAAATTAAAAAATTAAAGTAAAGGAAAGTGGGGAATTATTCTTTTTAAAAAAGAAGAAAAATAGGAAGTGGAAATTCTTTTTAATTAAAAAATAATAAAATAATAAAAATAAATCTGAAACAATTCCGAATTGTTTCCCCTATAAATAGAAGAGAAATGTGAGGAGAAAAGAGGAGAAGGAAGGAAAAATAGAGGAGAGAATTGAGAGGGAAAAAAATCTTTTTCTGCGCTAAGTGAATTTCTATTTGTTTCATTATTTCTTTCGAAAATTCAAGCAATTCATCACCGTGTTTAAGACCTAAAAATACCTCAAATTCAAGCCTAAAAATACCTTGTGAAGCTTCATTGATAGTCACCTCTCTCACGCCAAAAACCAGCAGTCTCACGAGGTACAGTCGAGTTTCGGTCCGAGCTCGAATTTGAGAAGGTTTGTCGCTAGATTTTTTGCTCATCTGCCGATTTGCCCTTGATTTGGTGTACTTGCTCGGCTCAGAATTGTTTTTTCATTAATCAAGTTCTGAAGGAAATTTTTTACTTAAAGGTTCATTGCTTATTATCCATTTGTTAATTATTTCATTATTTTGTGTGATGTTCTTATAGAGGTTCATGTGATAATTTTTTGTGTTATTTTATTTATACACATTATCATGTTGTAGTTTCTTTTTACATGTTTCGTGCAATTTGTCAATAGATTATTTGAATAGGATTTCATCTTAATGAGATTTGCTATTTAGAATTAAGAATGAAGATCTTGCCATATTAATGGGCCATGCGTTGGAGTTCAAGTACGTGAATCACGAATGAGTTACCACATTTAATATGAAAGAAAGAATTAGACATGAGTTTGATTGAGTATAAATCTGTCAGGCCCAATAATTTTGTCACTAGACTAATAATTAGCTCATTCTTCTATAATGGATAAATGTCTCCTAATTTCAAAGATGGAGTAGTAAGTTGTAAATATTTCTAAGTTTGGATGACTTTTCAATACTTTAAATAACTAATATATTTTCCGACTTCCAAATAATTTTCTATCCATAAACTCTTGGTCTTACAATAATTTCAAATTAGTTTAGGAAAATAATACAAGTGCACGTTCACATGACTTGACCAATCAACTTCAAAAAATAATAAATGTGTTATTGATTGTGTACATGTACGCGTGACATGATTCTTGACGCCAAACAAAAAATGAGTACACGTACGCGTGACTTATTTCAAGATAATTTTTATAGATCTAATCAAGCAATAAAAGCGGATATAGGTAAAACATGAGAACCAATAAAACACATGTTATCCAAAAATAATATATGCCCAATGTAGTCAATAAAACGACCGTGCTAGAACCACGAGATACGGGGAATGCCTTACACCTTCTCCCCGGTCAACAGAATTCTTTACCCGGACTTTTTTTCGCAAACCAATAATAATAGAGTCAAACCTTCCTTTGACTGGGGATTCAAATAAATGGTGACTTGGAACACCCAAAAAATCAATTCCAAATGGCGACACTTTAAATAAAATAATCTCTACTCAAATTTGTCACTTTAATTGAAAAAACTCTTTAACCCGTAACAATTCATAACACATATATCATTGGAAAAAAGAGGTGTGACAGTTTTCGCGACTTGAACCCGTACGTGACCTAGGGCTCATAAAACTAAAAACGTTCTTATTAGAAATTTTTTCATATCTAAGGTTCGAATCCGAGACTTTTGAGGATAGAATCTTGGATGGTTTTTGGTCAAGGTTGACATGGCTTTCGTGACGGAGTCATGACCAACGACTACTCTTAATTCTGGTCTTAAACACAAATTGACTGTTTTTATTTAAGTAATTTGTTTTTTGAATAAAAGCTCTTTATTTGGAAAGGCCTTGGGAAAAACATTTTCAGAAGCCAAAACTAATAATTTTTCGAATAAAAAAATCATATGTTAATATCAAAACTACGTTTTAAAACAAATTATTAATCTCATCCTTTCTTCTATTATACTTTGATCTTCCCCTTTCAGTTTTTTTTTCAAGTTCTTTTTTCTTCTTCCATAATCATTCGCTAAATAAAGTTCACTACTTATTTCCTCTTATGCTATTATTTTTCGGCCAATTTTTGCTTCTAATATTTTAGTTTTTTGTTCTATAATTTATGTTTGTTTATTTTAAGCATTACTACTTGAAATAGTTAAGTGGTCTCATTTAAGTCTCATCTTATATTAAAAGAGGGAAATCTGTAGACATTATTTTCTTCTATTAAAATTATCAAAGGAGATAATTTTTACTTGTCATCAAAAGAAAATTAGAAGGTTAACTCAATTCTTTCTATCACAAAGTGTTGTGATAGGATGGATAAGATTCATCCACCCATAACTATAGAGGTTTCGGATCTTAGATTTGAGAATGAAAAAAATTAAAATAAAATAATGAGCTTGGTTTACTTGACCGAAGGGTGCAGTAGAACCTGAAGGAGAGAAATAAATACCTGGTCTATAATTTTGACTAAAGGAGGACCACTATTGGGAAATATCTTCCTCCTCTTGGTCGTCATCAAAGAAGTTGACGTCCGGACTTCCTCTTTCCCTTTAAAATAAAATCGGTGAAGTCCATCCTAAAATTCAAAATCTAAAAATCTTAAATTTTCCGTTTAATGGGCGTTACGCAGCAGTGCAAATCTAAATTAATCGG